>NC_071355.1:137096950-137405450 GCF_943734655.1 Sabethes cyaneus
CACAATCCAAATAACAAACAATCGGTTATGTCTATACATATATATCGTAGATTACTATAATTTTAACAGGAATTTTACGTACGTTTTTGGTGTGGCTCTGCAGTGTAGGTTTGCTGACTGTGGTTACCTGCATTCCGAGTATAGATTCATCCGCGGCTAAAACCACAATTTGCGATGTTCAGCCTGCAGCAGAGCCGGTCAGATCTGGCATATTTAGCTGGAATATACTGAAGTGAAACCACTGGCTACCTATTAGTTTGAACAGCCTGAACATTAATCGAATGTGGCATAGACTTCACGTTATCCTATTTGGGATGAGAAGCGGTTTTAGACGTGTGCTAAACTAACACATACCAATACTTACCTCAAAGTTGTCGAGCCCGTGTAGCTACTACTCTAAAAATCCTTATCATGATGGCACATCCAATGACGATCATCGGTTATTGGGACTTCGAATAAATTGGAAACATCTCCCGGGGGCATTATGCAGCAGAATCCTGTACGGATGGGAAAATCGATAATCCTGGAAATAGTTTTCTGGACATATGCCGTATTCTTGACTGCAGACAACACGTCTAACTTAAGCCTATCCATGATGCCACAGGACAGGATATGATCTTAACTACAGGATAAGATTCTCCACCGTGCACCATGCATTGAAAATATTGTTATTTCATCTGTTATAAACGGCAAGCAAAGGTGATCTCCGTCAAGTGATTTAACAATTGGTTTCTGATCAATTTCATCAGAACAGGTTGATACAACCGACATAATTAGCATTTTATATATGTTCGGTTCTAAGGGAAAGTCTGTCATACGGCAATCTAATCATGCCGGCTGTCTTTCGTTGTCTAATGCAGATAAAGAGTGCAATAGGTCTGAAGCAGGCAACAGTAATTCAACTAGCGGAGCATCCATAAAATCAAACTGCAGGAAATCGTTAATTCCTAGCTGAAATATCATTGTGGTCAAATCGGTACGCTAAATTTTTGGAACCAGCATCGGAAGCGTTTTACGTTCCATTCTAGTTTTTGAGATGAAGACTTTTTGCTCAACAAATCCTGAATTAACCACATAATAAATACCATCGACTGTGAGCGATGTTTTCGTTATTGCCGTTCGTAGTGTGTCAGCAACTTAAATAACAGACGACTGAAATGAACAAAATTGAATAAACATTGAAATACGACAAAAATTAAATACTCACTTCGTTCGTTCGTTGGATATGCCGTAGTTTCGGGGTAGTTTAAAGGCCGGCCGAAATCTTCCGATCAAGTAGGACGTCATAACTGCTGGTAGAAGTAGATTTTACGATTGAAATATTTCAAAGTCTCGGAGTTGCTAATTGTGACTCTGATCGGTTTTAGAAGTCTATTGTGCTCCAGTGTCTGCTGACGGAAATAGTTTGACGATGGTCTAGCTCAGTGGTGGCCACGGTACAACCATATTGCGGGCTAAATCAGATCTCCCCAATAGATCCGCGGCCCTAAATAACTTCTGACATTAATAAATTCAACCTATAGTGTCCGTCCGCCATCTATCAAACCAGTTCGCGGGCCGCAAAGGCCAAATTCAAGAGCCGCAGTTTGGCCATCACTGGTCTAGCTGGTGTTACATAGGATGTCATTTTGAATTATTCGACTGAAGGTACCGAAAGTGTAATCCTCAATTCCCGACACGAATCAGCCATCGTTGGCAGTTCCAGAACCTGCTTTTTGTTTGTACGTGTGGCAGGATGTTCGAACTGGTTTGTCTGATCATCTGGATGCTACGCTTGTTCCGCACCTGCCACTCTACCGGTCAGGAAAAATATGTACTAACTTTTGATTCCTGTCGGTCTACTATATTGCCGCTTTCCTCTGTCGAAACGTATTTACTTCTGTTTTTTTTTGCTGAAATATCCAGTAAAACACTGTACCTGGAAAACAACATATTAGCCTCAACCGTTTGAAACAGTCCTAATCGAGTTCATTGCTGGTCCTAAAAAGAGTTATTTATTATGGTGTATTTGAAGATAATAAAAGATGATTTTTCTATTTCTTTACCTAAAGCACAAATGGTGCTTCCTATAGTCCGTACGGTATGGAGTTATGATGACGACGATTAAAACTTTGGATTGATTCTTTTTTTTTCACTGGCCTAATAAAATAAAAAGTTTCACTGGCCTGTGGATTCCGATATAAAACATCTGTTGGTGAGCAAACCGTGATCATTGTATTGTATTTACGACGAATCAAGAAGATCTATGACGTGGATCTTGGACCCGGCAACAATACCGTTCGCACAATAGAGGCTAAATGTGATTGCTGGATGGTGTTGGCTCATTCCTAGTTTTTGTAAAGAGCTGCAATCCGGTTATGTTCGATATTTCGGAAGCAAGTAACAGATGCAAATTTTCTTAAAAATATGTTGCGGAAAATATAAAGAAAAAGAAAATATTGTACCCAACAAATATTTTTGTTATATAACAACTTATCAGGCGTTTGCTACTCGGTATTAGCTATACAATGGTTTTAATAAGGTATACTATTAAACAAAAATGTTTGTTGGGTATACAGAAAAATGAATTTTGTCTGTTCTGCATGTGCCTTATAGACTAGGAAACTACTAAACCGATCGGAGTGAAAATTTGTATGCGGTTTTTAGGGCCAGGGAAGGTTCTTATTGTACTAGCTAGTGCTGCTAATGAAAATACGTCTGTGCCGCCCAGTTGTAAAGTTTGTACTTCCCAGTATGTATATTAAATAGCATATCCAAGAATCTATGTTTACTAGATCAACGGATAATAGAGTTTATAAATATTTTACTATACTACACAGGGTGGCTCCCATACAAATAAAACCCAAATTTTACATATCTCGAGAACCAATCAAGCAAATTGAACCAAATTTTGGATGAGGTGGGGTTTTCCCTTCTCTGGAAGGGGTTGTACTCACACAAATAAAGCGGATATTTTTGCAAAACTCAAAAACTAATTGAACTCGAGAAAAATTCTTCCATAAACATTAGTCAATATCAAGATCACTAAAAACTGCTTATATGCACTAGATGATTCAGGGCGAGACGGCCGCAGGTCGCGAGTACTGCCGGCGGAAGCGCTGACCACTACGAGGGGGGGCAGTCCCCAGAGAAAACACCTCTGTCTAGGTTTATTTGTTTTCCTAGGTCTACTGCCCTCTATTACTTTCTTTCAGTTGGGTCCGAACGAGCGACGGCGGGTAAGTGAGGATCGCACCCGCGAAATAGTACTTTTCGCTAAAAGGGTTTTCGCGAAATGGTATTCCGCTAACACTATATTCCGCATTATGGTCAACTGAGAATTGGTTTTCCGCGAAAATTCGGCGAAATGTTATATAATCACGGTGAATATTTAAATACTATTAGCTTTATTTTATCTGCCGTAATAATAATGGTGGGAGCAGCCACGTAGCCAGGGGGGCCTGGCGGCCTTGGCCCATCCCCCGAAATATTTTGGCTCACATTTTTATCGCGGCACTGCAAGAGATCTGTCGCAAAGGCGAGAAGGTGTGGAGGATCCGTGGCGGTAAAGCCAAATTTTTCCAGAGCGGTGGAGCGATCGACGAGCTGGGAACGGGTTTCGTAGTATTAGGAAAAATGCAGGATCACGTAATGGACTGGAAAGCGATCAACGAGAGGATGTGTGTGTTGAGAATAAAAGGCCGTTTCTTCAACTACACCATCATAAACGAGCATTGTCCATACGAAGGTAGACCCGACGACGAGAAGGAAGCGTTCTATGTGCAGCTGCAGGCAACGTACGACAGCTGCACACGACAGGACATCAAGATCGTCATCGGCGATATGAACGCCCAGGTCGGCAGGGAAGCAATGTATAGACCGGTGATCGGGTCCCATAGCCTGCACACCGATACGAACGACAACGGCCAGCGATGCATGATCACCAGCGATGGTGATCAGAAGCACTTTCTTTTCCCACAAAGATATCCAAAAAGCCACCTGGAGATCACCTGACCAATGAACTTCGAACCAAATCGACCATATTCACATCGAGGGCCGGTTTTTCTCGAATATCACCAACGTACACTCCCTACGGGGTACGGATACCGACTCGGACAATTACCTAATAGCAGTACACGTGCGCTTAAAGCTAGATGCTTCGACCCTCGAAAACGGGTGGAGTATGATACGCTCGGCCGTCAACGGGGTCGCAACCTCGGCGCTAGGAGTGGAAACCTCGAGCGGAACCAAAAAAGTGGTCTCTAGGAAACTCCGGTAATATACGTGGGAAAGGCGAGACCACACGAAGCCAGCTCCCCCTCGATCCAAAGTGTGTTCGGCTACTGGTAGTAAGAAAACTACGGCCTCCATGAGGCCAAACCTCCGGTAATTCCGTCTCTCCTAAATGCCAGTGAGCGGAAAAATCACAAAAATACAGTGCAGATAAACCTTCCACTTGCGAAAGCTGTTTCGGGCGTAATTTTCAGGAGGTTTATCGAACACGGCGTGGACCTGGCCCTGGGGTGACATTGCGATTCTCGTTTCGAGTGATTTTGGTTCGTTTCGACCACGTTAAATGAATGGGCGAAACGAACTAAAATCACTCGAAACGAAAATCGCAATACCACCCCTGATTCAAGAGCCCTGGGTCTACAAAGGAAGAATACAAGGTATTCAAACAAGAACATGTAAGTTCTTCTATGATGACAAATATGATCCTCCGAGAGCTGCTGTCTTGGCCAACGCAAACATTAATTGTTTGCCCATTACAGAGTTCATCAAACGAGACATAGTGGCGATCAGAGTTGAGGTATCAATCGCCAAGGGAAATCCGATATTATCGTAGCATCGCCCCATTTTCCTGGAGACGTTCCTAAGGTTGCAACTCAAGAGGTTGCGGCGTTCGTCAAATTCTGCATAGAAGTCAACACAGACTGTATTATCGGCTGCGATGCCAACGCTATCGCATTTTGTGGGGAAGCACCGACCAGGGGTGTGAAATTGTCAAAATTTTGCGGACTAAACATCCATGAATGGCGACAATTTGGAACCAGCCAGCGTATCGAAAATAACAGCTAATAATAGTTAAATTATAACTAAAAGGCTACGTTTAACTGCTTTCTAATTAATTTCAGTTGTTTTAAAACGAATCAACCTTTAAGTAGGTCCCAGCACCAAAGGTATTAAAACCAATGAGTGGGACATGGACAATGTATGTGATTTGACAGCCACACCACCTCGCTGGCACCGACATCAACAATCGAGATGAGTGCCTTTTAGAATTTCTCTCGTTAAACAATATCGACATTGCTAATAAAAACAATGAACCTACATTCATGAATGCTATGAGGCAGGAAGTCTTGGACCTGATCTTGTGAGAAGCTAAGAGGCAAAAGGTTTCGAATATGTGGGTTTTGCTGATGATTTGGTCATCATGGTTCTTTGAAAATTCGACGACGTGATATCGGATAGAATGCAGAGGGCCTTGGTGTAGTAAAGAAGGCCTGGGCATCAATCCCTCTATAACAACAATTGTTTGTGTTGTTTCACTAGGAAGAAGAAACTGAAATTACAATCTCTACACCTTAAGGAAGAAATTAAATGAAGAGTCTCGTCTCGTCCTATACGCTAAACTATCTTGGCACGCACACTTAGATTTAATAATTAGCAAGGCAGACTGCCTTATGGGTATGTTCTAGACTGGTAGGAAAAAAATGGGTCCTCAAACCAAAAATGGTGATGTGGGTCTATACCGCCGTTGTGAGACCTAAGATAGCTTATGCCTCGTAGGTATGGTGGCCAAAAACTAATAAAAGCCACAGCTATTGAAAATTTGAACAAACTTCAACGATTATCATGCATGGCCGTAACTGGAGCAATGAAAAGCACACTTTCAAAGGTTCTAGAAGCTATCCTCCACTTACTACCCCTGAACCAACATGTTCAGTTAGAGGCTAAGAAAAGTGTCCTAACACTTAAACGATTGAAGACAATACTCGACGGAGATAAAACCGGTCACTTGAGTATCCTGAATCTTCTACCTGTTTGTCGGTCCAGCTGCGGAAATGAATAGTGATTGGATGGAAGCTAGAATCAACTATGATATCCCATACACATTAAACGAACCCTCACGTTCGGTATGAGTTGGGGAGGGACCTAGCCTCCACAGTGGTTCAATCAAGTTCTATACCGACAGGTCAAAAATGGAAGTCAAAATGGGTGCTGGAGTGTACTGTCCCAGAACAAGAATATCTGTAGCTATGGGAGACTGGCCCACAGTCGTCCAGGCAGCGATACCCAAGTAACAATTTCAGGCTGATCAAACGCTTTTATAGCTGATTTTATTCAACCTGTGGCTGGTCTATGGTTTAGGTTTAGAAATGAAAACCTTTTTTCAGCTCTTAAACATCTAAATCTGGTGATTTTATCAAGCTTCAGGCTAATTAATAGCTGCTCTCGAAGCTGCAATGAAGCTTAATAGAAACTTTTTTGCACTTTTAAATAGCCAATTTGCGCAATGCTGTCAATTCTATTTTTAGAACGAGAAATAGTTTTGCAATCTACTTTTCCAGTCGCTTAATCAACGCTTCATCAAATTTTATTCAGCCAAAAAAATCTATTTTTAAAAATTTAATAAAATGTGGAACGGCGTCACTATTTTTTATTTAGCCGTGAACGCGATATTTTTAGTTTCGAATAACTTTCATTCGTACAAGTCAGTTAGCTAATTAAAAATGCATGTCTTTTTTCCGGGAATTGAACCCGCCATCTTTTGATCCATAAGCACTCACCGTATCATCCGCCCCATTTGCACCTGCAGAACAGACAGTGAAAATATCTTTACACCTGAAGCCTAGCCCGCCTAGCGTGAAGCAGTCGATAATGTCGATAACTGACAAACTTTTGCTGTCAGCCGAATTGCGAAATTCTATGATCTGACAGTATGTGTGCTGTGAGCCGAATGAAAACTTGGTAGAAGTTTGTAAAGCCACTTTAACATCCTTAAGCAGACTTAAAGTTGTTTGAGCTGTAAGCCTAACGAAAGCTTCCACTCTACATTTTAACACCTTTAAGCAGCTGTAAATCGGTTTGATGTTTACGGCTGTTTAGAAGCAGATTGTTTAGCAATAAAATCCGCTAATAAGCTTTTTTATCAGCTTTTGGGAGAGAACTGGTTTGAAAAACTTAAAGTAGCTTAAACATCGCTTATTTAAACACCATTTGAGTGCTTACTTTATGCAGCTTTGATCGCCTTAAACCAACCCGTAAACAGCCATTGCTCTTGTAATTCAGCTACCGTTGTTACTTGGGTAACAGCTATAATAGAATATAGGGTCAGGTGGAGCAAGACGGGTCACCTAAGGAAAGTACCCGATGCGTTTTTCTACGAATTCAATTTTAAGCAGCTTATCATTTATTTAGATAAATCACTAATAATATAAATCCAAAAATAACCAAAATAAATAAAACGAAACAAAATAAAAGTTATATCAGACAAAAAGTGAAATGTCGGAAAACTACCCTTTTGCCGCATTAACTGTTTTGTGGATAAAATATATGCCGGGCCAGCTAAAAACTTATTTAATAACAACAATAAATAAACTCAAAAATATAGATATATGGACAAACATAGAGTGCCACACAAGTCTTTTTCAGTCTAACCCATCTTGCCCCTATTGAGCTGGTAGAACAAAATACATGTTTATTTAAAACTTTGTAGTATATAACAAACTAGCTGACCCGACAAACTTCCCCCATTGCTTAGCCTGATAAAATAAAGCGGATAGCATTTAGATATTCGCCATCATTGCAAACCATTTAGCCGAATACCATTTTGCGGAACACCAATTCTCGGTTGACTATAACGCGGAATATAGAGTTTCGCAAAATACTATTTCGCGAAAAACCTTACGCGGGATGTACCATTTCACGGAAAATCTTTTCGTAGAAAGTACCATTTCGCAGGGGTGACCCAACTGAAGGAAAGTAATAGAGGTCAGTAGATCTAGGAAAATAAATAAACCTAGATAGAGGTAATCTCTACGGGGGGCTGCCCCTCACAGTGGCCGGCGCTTCCGACTGCAGGTCGCCGGCAACACTCGCGGCGTGTGGCCGTCGCACGCTGAATTATCTAATGTTACTATTGATAGTTTTTGGTGGTTAATCAATAACAAGATTAATGTTTTATGAAAGAATCTAAAATTGCTCAAATTCGATTAGTTTTTGAGTTACGCAAAAATTTCTGTTTTATTTGAATGAGAGTCCTTGTCCCCCTACCACAGAGGTGAGGGGTCTCAAACCATCATTAAAAGAATGCTGGCTCCAAAACCCCCCCACATGCCAAATTTGGTTCCATTTGCTTGATTACTTCTCGAGTTATAAGGAAATTTGTATTTCATTTGCAAGGGAGCCCCCCCCCCTCCTAAAAACCGAGAGGGGTCCAATTTCATCATAGAAAAAATTCATGCCTCCAAAAACACCCACATGCCAAATATGGTTCCATTTGATTAACTAGTTCTCGAGTTATAAGGAAATTTGTATTTCATTTGTATAGGAGCCCCCTCTCCTGAAGCGGGGAAAGGTTTCAATTCATCATAGAAAACATTCTTGTCTCCAAAAACACCCATATGTCATATTTTGTTCCACTTGCTTGATTAGTTCACGAGTTACGAGAAAATTTGTGTTTCATTGGTATGGGAGCGGCACTAAAAGCCTTTAAAGTTTTTAAGTGCTCCTCAAAAATTGTCTGGGATTGCAATTGCTTCTTACGGCAACTAAGCCAAGTGAACTCGGTAAAATTGTACTAGGTTCCTGGTCATTGCGCTATAGAGTGGAATGAACTTGCAGACGAACCAGCCAGATGTGGATCTAACCCTCCATTCACGGTTCCAAATCCATTTCGCTGCATCCCTGACTGTGTGCTGAAAAGTGAGCTGACACAACGGGAGAGCCGAACAGGCATGGCCAATTGGATGGCCGTACAATCCTTCAAACAATCAAAAAAATTATAACGCCGTGTATTAGGGTTACTCAAAAGTTGACATCAAGAAATCTCAGCACGCTTACCGGTCTTGTGACAGGACATTGTGCGAGTAAATACCATCTTCGGAATCTCGGTTTCGTACAAGATAACATTTGTCGCTTGTGTAATGCCGAGCGTGATACCTCGGAACACTTGCTCTGCAATTGTGGAGCACTAATAGGACGTAGAGTGCAGTATCCCAAAAATGGTCTACCAGAGCCAAGGGAGATCTGCTTTGCGTCGCCGATCAAGGTAACAACGTTCAAAAACCAAGTCATCCCTGATTGGTACCTGTCTCGCTCCAGCTACGAGCCTATTACTTAACAAGTGATAGGTAAGCTTGAAGCGTACAGTAAAAGAAATAAACGGGGCATAGCACAATAGTTCAAAATAATGGACGCAGTGGTAAGAGTACTCAACAGAAGAGGGAGTTTCATAACGCAATTCTTGACAGTTATTCAAGATCAGTGTTATCGCTCAGAAGTACGAAAAATCGAGCAGATATAGTATAATGGGGACATGGCAATCGTTCGCATTATTCCAATTTTTCTCGGTGACGGTAATTGCGGCTTTTAAAAGTAGAGAGTGTTGGTTATTGGGTTATTAGGTTAGGTTACATGCTATACATGAAACTAAAACTGGCGGTTGCTGAAGGACTCAACAAACCACCTACTCATGGAAGAGAAATTAATGTATCTAAAGTAATTGCTCAGATTGAGTAATTTTTATAAAAGAGAATTTGAAATCAAAGCATATTAATAGCTAATACCATAAAAACATTAAATGCATACCTGTCTGCAAGATTCTTGTGTTTCGCAACTTTTGATGCAATTTGCAATCTATGTTCAGTAATGATTCTCTGCTCAATCGCTTGCGATAGTGCTTTTCCACTCGCGCCTCCACATATTGCGATCTCTCTAAGGCCTAACTCAAGAGCATGTTTGTCGCTTAAGGATTACTCGATCTGTATAAAACATTTCAATTAAATTATGACTATTAAATTTTCAACCGTTACTCACCAGGTCATTGACTAATTCACAAGGGTATATTTTACGCTCAAGGATTGCAATTGGCAATCGTAAAGCCATAGCTTAGCCAGTACATTTCCTAAAAAAGTTATTTATCACAATTTGCTCCTAGTAGTTTGCGTCTCATGTGTAGTAATCCAAATATACCTGACGAATATTAAAGAAAAGATAATACCAATAATTCATACAATCAAAAAATATCGAATACTACCTATAGATGATGGTCTGCATGCAGATAGGATATATAAATTGCCTTTATTACAGTTCCAAATATACGTTTCCAACAGTCTATCCCGCAGCTCCCTCGCCGCAGTCAAGTTAAATGGAAATATTTGGACATCATTTCGCGTTTTATCCAAAAACACTTCACGGACATGTCTAAACCACCGATTGAACTGTTTAGAGCGGAAGTCCAGCACCATCCGCAATTAAAAAAATAAAACAGACAAGCTATAAATAACACCGATTACACCATAACAGTTTAGCAGTTTGTTTTTGTTAGTACACTACACAGTAAAATAATTCAACCTGTTTTCACGTTCACAGAAAATAATTTAATACAATTTGTCACTTAAAGATTAGATTTCTTTTATTATTTGTTTTGCACTAACAAACTGTTCATAATATCAAAAAAATTTTAATAAAAACAAAAAAACTCACAACTAAGCACATCACTCGTGACTCAAATTTTTCGTAATGGCGGTGCGGTTTCAAATGACAGAAAGAAAAAGGGCAAAATAAACATAAAATTGTCATCAAGAAACGCGTTTCCATAGTCGGTTGAAAAGCACTAAACTTATACTGTTACGATAACCCATAAAAATGTTAAAACTACCATGATATTCTTACAGTTAGTAAGTTACCAATTTTATGGTCCTGTTGACAATTCAATATTGTTATATCAAGCTGCAAAAATATTGTCATTAGAAGTATGAGAGAAAAGTCAATTTAACCACGGAAATAGTCAGCGATTTGCTTGTTGTCATAGTAGTTTTAACCACGAAACTTCTCAAGTTGACAATAATCATGGTAAGCGCTACAATATTGCAATATAGTTAAGATGACCATGCATACATGTTTCGCATTACCATGGTTTTTTTCTCAGTGTATGCAATGCGGATTTTCCAAGGTTTTTCTTTCTCTTTCCTGCATACGCGTAGGATAGGTTTAGAGTGACTATATACAGAGTGGCGACAATGTCAAAATTGGAATGATAATTATCTGTCAGTGTCATTCCAATCGAGCAGACGACCTATCCAACGCGTATGCAGGAAAGAGAAAGAAAAACCTTGGAAAAACCAGGGGGGATCTATCGGTAAGAAATTGTGAAACTCACATGTGAAGGGGCAGGCAGGTGACCATAATTTTCAATGCCGCTCTTGCTACTTTTTTTCTTACCGATTTGCTGCTCTCACCTGGTATATGTAGCTTCCGAAAAGTTTATTAGTTTGTTTTATTTACGCTAAAAAGCAGATAAATCCATTATCGGGATCAAAACAATACAAACGACAATTGCGCTGCGTGTTTGGGTTTGAGTTTCTGTCAACTGCAGCAGACAAAAATAGAGTTGCGAGTCCCTTGGCTCGAAATCAATCACACGCCGTTTGGTCCATGACAGTACAAACGTCATGGACCAAACACCATCTGCGGTAACGCACACATGTATGGAATCTGACAGCAATAGATCCCCCCTGGGAAAAACCCGAAAAACCGCATTGCATATACATTTGGGATGACTTGTCGCCACTCTGTATATAGTCACTCTAGATAGGTTGTCTGCTCGATTGGAATGACACTGACAGATAATTCTAGATAGAATTCTCGCGTAACTTTTCAAAAGGACCTAAGTAAAGCCTAGTATCGACCTGAAAAGAAATGGGCAAAAAGATAGGCCAAGAAATGCTAAAGAAAAGATTTTCCGTTTGCGATTTCTCTACCAGTATGCACCTCACAAGAAATATTGTTTTACTTTCAGATGGCGCAGTTTTACATGCTAGTGATTTGAAATGTCACTTTTCCGTACGGAATAATATCCGGCGCAATTTTTACCACAAGAAAAAATGACAGATAATTGCTTGCCTTGCCGTTGTCAAAATTTCTTCGGTAAATACCAGCATTTTTTCTTGAGCTGTTTTCTTTTCAGCTGGATACTAGGCTTAACAATGAGAGATTCTCTTTGTGCCTCTTCTCTTTCGGTTGCAACGACGATGAAAATGCACTTTAAAACATCTGCCTTGCATAAATCGGTTGCTGGTGTTACCAGCTAAGTAATCGTCAAGAAAACTTTTGTTAAAATGCATTATTGTCGTCGTAATAATCGAAAGAGAGAGAGACCAAAGAGAGTCTCTCAATGTTACTTAGGTCCTTTTGAAAAGTTACGCGAGAATTAACAAAAGGGCGAATGTCGCAAATGTAAACAAAACGAGTGAGAGTTATTTTTTGCTGGACCAGCATAGGAAAATCAACCCTCACTCGGTTTATTTTCGCTTGCGACATTCGCCCTTTTGTTATTTCTATCTTCAATTATCATCATTCCAATTTTGACATTGTCGCCACTCTGTATATAGTCACTTTCTAGTTGAATTGAAGTTGAAGGTGAAGCTTAGAGTGACTGTATACAGAGTGGCGACAATGTCAAAATTGGAATGATAATTATCTGTCAGTGTCATTCCAATCGAGCAGACGACCTATCCAACGCGTATGCAGGAAAGAGAAAGAAAAACCTTGGGAAAACCAAGGGAATGCGCCATTAACGAGAGCAGCGAGTACAACATCGAACAATGAAAATCGATGTTTTGCTTTTTTCTTTTTTTTCTCGCTATGTTACTGCTAGAGTGACTACATACAGAGTGGCGACAAGTCATCCCAAATGTATGCAATGCGGCTTTTCCAAGGTTTTTCTTTCTCTTTCCTGCATACGCGTTGGATAGGTCGTCTGCTCGATTGGAATGACACTGACAGATAATTATCATTCCAATTTTGACATTGTCGCCACTCTGTATATAGTCACTCTAGTTACTGCCATTGAAATTTGACACTTTTGGAAGCGTTGACAGTTTTGGAAGCGCGATGTTATCCTCTGTCAAATACATAGCGAGGGATAGCACAGCGCATCCCCTCGGGAAAAACCGCATTGCATACATTTGGGATGACTTGTCGCCACTCTGTATATAGTCACTCTATAGTGAAGCTGAAGTTGAAGGCAATGAGGTTTAACAAGGTGTGGAAGAAGAAGCCATTTTTGATGGGGTTTCCAACAGCAATGATTACTACGCAGCTTTGAAAAAAGTTACGTTTGATTACTTTACTAATTACCTCTGATTGCCAGTAATCAATCTCTTGTGATTTCTATAAATTAATCATGATTACCAATGATTACTTAAGATTATCATTGATTTCTCTACTGATTACCTAATTAATTCGTAAATGATTACAAAAGTAAACGCACTTATATGCGTTACTGGAAACCTCTAGGTATTGCGGCGCTTATAATAAATCCTCCTGCTGCGGCGGTGGTACCGCGCTCAGGAGATAAGATAACCGCGATACAACCGCAAAATCCAAATTTAGGTTTTCTGGTTTGAGGCACAGAGAACAGATTAACAGGCTCGAAGGGAGTAATCGATTTTTTGTGGGTAAAATCTGTCGGTAGCGCCCTCCAGAAATATTTTGCCAAACGCATCAAAAAACATCCATGTACCTTTATCAATATTTCTTTGTGCTGGAGTTACATAGCAGCGACATCAAGATTTAGTTTGCCACTTACTGCTCGAGGGGTGCTCTATTGAAGGATTGCTCGTAGATTACATAAAAACCTTTTACACACTTTTTGTCAATTACCTGGTAGTCTGTTCTCTGTGTTTGAGGTTCGATATAATATCGGTTTTGTAGCGTGTTTGTGGCGGAAAATATTGCCCTTCTTATGACTATTTAGACTACTGTGATAATCATTTAATGAAACATACCGCATTTTGCACTGTTAATCTGATACTAGAGTGGCGTTTAGTTTAATCAACTTATAAGTCGGACTTCTTTTTCCTTCCTTCCCTTCTTTTTCACTTGATTTTCCATGAGCGAAATCGTGTGCGAGATTCGACTGTGATAATCGTGTAAGTCGGAGTAGTCTAAATAGGGGCAAATGTCGCAATAATTGATTTGGCAAATTTAAATTATCATACTAGGTATTAAATTACTATATTATATCATGCGGTTATCTTTTGGTGGTTTGCTTCAGCAATCAAGGAAAGATATATCGCTCTATTGTGCAAAATTGAATGTAAACAAAACAGAAGCGGATTATGTTGAAAACAATCAAGTCACACTGCGACAGCATTTTGCTCCGCAGAAAGTGCTGGCAGTTTTTGTACACTGATGCCAAATCGTTGGCTTTAGTTTCCGCGTATCTCTTACTGTGAGTATTTCTAGTCAGAATTGGCTCAATCTTCCTATAAACAGCTGTAAGTTACGTGAATCGCGAGGTATGTTCTGTGGAACTTCGCGAATTACGACGCTTATTATGCAAATTGAACAAGTCAACTGAATTTTTTAAAGCATTATATGATATATTGAGGATAACTAATCCATATGTTGCTAGTAAATCAATAGTTTAAGTTTTAACATTTCAGGTAGATTACAAAACTTAGTCTTCCCTGCCTATACGAAACACAAGTTTGTTTACTTTGCTCATTTGGATTTGGATGGAGCCTCGACTTGACGGACGATTCGATTGGTGTTTTATGCCACGCTCTTTGCGCGTCTGTACTTTATCTACCGCCTGTAAACCAAACCAAACAAAAAAATCGTTTATGTAATAGATTATAACTCTGCTCTGATTGAGTCAGAACGGTTTTTATGATTAGAATCAGATTATAAATGCATGTTAATCGTGTTCGAATGCTATATAAAGCGATTCTCAAACTCCATAGAGGTTAGTGATAAAAATAATATTTTCCTCTTGCACTAACACCTTTTGGAACATCCTAGGTTTACCAGAAGAGCTGCATTCTCTTGGAGATCAATATGTGAAAGAAGAATTTCGACGACATAAAACATGTTCCGTTAAAGAAGCTAAACTTTTTATGGAGGAGTGGACGGTTTGAAGATATAAAAATAAATTGATTAAATCTCCACTAAATTTTGTATTTTAGGATTACGCGATTTCCTTGGCTAATCAGCTACATCATAAAGGAAGGCCGAGAACAATTGAACACATCGGAAAAGATTTGAATGTAAACAAGCTAGACAATTTCAACGACCAACAAATTGCTCAGTTGTACGAGTTACTATTAGCTTCTAGAGGTAGTGATAACAGTCAAGAATAGTGTACATACATGCAACCTATATTTATTCAATGTATATAAAAAATCTAACATTGTGAATGTATCAAAGCAAAAGAAATGCTCGCAGTTATTTCAACACTTCTCGTAAATTTTATATTGATATTCCAATCCGTTTTCTTCTTGGATCTCGCGAGGGACATCCTCATCATTCTCCACTATTTTAAATTGTTTCGAAAGCTCTGGGAAAAAGGTATCACACTCAAACGTTTTTTTGATTTCCGTTAAATAAATTCGATGACATCTAGCAGAATTCATTGCCTCTTTGTAAACAGCGGATCCTCCAACAACCCAAATATTTTCGATTTCTTCGGATAGAGGAGCCGTATCGAGCTTATTCAAGGCTTCTTGCATACTACAACAAACAACGACTTCACTGGGATATGAATTGGCGCTAGGATCTCCAGTCAGAACAATATTTAATCGCTCCGGCAAAGGACGTTTATTTTCTGGAACACCAAAATATGTCTTTCGTCCCATAATTATTGCGTTACGTTTAGAAGGATTGCTAACCTTTTTAGTCACTCTTGAAAAATATTTTAATTCCTTCCTGAAAAAAAAACTCAGAGTTGATTCAGAGAGTTGATTATTGCAACCTGTTTACACTCACTTTAATTTCCATGGTAAATCACCTTTGATGCCGATCCCGCCGTTTTCACAAACGGCAGCTATTAAATTAATTTTTTTCATCACTGCAGCATGCCAGAAAGCTTCACGAAAATAACAAATATTGCCTTATGCCTTTGATTTGATTTGAGTTATTGAGAGATTTGCTGAAAACTAGGAAAACTATTCAAAAGCATAAGCACATCAATGATCAATCTAATAGCGAATTCATAAATAATTTATTAACCTGCCTCGGGTCGATTAGCACTCAGTTTTAATCGAAGTGCTGTCAAAGCGTTCATAAATTAACCGAGATTGCATCTCGGTTAAACTGACAGCATTCAGTTTGAAGCGCAGGTTAAAACCACCCCATTGACATCTCTATATCGAGCTGCAGTAAACGTCAGCGACAGCATGTCCGGGGCTCAAAATTTGACAGCGGGCCCAAATCAGACTGCTGGCAGTTGAGTGAAACGCAGTGCTGACATGCTATCTCATTTTCGCACACACGAGATGTTGGCAGCGAAAACATGGTTGCCTGCCGATGGGGTGGTTAAAACTGTCTAGTATTACACGGTTTACGGGTCGATCTGTCAAACTGCCCGTATCGTTCATAAATTTCGGGACCCAGGTTAATTTATGAATTCGCTATAAATTAATTCGCTATGTGCGCGAAACGGTGCTGCCACCTTCCCAAGTTTGTTCTATTTGTGAAGTCGGTGCACAGGTTTGTTAGAGTGAAAAAGATAGACGAAACTTTGCCCAAATCTTCAAAAACTTTCCATATGGCAGTTCCATGAGAGTACAAGAGATCGATTTGTGCTTACATAGCGAATAAGGAATACGAAACACTATACGAGCCATTTGCTTCATCTTTACCATTCCAGAATGATTTACATGCAACAATTTGCAAGCCTCTAAATGCAGAATCGGATAAGAACGCTATGTTTTATTCAAGGAAAACGAAGTGAAACAAATTGGCTTTTCTACACCGTTAACCACATGTGCGATCACTCCACCCAATCCATAACCTGAAGCATCTGAAACAACTACGATTGGCTTTTTTGGATCATAATATTCTAAAATATTTGCATCCAATAAAGCAGCCTTACTATTAATAAAAGCCTGTTCGCATTCTTTACTCCATTCATATTTAACATCTTTCTTGAGTAATTGATACAGACAAATTAGTTTAGAAGACAGATGCGGAACAAACTTGCCATCATACTTAAGGAGACCTAAATAAACTTTCTACTCAGTTACATTCTTAGGTGTAGAAGCTTGGCTAATTGTAGTCACTTTATCTGGGCTTGGAAGCAACCCTTTGTCAGATATAATATATCCCAAATAAGGCAAACTCAACACGAAAAACGAGCATTTCTTCCAATTAACTTTGATGTTTGCATTGCTTAGTCGTTCCAGTACTGTATAAAGCTTCTTACGACAATCCTCCATATCAACTCCTGCAACTAGAACATCGTCTAAGTAAACAGAAACATTGTCTAACCCTCTCAGAACCTGCTCCATAACCTGCTGAAAAATAGCAGCATTAGAAGACGCTCCCTGAGGCAAACGATTGTATGTAAACAGTCCCTTTATGGTATTTATTACCATTATTTTCTTAGATTTTTCTGATAAAGCTAACTGGGTGTACGCACCTTCTAGATCTAGCGAACAAAATACCTTGCAACCAGACAGTTTAGTGAACAAGTCTTGCTTAACGGGAAGAGGATATGTGTTTGGAATGACCATTCTGATCTCCTGATTCTTTTTCATCACTACTACTATAGGAGAGGCCCACTCGCTAGTCTTAATAGGTGTAGTAACTTTTTGCCTTTCTAGCTTAATATTCTAAAACCTTTTCTCGTAATCTGTACGGAACATCGTAGGCTCTCTTAAATATCGGTGAATCATCCTTCAATACTAAGTCCGCCTCATACCCTATAATCGGAGAAGAAAATTTTTTGAGGAAAACCGAAAACATTGGGAAAACGTGTTTTAATGTCCGAAATTATTTTATCTTTACTGTCATATGAACGAATATTGTTAGCAATAGAAGAATTAGCAACAACTTTTCTCCAGCTTGGATAGAAAACGTCCAACCAACCAACTACGTCCTAGTAAAGGAAGAAAACTGTTTTTACTATCTAAAACTATCAACTGTAAACGCTTATATATTCCGTTAATAATAACATTAACCAACACCTTCCTCAAAATTGAAAGTTCAGATCCATTAGCAACAATCAATTTCCTTGAGCATTTTTGCAGGGGCATGTCAAAAAATTTGCAATGTAATTGTTTTCCTATTAAAGTAATTGAAGAGCGGCAATCAACCTCCATTTTAACAGTACGACCCTCAATCAACACATCAGTCAAACATGGCTCATTCAATCTAGTTTTGTTAGATACCAACATACAAGTAAAATCACCTGATTCATCCGAAGAGTCATCCATTGTTGGCTTTAATCTGTTGAATAATTGTTCCAAACCACTGCTAGTACCAGGATGCGGTTCGTCAGCAAAACGAACAGTCGGTTTCCGTTGGCTGTTAAGGTACTTAAAACATTTTTTTAAAATGTGGCCCGGTTTGCCGCAGTAGTAACAGGTTACATTACGCTTGTTATAACCATAATTGTCATGTTTAGAGCCGCTTCTACTTCTATTCCTGTTACCACTCCTACTCCTGCTTCTCAAACCAAAGCCCAAGCGACTTTTGCTCCTGCTCCTGCCTCTATTCCTGGAATCATTCAAAAAATTATCCCGTCTTCCCAGCCTAGCTTTACCCGTTGCTACCTGCTCTGCTCTGCCACCCAACATTCTAGCTCGCGATCCGGCCAACTCCCAATTCACTAGCATGCGCTCAGTTGATGCTAGCGTAAGATTCTCTTCGCCCAAAATCTTTTGCTGCAGATCTTTGTCGTACACAGCCAATTTGTCTCTAATTGCTGTATCCCTAAACTCCCCGATTTCGCAAAACTCAGCCTGCATCTTGACGGCCAACACGAAATTTTTCGCCGATTCATCAACCCCTTGCACACGATTGTAAAATTTAAATTTCTGAATTAAGTCAGATTCACTTTTATCGAACCGCTCTTTCAATTTTTTGATCATCTCATTATATGGTATGGTTGATAAATCTTTAGCCGGGTACAGTAGCTTGAGTTGCTCAAACACTACTGGCCTACTCAACGTAATCAACAGAGCTTTTTACGAGTTCTCGGGAACCTGGTTGTATTGAAAAACATATCCAAGACGTTCAACATAATTGCTAAATGAAGCACTAGGGACGTAGGGCTCTATGGAACCGATAATGTTAGAAGCCATGTCAGATGAAATTATGCTGCACAAGCAAAAATACGGTCAGCCTAATAAAAGCAAATGTAGAAGTCGCTTACCGAAGCTGATGTATACTATACCACTCAGAACGAATCTCTTCACGCGCTCTCCGCCGCTGATGACCAGATGAGCGCTATGGATGGGTAACGATAAGTAACGCACGATAAGGACGATAAGTGGACACTGCTAAGCCAAATCCTCTCATACGTCGATGCTGTGAACTGGTAGGTTCTGCTAGACACCACTTCAAACTTTAGCAAATAAAAATCTACAGCTGCACACAATTCGAAGCTAAGCTCAACACGCTTCGACCAATATAGGCGATTCAACAATACATACGTTGAAATGGCAAAAAAACTATTCTCCCGTTGGAGCACCGAATGTAAATCTGTTTTAAACGAAAAATTGCCTTTTAAAAACACTTTAAATACACTTTTTGCTTCACTTTCTTCCTTACAATTTATTCCGTATCACTTTAGCCCAATTCAACAATTCAAAATTCCTAACGGGAAGCCGTTGCCTCTCACAAGCTGCGTACTATTTCCGCCAATTTTTTAAATAGTAGACCTTTGCCTTCCACAGAGACTTCCCCCTCAGCGACACTATACAATCTCAGAAAATTTAGCACCTTTGCACCCAAATTTTCGTCAGTATTCCTACAAATTTCCACTACTAAAAGCACTTATGACGACCTTTACCGTACAATTTATAAAAATCACTAAAGAAAGTTTCAAAATGCCTTTGCACTACCTAAATTTCTCTAATCTGCACTATTTGAACTTAAACGCGTACCAGAAACTTTTTTCGCTCGTCGCCAATTTTTATATCTTATAGCTGACCCGACAAACTTCGTATTGCCACAAATTAACCTGTGTTGTACATAAACCATGAATCTCGGATGATCTTTGTCACAATCTCGAGTTTTGCAAGCCCCCCAGTGGGCGGCGCTTCCGACGGTGGGTCACCGGCAACACTCGCGACCGTCTCGTCCTGAATGATCTAGTGTTACTTGTGCAATGTCTATTTACACTAGCACTAAGAATCGCCCAAGACTTACCCCTTTGGATGACCGCGTACGACTGTGCGCTGCTCAGCAATCAGCACTATTGACGCGGCTGCAATGCCAGCGATACCGATGACTGCCGACACTATAGCGCGCCGAACGCAAGGCATCCGTGGCGATGATAGCTCAGAGCATCACTGCCAAGAGCTGCATGATGCGCGCTCCGATACTGGAATATGCAGTAATGCAGTAATGCAGTAATGCAGCAGTATGCAGTAATGTGATATTCTGTTCCAGGGGTACTCAACCCCCACATCTCCCCTCTTCTTACGAGGTGAAATGTGATAAAAGAAATCTATGTAAAAAAAACTGAGGAGTTTTCCAAACTACAAGGTGTCAAACAAGTTTTATTATGTAATTTGCCTTTATATTTATTCTAGGTTAAATAAAAGAAATCTTACCCGGTCAATCAATTAGCGTCTGCCAGGCGAATGAAATCCTCGAGATAGCCTGGGGTTCTCCTCGCCCTGGAAGGCCTTCGAACCGGATCTTCATCCCTGTGGTCCTGCTGCGGGCTTACATTGGTAGCTGGCTGGTCACGCCACTTGAAGACTCGTTTGGTCTGGGATACATGGCGTTTAACAGTTCGTTCTTCGTCATCCCCGAGTACCAAAGTCCCATTTCTCTCTTCCATGACCGTAAAACGCTGAGTACCGAACCGCGAGTCTCCTTTCGCTCGTGACTGACGCTCCACTATAACCGTATCTCCTGGCTTCAAATGGCATTTTCGAGCGCCTCGACGAGAGTCTTCACGTTGCTTAGATTTAAGCTTTGCTTCGTGATCCCTCTCGTTGACTGCATTATTGTCGCAGTCTGGTTTTTCTCGACTGATCAGCGGCAGTCCTCGCTTAATCTTTCGACCACGCATGATCTCCTCCGGAGGAACTTTTGTCACCGTGTGAGAAGCTGCATTGTGTGCCTGAATAGTCGCTTGTAATTCTACATTATAGTTTGATCCCGTAGCAGCAGCTATAGCCATGGACTTGTTAATAATCTTCATATAATTCTCAACCATACCGTTTTGCTGTGGGAAATGCGGCGTTGAAAAAATTGTTTTGATTCCCCTTTCTCGACAAAATTGGCTATAATCATCTCCATTAAAAGGAGGCCCATTATCACTCTTCATACTATTTGGAAATCCTTCCCTTTCGAAGACGTCGTCGAGAATTTTCTTTGTGTACTCAAAACTCGTGGATTTCACGGATCGGGCTATTAAGTACCTAGAGCGATAATCAACAATCACTAGGATGTAGATGCCCCCGAATTTGGCATAAGGCCCATTGAAATCGAGCGCGATGGTTTCCCAGGCATTCTTTGGGATTACGGTGCGTATCATTGGAGTGGGCTTCTCCGGGCGTCCATTGACTGCACATGATCGACAAGCCTTAACCCAATCCTCTGCGTCTGCTGGTATGCCTGGCCACCACACACGTTCTCGCAAAATGGTTTTTAGTTTAGCTGTTAGCGGATGTCCTTTATGAGCTACACTCAATGCTTTTTTCTGTAGCGATTCAGGAATTACTGCACGACCACCTTTCAAAAGAATTCCATTCTTAAGACAAAACTCATTCCTCACTGAAAAATATTGATTGAGTTGTTTTGGCCATTCACCACATTCTAGAGCATTTGACACCTTCGTAAGCATTTCATCCCGTTCTGTAGCGTCGCGAATCTCATCCTCTGTCAGAAATTCTACGCTATTCGCTTCTAAGCTAGCAACTTCCCAAGGACTAACGTCATCATCAAACGGCTCGTCGATACCTCCATAAATGCGAGACGATGGATCGGCAATATTATCCCTTCCGCGAATGAACTCTACGTCGTAGCTATATGGGCTTAATCTCAGAGCCCATCCGTCTGCTCTGGTGAGAGCTCTTTTGGAATTCTCCCGAGACCTGTCGAGGATAAAGCTGACACCTCTGGCATCTGTTCGAAGGGTGAAATGTCTCCCAAGCAAGAAGAATGAAAAATACTCTACCGCCCATACAGCACCCAACGCTTCCCGCTGGTTTTGGGCATATTTCTTCTCTGTAGGGGTTAGCGCTTTAGAGGCAAAACTGATGATTCTTCTTGTTCCATCTTGGCATTCCTGGGTCAGTACAGCCCCCAGTGCAATTGGAGAAGCGTCTGTATATAGCACGGTTTTATCCTCTTCGGAGAAATACCCCAACGCAATCGTACAATTGCTTATTTTACTTTTAGTCTCCTCAAACGCTTTGACCTGATCTGGACCCCAATGCCATGCATGAGATGTGGCTACTTTCCATAATGGACTCGACAACTCAGCAAAGTTTTTAATATAAGGGCTCATATAAGACGCCAGGCCGAGAAAACTACGGAGTTCAGAAGCTGTGGATAGTTCTCGGAAATTCTGGATGTTGGCAACTTTACTGCTGTCGACATGGAAGCCGTCTTTATCCAGTTTATGACCCAAGAACTTGATATGTTCGCGGTCAAACTCACATTTCGCTGAGTTTAATGTGAGATTGTTTGCTCTTAACGCCTTATAAACACGAGCGACTGTCTTTCTTAACTTTTCCAGGGTATCGTTGAATATCAATACATCGTCAATATAGACAATAACATTGTCGATTCCTCCCAATATGCGGGTCATCTCTCGCTGAAAAATTTCAGGGGCACAATTGACCCCGAACATTAATCGTGTAAAACGATACATCCCATTCTCTGCAAGGAAGGTGGTCAATTCTCTCGATTCCTGACCCAGTTCTAGATGGTAATATGCGCTTGTTAGGTCCAATTTGGTAAAATATTTGACTCCATGTAGTTTGGTTTTCATTTCATTCAATAATGGTAGGCGGAAGTACTCGCGTTTTATGGCCCTATTCGGTGCCCGTATATTTATCACCAGCCTGAAATCATCCTTGCCTTTGGGCACGGCCGACATACCACTAATCCACCTTGAAGCTGTAGTGACTTTCTCTATGATTCCTCTGGCTTCCATTTCCCGAAGCCTTGTTTTAGCTGCCTCTCTGAATGCTGCAGGAACATTGAAATAAGCATTGCGTACAGGCGGTACAGATTTGTCAATGCTGAAGTTGTTTTTTATGCCCGGAACTTTTGGAAAAATGTCAATGCATCTAATTAGCTCAGAGCAGTTAACTGCTTCTCCGACTAACAACAGCTTCAGATCGCTGGCAGTTTCACGACCCAATAGTGACCTACGTCCTTTGGGAATCACCAAGAATTTCGCCCGAACAGTTGGCTTGTCTAGACCTTTGACTTCTACTTTCGCCCAAAAAACCTTCGTAACAAGCATCGGCTGTTCGGCGGCATATGCTCTGAGATTAGAATGAACCATACCTTCATCGAATTCTAGGTGTACAGCACCATTTTTGACCTGCGTTTCTAAACTCTCCCAATCTTTACCCCCGATTACATTAGCATCTGCTCCTGAGTCTATTAGAAACGACATAGGTTCCGTTGAACCTACGCAACAGTTCACTAGAACATCAGCGAAGGATAACGAGTTGACCGACTGTAAACGAGACGAGGACAAGATAAGAGAAAACAAGGATCATTTGAGACAACACAAAGAGAACTCAATTTTTTTTAGTTATTTTTTTCATGGTGCTCGTCACCTCTATTGACAAAAGTTAATGAAACAAATATAATCATACCTTATCACCTTGAACGGCTTCATCCGATTCCTTCGAAAAACCGAGATTGTTCACTCGTTTCTTGCGACAGGTTGCCGAAAAATGTCCCCGCTCGTTGCATGTATTGCAGTTCTTGAAAAGAGCTGGACACTGCCTTCCGTTGTGCTTCGGACGGTCGCATCGAAAACACCGATTGTGTCTGCCCATGTATCTACCGTAATAGTCTTTACGTTTGTTTGGTGGGTCATTTGAGCGTCCACGATCTTGTGAGTTCCATCCGCCGGATGCAAATCTCTTCTGTCCTGCTGGTCGGTAGCTTGGTTTGGTAGGAACTTCCATTATATTTTCGGCTCTCGACGGACCAGTGTTGATGTTGAATGCCTCAGCTCGAGTAGCCGCTTGAATGAATGTTTGGATATCTTGGTTGTACTTTCTGGCTGTATCGGCAATATCTCGGTTAATCATTCCTTGCAATAATCGAGAGCGGACGAACCTGTTCTCGTCCTGTCCATATCCACACATACCGGCTTTTTCTATAACCCTCGCATAGAATGCTATCACAGACTCATTAGACTCCTGTTTGAGACGAATGAAATCTTCATGTTCAGCTGTTGTATCAATCAAGGAACGCAGGTATGTGCTAACATTCTGAGTCAACGTTGCGTAGCATTGTGGGTCATTGAAGCTGGGACAGAGCTTTGCGGCGGAAATTAATCCTTGTAACTGATCGCCCATGAGAAGATACAACAGCTTTGCGCGGTTACCAGCGTTAACATTGTTTAAGTCCGTAGCAATTTCGAAGGTAGATTTAAAACGGCACCACTCAGACCACAACTTACTAGTAGGTATACCCTGGGGAAACGGACGGATGTCCCAGCGTATTCCACCCATATTATTGGTATTTGTCTGTGAGGAAACGCGAGTTTCCGAGTCTTTTGGCATTGGGGGCGGATTGATTTGGGGGCTAAGCCACGGAGGTACTGTGGCTTCGTGCAACTGTTGTTGCCTTTCCGGTAATGCAAAAACTGCCCTTTCTATGCGGTCTAGTCTCTCGAGTAACTTTTGATTCAAACCTTTCTTTTTACTTTTCCGACCCACTGAATATTCTGCCTGAGCATTTTGCCGAGATGATGCTACCGTAGTTCCGCCACGAGATTCTTCTAACTCCTCTTTACTCTCACTTGAGACAATAGACTCTTCTTCTGAGTCTCTCTTTTCAAAGTCCCTATCATCTTCGACATTAACGACAGCCCGTACGTATTTGCCTCCTGGCATACTGAATGCTATAATGCCAGAGAAGAAAAAAAAACAATTAGCCCCTAAGCTATTTATCACAAATAGCACTTAAGTACATTGCAGCTTTCGGAAAAGCAATGTAGCTCTAATTCTGAATCAATAGTTTCTAACCACTATCATTAGATTTGGATTTCTCGACAGTGATCATACCGAACCACTTCAGTTACTAATGATCATGTCAAACACTTACCCTTTCATATAACTATGGTCGTACCGAACCATATATTTCATCGAATAATGATCGTACCGCATCATTTCATTTGTCAATGGTCGTACCGAGCCATTCAATTCTGAGCCATACAGAACTGTTCTATTCACCAATGGTCGTACCGAACCATTTTGTTTATCTGTGGTCGTACCGATCCACTTCATTTACTATTGATCAAGTAAAACAGTTATTCTTTTCATTCAACTATGGTCGTACCGAACCATATTTCATTGGATAATGATTGTATCGAATCATTTCATTTGTCAATGGTCGTACCGAGCCATTCAATTCTGAACCATACAGAACTGTTCTATTCACTAATGGTCGTACCGAACCATTTTGTTTATCTGTGGTCGTACCGATCCACTTCATTTACTATTGATCAAGTCAAACAGTTATTCTTTTCATTCAACTATGGTCGTACCGAACCATATTTCATCGAATAATGATCATATCGAATCATTTCATTTGTCAATGGTCGTACCGAGCCATTCAATTCTAAGCCATGCAGAACGGTTTTATGAACCAATGGTCGTACCGAACCATTTTGTCTATCTGTGTCCTACCGATCCATTTTATTTACTATTTATCATGTCAAACAGTTCTCCTTTTACCCAACTATGGCCGTAGCGAATCACATACTTCCACTCTGTCCGAATCATTCCACTCTGTCAATTATCGCACCGAAATCCTCAATTCCAAACCATACAAAACCATTCCATTTACCAATGGTTGTACCACACCATTTTTTTTTCATTCGACCATGATCGCATCGAATTGTTCAACCAATATTCGCAGTTCGGAGTATCGGGCCTCCCTTTATCAACCATGTTGATCATGTGGACCAACGGAAAAAAGTGAAAGCAAGCTAATAGCAAGCAAGTTAATAAACAAGCATTACAAAAACAGTCATTCAGTCAAAGCTCCTATCTATACCGTGATAATAAAACATGGACAAAACGCCTTTCCGCAATGCATCAATGCATTCAAAACAAAACAGCCTCTCAAATGGCAATTGTCAAAATGTAAAAAAAAACAACATGCACGCGCAGCGCAAGACGGCCGAACGCAGCCCTGACCCCTGCAAAGCAAACTCCCTGTCGCCTAGAAGATTTCCTATCCAGCCTCTTCGCACCGACAAAGCCACCAGTCACACTCCGCTTCGTCTTCCAGTTCAAGGGCAAGAACGAAATTGTGTATGGAAAACATATAGATACACTGTCGCGCCATGCAGCCCCTGTTTTAAAACAAAATAATCCAACAACTCGCGCCCGTCAGCCCGCACATCATATACGCAGCTGCCACTCGTGCCTGCCCGTCGGTTTGTCAGTATGTACAAGCTTTACCAGTATTATATACTCACAATCAAGCGCCCGGCCTGTACCAGCACTCAAAGTGTGCAGTACTTTTTTTTCTTGTTCACAGAGCGAAAGTAAAGTACATACGAAACATTTACATCGTCCGGCACCCCAAGAATGATAAAAAAAACTTGACTTACCTTTGGCGACGTCGTAAGATTCGCGATCAAGTCCACTCTCCGACGCTTTGCCAAGAAGCAAAGCAGAAAAGAACGACGATGGGCACCGATTTCGCCTTCGCTTCGCAATCACACACTCCCACACGGCTAGCAGAGTGCTTGCTGCGGGACAGCGAAAACGACACTTGGTGGCGATCAAAAAACTTTCGATTCTGGTACAATCACGATCGACACTCTGCCAATGGTTTGCTTCACTTTAAAATGGCGCAGATCACAAGATCACTCGCTATAGCACTGTAGCACGTGTTCAGAAAAAAACACAATAACTAAGGGAAAAACAAGCACCACCTTAAGAACTATCACCAACGTAGAACTTTTTCACCCGTGGTTCCAAAATACCGGCTTTCTTGGGCGATTCTTTGCTCAATCCAACTTAAAAAAGAATCTGCTCTAATGGAACTGTCCTGTCACTGTCGCCATTTGTGCAATGTCTATTTACACTAGCACTAAGAATCGCCCAAGACTTACCCCTTTGGATGACCGCGTACGACTGTGCGCTGCTCAGCAATCAGCACTATTGACGCGGCTGCAATGCCAGCGATACCGATGACTGCCGACACGATAGCGCGCCGAACGCAAGGCATCCGTGGCGATGATAGCTCAGAGCATCACTGCCAAGAGCTGCATGATGCGCGCTCCGATACTGGAATATGCAGTAATGCAGTAATGCAGTAATGCAGCAGTATGCAGTAATGTGATATTCTGTTCCAGGGGTACTCAACCCCCACATTACTATAGATAGTTTTTGTGGTCTTGTATTGACTAATGTTTTATGGAAGAGTCTCGAATTTCTCGAGTTCGATTAGTTTTTGAGTTTCGCAAAAATTTCTGCTTTATTTGTATGAGAGTCCATATCCCCCTACCACAGGGGTGAGAGGTCTCTAACTATCGTAGAATAAATTCAAGACTCCAAAATCTCCCACATGCCAAATTTGGTTCCATTTGCTTGATTACCCAAGTAACATTTTTGTTGTACAATAGCTTATCAAGCATTTGTTCCACGGGAATCAGCTGCACAATAGTTTAATAAGCTATTATGCAACAAAAATGTTACTTGGGTAGTTCTCAAGTTATAATGAAATTTGAATTTCATTTGTATGGGAGCTCCCCTCTTAAAAGGGGAAGGGGTCGTAATTCACCATAGAAAAAATTTCTGCCATCTAAAACTCTCACATGCCAAATTTGGTTCCATTTGATTGATTAGTTCTCGAGATAAGAGGAAATTTGCATTTCATTTGTATGGAAGCCCACCCTCTTAAAGGGGAGATGGGCTATAACTCGCTTTCTAAAGAAGAGAAGGGTCTTAATTCACCATAGAAAAAAATCGTGCGTCCAAAACCACTTACATGCCAAATTTGGTTCCATTTGATTGATTAGTTCTCGAGTTATGAGGAAATTTGTTTTTCATTTGTATAGGAGCCCCCCCCCTCTTAAAGTGGGGAAATCCATCCAAATATGGTTCCATTTGATTGATTAGTTCTCGAATTATGAGGAAATTTGTATTTCATTTGTGTAGAAGCACCCCCTCTTAAAGTTGGGAGGGGTCCTAATTCACCATAGAAAATATTTCTGCCTCCAGAAACCTCCACATGCCAAATTTGGTTCTATTTGCTTGATTAGTTCTCGAGTTATAAGGAAATTTGAATTTCATTTGTATAGGAGCCCCCCCTCCTAAAGTGGTTAGGGGTCCCAATTCATCATAGAAAAAATTTTTGTCTCCAAAAACACCCACGTGCCAAATTTTGTTCCATTTGCTTGATTAGTTC
Source organism: Sabethes cyaneus (assembly GCF_943734655.1). Lineage (NCBI taxonomy): Eukaryota > Metazoa > Arthropoda > Insecta > Diptera > Culicidae > Sabethes > Sabethes cyaneus. The sequence goes on from NC_071355.1 coordinate 137,125,745, forward strand.
TCGAGTTATGAGGAAATTTGTATTTCGTTTGTATAGGAGCCCCCCCTCTTAAAGTTGGGAGGGGTCCTAATTCACCATAGAAAATATTCTTACCCTCGAAAACTTTCACATGCCAAATTTGGTTTCATTTGCTTGATTAGCTCTCGAGTTATGAGGAAATTTGTATTTCATTTGTATAGGAGCCCCCCCTCCTAAAGTGAGGAGGGGTCCCAGTTCATCATAGAAAAAATTTTTGTCTCCAAAAACACCCACGTGTCAAATTTGGTTCCATTTGCTTGATTAGTTCTCGAGTTATGAGGAAATTTGTATTTCGTTTGTTTAGGAGCCCCCCCTCTTAAAGTGGGGAGGGGTTCTAATTCACCATAGAAAATATTCATGCCCTAGAAAACTTTCACGTGCCAAATTTGGTTCCATTTGCTTGATTAGTTCTCGAGTTATGAGGAATTTTGCATTTCATGTGTATAGGAGCCCCCCTTCCTAAAGTGGCGAGGGGTCCCAATTCATCATAGAAAAAAATTTTGTCTCCAAAAACACCCACATGCCAAATTTTGTTCTATTTGCTTGATTAGTTCTCGAGTTATGAGGAAATTTGTATTTCGTTTGTTTAGGAGCCCCCCCTCTTAAAGTGGGGAGGGGTTCTAATTCACCATAGAAAATATTCTTGCCCTCGAACTCTTTCACATGCCAAATTTTGTTCCATTTGCTTGATTAGTTCTTCAGTTATGAGGAAATTTGTATTTCATGTGTATAAGAATCCCCCCTCCTAAAACGGGGAGGGGTTCTAATTCATCATAGAAAAAATTTTTGTCTCCATAAACACCCACATGCCAAATTTGGTTCCATTTGCTTGATTACTTCTCGAGTTATGAGGAAAATTGTGTTTCTTTGGTACAGGAGCCCCCCTCTTAAAGTGGGGAGGGGTCCTAATTTACCATAGAAAATATTCTTGCCCTCGAAAACCTTCACATGCCAAATTTGGTTCCATTTGCTTGATTAGTTCTCGAGTTATGAGGAAATTTGTATGGAAGCCCCCCCTTTTAAAGAGGAGAGGAGTTATAATTTCCCTTATAAAGAGGGGACGGGTCTCAATTTACCATAGAATAAATTCTTGTCACCGAAAACACCCACATGCCAAATTGTGTTCTATTTGCTTGATTAGTTGTCGAGTTATGCAGAAATTTGTGTTTCATTTGTATGGGAGCCCCCCCTCTTAGTGGGGGGAGGGGTTTCTAACCATCACTAAAACCTTTCCTGGCCCCAAAAAACCTCTACATGCATATTTTCATGCCGATTGGTTCAGTAGTTTTCGATTCTATAAGGAACATACGACAGACAGACAGACAGACAGACAGACAGACAGACAGACAGACAGACAGACAGACAGACAGACAGACAGACAGACAGACAGACAGACAGACAGACAGACAGACAGACAGACAGACAGACAGACAGACAGACAGACAGACAGACAGACAGACAGACAGACAGACAGACAGACAGACAGACAGACAGACAGACAGACAGACAGACAGACAGACAGACAGACAGACAGACAGACAGACAGACAGACAGACAGACAGACAGACAGACAGACAGACAGACAGACAGACAGACAGACAGACAGACAGACAGACAGACAGACAGACAGACAGACAGACAGACAGACAGACAGACAGACAGACAGACAGACAGACAGACAGACAGACAGACAGACAGACAGACAGACAGACAGACAGACAGACAGACAGACAGACAGACAGACAGACAGACAGACAGACAGACAGACAGACAGACAGACAGACAGACAGACAGACAGACAGACAGACAGACAGACAGACAGACAGACAGACAGACAGACAGACAGACAGACAGACAGACAGACAGACAGACAGACAGACAGACAGACAGACAGACAGACAGACAGACAGACAGACAGACAGACAGACAGACAGACAGACAGACAGACAGACAGACAGACAGACAGACAGACAGACAGACAGACAGACAGACAGACAGACAGACAGACAGACAGACAGACAGACAGACAGACAGACAGACAGACAGACAGACAGACAGACAGACAGACAGACAGACAGACAGACAGACAGACAGACAGACAGACAGACAGACAGACAGACAGACAGACAGACAGACAGACAGACAGACAGACAGACAGACAGACAGACAGACAGACAGACAGACAGACAGACAGACAGACAGACAGACAGACAGACAGACAGACAGACAGACAGACAGACAGACAGACAGACAGACAGACAGACAGACAGACAGACAGACAGACAGACAGACAGACAGACAGACAGACAGACAGACAGACAGACAGACAGACAGACAGACAGACAGACAGACAGACAGACAGACAGACAGACAGACAGACAGACAGACAGACAGACAGACAGACAGACAGACAGACAGACAGACAGACAGACAGACAGACAGACAGACAGACAGACAGACAGACAGACAGACAGACAGACAGACAGACAGACAGACAGACAGACAGACAGACAGACAGACAGACAGACAGACAGACAGACAGACAGACAGACAGACAGACAGACAGACAGACAGACAGACAGACAGACAGACAGACAGACAGACAGACAGACAGACAGACAGACAGACAGACAGACAGACAGACAGACAGACAGACAGACAGACAGACAGACAGACAGACAGACAGACAGACAGACAGACAGACAGACAGACAGACAGACAGACAGACAGACAGACAGACAGACAGACAGACAGACAGACAGACAGACAGACAGACAGACAGACAGACAGACAGACAGACAGACAGACAGACAGACAGACAGACAGACAGACAGACAGACAGACAGACAGACAGACAGACAGACAGACAGACAGACAGACAGACAGACAGACAGACAGACAGACAGACAGACAGACAGACAGACAGACAGACAGACAGACAGACAGACAGACAGACAGACAGACAGACAGACAGACAGACAGACAGACAGACAGACAGACAGACAGACAGACAGACAGACAGACAGACAGACAGACAGACAGACAGACAGACAGACAGACAGACAGACAGACAGACAGACAGACAGACAGACAGACAGACAGACAGACAGACAGACAGACAGACAGACAGACAGACAGACAGACAGACAGACAGACAGACAGACAGACAGACAGACAGACAGACAGACAGACAGACAGACAGACAGACAGACAGACAGACAGACAGACAGACAGACAGACAGACAGACAGACAGACAGACAGACAGACAGACAGACAGACAGACAGACAGACAGACAGACAGACAGACAGACAGACAGACAGACAGACAGACAGACAGACAGACAGACAGACAGACAGACAGACAGACAGACAGACAGACAGACAGACAGACAGACAGACAGACAGACAGACAGACAGACAGACAGACAGACAGACAGACAGACAGACAGACAGACAGACAGACAGACAGACAGACAGACAGACAGACAGACAGACAGACAGACAGACAGACAGACAGACAGACAGACAGACAGACAGACAGACAGACAGACAGACAGACAGACAGACAGACAGACAGACAGACAGACAGACAGACAGACAGACAGACAGACAGACAGACAGACAGACAGACAGACAGACAGACAGACAGACAGACAGACAGACAGACAGACAGACAGACAGACAGACAGACAGACAGACAGACAGACAGACAGACAGACAGACAGACAGACAGACAGACAGACAGACAGACAGACAGACAGACAGACAGACAGACAAACAGAAATCCTTCTTTATAGGTATAGATTTCTCGCGGAACACCGTACTGAGGGAGATTTCGGATCAACAGGTTAACGACCGTACTTAAAGTTCAACAACTCAAAAATCGGATTCTGAGGCCAGCTCAGCCGTATTTATTTGAAACTCATTTGCATGTGTTCGTTGCAGTATTTGAATCTGCTGTTGACACATTCCAGCGTTACGGGACACAATTAGCACCCATTGTTACCCTGTGACTGGCCTCGTGTTTTACTAATTTTTAGGCAAATACTTTGTAAAATAATTGTTTAATGAGTACTTCATTTTCTACTACAATGCCAGGGATTTGATGAAACAGGAACCGATCTGCATAATAAGGATAGTGTCCCGTAACGCTGGAATGTGTCTGTTGCATCTTTTATATGGGCTCAGCTATTAAGCCTTTTTATTATACACTAGCTGACCCGACAAACTTCGTATTGCCACAAATTAACCCGTGTTGTACATAATCATGAATCTCGGATGATCTTTGTCACAATCTCGAGTTTTGCAAGCCCCCCAGTGGACGGCGCTTCCGACGGCGGGTCACCGGCAACACTCGCGACCGTCTCGTCCTGAATGATCTAGTGTTACTATAGATAGTTTTTGTGGTCTTGTATTGACTAATGTTTTATGGAAGAGTCTCGAATTTCTCGAGTTCGATTAGTTTTTGAGTTTCGCAAAAATTTCTGTTTTATTTGTATGAGAGTCCATATCCCTCTACCACAGGGGTGAGAGGTTTCTAACTATAGTAAAATGAATTCAAGACTCCAAAATCTCCCACATGCCAAATTTGGTTCCATTTGCTTGATTAGTTCTCAAGTTATGAGGAAATTTGAATTTCATTTGTATGGGAGCTCCCCTCTTAAAAGGGGAAGGGGTCGTAATTCACCATAGAAAAAAATTCTGCCATCTAAAACTCCCACATGCCAAATTTGGTTCCATTTGATTGATTAGTTCTCGAGATAAGAGGAATTTGCATTTCATTTGTATGGAAGCCCACCCTCTTAAAGGGGAGATGGGCCATAACTCGCTTTCTAAAGAAGAGAGGGGTCTCAATTCACCATAGAAAAAAATCTTGCGTCCAAAACCACTTACATGTCAAATTTGGTTCCATTTGCTTGATTAGTTCTCGAGTTATGAGGAAATTTGTTTTTCATTTGTATAGGAGCCCCCCCCCTCTTAAAGTGGGGAAATCCATAGAAAATATACCATAGAAAATATTCTTGCCTACAAAAACACCCAAATGATAAATTTGGTTCCATTTGCTTGATTAGTTCTAGAGTTATGAGGAAATTTGTATTTCGTTTGTATGAGAGCCCCCCCTCTTAAAAAGGTAAGGGGTCCTAATTCATCATAGAAAAAATGGTTGCCTCCATAAACACCCACATGCCAAATATGGTTCCATTTGCTTGATTAGTTCTCGAATTATGAGGAAATTTGTATTTCATTTGTGTAGAAGCACCCCCTCTTAAAGTTGGGAGGGGTCCTAATTCACCATAGAAAATATTTTTGCCTCCAGAATCCTCCACATGCCAAATTTGGTTCTATTTGCTTGATTAGTTCTCGAGTTATGAGGAAATTTGAATTTCATTTGAATAGGAGCCCCCCCTCCTAAAGTGGGTAGGGGTCCCAATTCATCATAGAAAAAAATTTTGTCTCCAAAAACACCCACGTGCCAAATTTTGTTCCATTTGCTTGATTAGTTCTCGAGTTATGAGGAAATTTGTATTGCGTTTGTATAGGAGCCCCCCCCTCTTAAAGTGGGGAGGGGTCCTTATTTACCATAGAAAATATTCTTGCCCTCGAAAACTTTCACATGCCAAATTTTGTTCCATTTGCTTGATTAGTTCTTCAGTTATGAGGAAATTTGTATTTCATGTGTATAGGATCCCCCCCTCCTAAAACGGGGAGGGGTCCCAATTCATCACAGAAAAAAATTTTGTCTCCAAAAACACCCACATGCCAAATTTGGTTCCATTTGCTTAATTACTTCTCGAGTTATGAGGAAAATTATGTTTCTTTGGTACAGGAGCCCCCCTCTTAAAGTGGGGAGGGGTCCTAATTTACTATAGAAAATATTCTTGCCCTCGAAAACCTTCACATGCCAAATTTGATTCCATTTGCTTGATTAGTTCTCGAGTTATGAGGAAATTTGTATGGAAGCCCCCCCTTTTAAAGAGGAGAGGAGTTATAATTTCCCTTATAAAGAGGGGACGGGTCTCAATTTACCATAGAATAAATTCTTGTCACCGAAAACACCCACATGCCAAATTGTGTTCTATTTGCTTGATTAGTTGTCGAGTTATGCAGAAATTTGTGTTTCATTTGTATGGGAGCCCCCCCTCTTAGTGGGGGGAGGGGTTTCTAACCATCACTAAAACCTTTCCTGGCCCCAAAAAACCTCTACATGCATATTTTCATGCCGATTGGTTCAGTAGTTTTCGATTCTATAAGGAACATACGGACAGACAGACAGACAGACAGACAGACAGACAGACAGACAGACAGACAGAAATCCTTCTTTATAGGTATAGATAACACTCATATCAAAAAATCCTTTTGACATGAAATTTCTGAAGCTATGCCTCTCGAAAATGTAAAAAATCGGAGGGGTTGTGTACAAGACACAACCGCATATATAGGTGACGCAGGACTACGTAAGTCTTTTTGTAGTGATAGTAGCATGTATTCATGCTTGTAATCTTTCGATTCTTCATGTATACATGCTATATGCAACTTATATACATGCTACATGCGTTGTATGTAACATTTATCAAAGTAGTAACATTGCATACGTTCAATTCTCAAAAGATTGTGCATTTGAAAACAATTTAACAAAATCAAGAACACAAACTATTGCTTTCCTGCTACCTTATTGAAATTAAAGATTGTTTTTATTATCCATGGTTCCCCACGTTGAAGGGATTTTACCAATTCAATCCTATTTTATCAACAGCACATCTTTTCAATACACTTCTAATGAAACGGTCGGTAAGCATGCGTATTCACGGGAAACTAGCAGTATTTGACTTTTCGTCGCAAAGCCCAATTTCGGAAGCAGCTTTGCGGCCCAAAAGCGGGATTGTGTTTATAAAAATGTATATACTGCATTCTTCTTGCCAATCTGAATACAGCGAATATATTTTCATAAACAGAATTTTTGTTTCAAACAAAAAAACTTCTTTTGAAATTGGCAGAATCGATGATGACTAATTTCACCTTCATACAGAGTCGTATTATAATCGAACACTACAGCTATAGCACATTTTTCCAACACAGATATCAAATTCGCCGAGGTTTAATCGTCTCGCAGTACACCCGATTTTTTCAGTTAATCGATTAGTTAACAATCGATTACTTTTTAGGCGGCCAATAATCGACATCGATTAATCGGCGCTGCATAATCGATTAATCGAAATAATCGATTGGTTATAACCTTTACGTTCTGTAACGGGGCGGGATGGGTTTTGGGGTAGGGAGCAGTGACAACCTTCACTTAAGCGCCAGGCAAGGATTAACTTGCCGTGAAGGAGCGTGTTTAGCGATACAATCCCGGTCCGGCTAGAATACCTCAGGGCAGGTCCATCAAACGCTCAACTATAAACTTACGAACGAAATGCCGACTAACCTAATATCGGTTGAATCCGTTCGGCCGACTCAACAGGGGGACAAGAGCAACCATCGGCTAGTGCAGTGTCCCCTAGGCATCCTACACTAACCTACCGGAGGCTAACTCGCGAACCGATCTGGGGGGGGGGCACATTCACTCACACTTTCCGAGGACACATATCGTAGCAAACACCATTTCGAGGGTTAACAGATCTTCATTTACACGTTTCGCTTAATCTAGTGGTTAGTTTTCTTCAGTTTTTCTTACGGCCTGCTGCTTCTTGTCGACGAAGTGTCTCTGATGTTCCGATGAACAGGTGACTGTGCTAGACTAGCGGTTTCGTAGACCGCTTACAGATAGCCCGTACCAAATACGTGGTGGGTGGCAATCACGAACGGTGATAAATCCACGGACAGTAACAATTGGTTATGTGGTGGGTATAGCATACGGTTGGCTCTTCGGCGATCGGTTTCTACGATCGATGGTGTATAGGGCCACGGATGGTAGTAACTGCCTGTTCGCTCGGTGTGTTGCTCGGAGAATCGGATCACGCAATCATGGTCGACACGTGTTGAGGCCGACTGACGACGGTCGCGCTCTCAAGATCTAAGGGAAGACCTCCGTTTGAAGGAGGGTGCTGGTGGTCTTTTGCTTCGTTCGACTAGGTAATCTAACCTCGCTTTAGCGCCTATATTTTCTACCCGTGTTTTTTACCACGTTACTTCTACTTATTGTATCTTTTCCGAATACCAGTTTACTTCGCTTTTCGTCTTCTCATGTATCACTTTGCGTCTTCTAACTTCTAGCCCTTTCCAATCTTGCGTGTCGTCTCTTAGGTGGTTATCTTTAGAATCGCTCATTCCCCAGACTGATTTGCCTGCCCTGACAAGCACAGGACTTTACGACGAGACCGACGATTCAGCTTCGGCTAGTTTCGCCAGGTTCCATCCGGTGGGCATTAGCAGGGTTTGTTTACTGTCGCGGTACCCTAACCTTTTTTCGGGGATAACGGCAGGTAACGCGAACAGGCTTTTAGTGACGGTTGTGTGTGGGATTGGACAATAGGGTTTGTTACCTTATTTATTTTGTAACCTCGTTACAATCCCCGACACCAAAAAATAATTTTGCGTCCCGTAGTACTGTCCACGAGTGTTTTGGAATGTGCAGTCAGACTTAGGCTAGTTACATAGAAATCGAGGAGACCGCATTTTTTGGTTTTTGTATAGAAAAAGACGAAGGATATTACCCAGTTTTCTAAAAATTCCTTACAAAATTCCGTGTCTGACAGACTAACAAATTTTCGAATTATCTTTTGACGGTGGCACAGTTAGTATCTAGATAAAGTTTAGTTTGGTTTTTAGGCTTCAGCGTGGTATTTAAACCGGCCTACTGCGCGCAAACTGGATGATTAAAAGCAAAGCCTTGGGGTTAAACATCCTTTCTAAGATTTGACCCATCTTTATCGACATACTTCACAGCCAGATATTAGGGTACAAGCCAGTTACGGGGCTATTGCAACAATCCTACTGACTCTATCTAGGAGCACTGCCTAGCTGAGATTTGAACATACGACTACTGGTTTCTTAGATCAGCATCGTATCTCGAAACCAACGAACTGGCTGATTGCGTGTGGTTAATTTAGAAGGTAAGCGCCTGCCTTGTTAGAAATTCTCAAAGAATAAAATTTTAAATAATCCGGCATAATCGATCGGCCAGTTAATCGATTATCTAATAATCGGCACATAAAGCAATCGATTAAAAATTAATCGATTATTTTAGCGGATAATCGATTAGTTCGATTAATCAAGAAGTAATCGGACATCATTAGCAGTACAGAATTTGCGATCTGTTGGGACAACGAACTTGTGTCATTTTTTCTGGCACACTTCCCTAACACAGACATCAAATTGGACTAGTTTAATTGCGTTCGTAAGAAATCTGTTGGCACGAGGGGGCTTTGTCACTCTTTCTGGCGTACTTCCCAAGCAAGGACATCAAAATGGTCTAGGTTTAACCGCGGTGTTAAGAAATTTTGTTGAAATGAGGAAACTTGGTCACTTGTTTTGGCCTACTTCCCAAGCACAGATATCAAATTGGTATAGGTTTAGATCATCGTAAAGAATCTTCCAACCAATCACGAAGCGAGAATTTTGGTAAAACATAGGTTCATTATTTTCAATTTTTCAACATCAACATCAATAGTTCAACATCAAGAATCCATACTTTTCTTCATTTGGGTCAATTCTCAGAAGATTTTCCGATCGATTGGTGTAAGAATATTGAAAATCGATAGAAAAACCGCTGAGCTATTAGCGCTCAAAACCTTTCATTTTTCGTGACGCTCGCATTTTTCGATTTTTTGGAATGACACCCTATCTCAGAACTTGCCGTAAGACGTAGTCCTACGTCAAAAATAAAACTTGATTTTTCCGATGTTCCAGAGTAGGGAGTAGGGTTAATTAGTTCTCGAATTATGAGGAAATTGGTATTTCATTTGTATGGGATCCCCCCTTCTTAAAGATGGCAAAGGTTTTCTAATTCACCATAGAAAAAATTCCTGCCTCCAAAAACCCCCACATGCCAAATTTGGTTCCATTTGCTTAATTAGTTCTCGGGTTATGAGGAAATTTGTGTTTTATTTTTATAGGAGCCCTCCTGTTAAAAGATGGATGAGTTTCAGTACACCATAGAAAAAAATCTTACCTACAAAAACCCCCACATGCCAAATTTGGTTTCTTTTGCTTGATTAGTTCTCGAGTTATGAGGAAATTTGTATTTGATTTGTATGGGAGCCCTTCCTCTTAGAAGGGGAAGGGGTCTCAGTACACCATAGAAAAATTCCTGTCTTCTAAAACCCCTACATGCCAGCCAAATTTGGTTTGTATTTGCTTGATTAGCTCTCGAGCTTTGAGGAAATTTGTGTTTCATTTGTATAGGAGCCCCCCCTCTTACGCCCTCCATAAAATTGCTCTTTTACCCCCTATATAAAATTGCTGGTCATTTTATCTATCCAGCGACCCATAAATTGTTCAGTAGTCTAGTAGTTATTACCATTTGAAATCTTTCATTCAGACATTACACTTCTATTTTCGTTTTCACAAAGTGCTACCCAGTCCCAGTATAGTAAACAAAGACGTAGTCCTACGTCAAAAAGAAATTCTTTAAAATGGTTGGACATGATTGTTCAACAAGCAACATGAGAAACATTTTCACACAGACAAACAGACATAACACTCGTTTTCCATTCATCGTACCGATTAAACCGTCATTTCAAATTTGGGCTTAGTTGAGAATGTCTCCGTTTTGGTCAAAGTGGCGCTTTTTGACGAAAGAAGGGGAATTCCCCATAAAAGATACTTACTACTTCGAGGGATACCCATGTTGCTATTTGATATTTGGGAATATCGATCATAGATGGCGCTAGTGTTCAGGCTAAATGTGAGATACGATCATTTTTGTTAATTTTTCTTCCAAGAGTTATGTCTGTTTGTCTGTGATTTTCACCCGCCCACGATATTTTTCGTCTGATTTCTGGTAGACTTTTAAAGTGTTGATTATCATCTAAGACTGTTTTGTAGCAATCTAAGATTACTTTTTATGGTTCACTATGTAGTGTTGAGACAAGAGCATATATATCAAACAATATGAGTTGGCACATTTATGATAAAAAGGTATCATCTTGGCACAGTATATGGAACACGTCTTGGATATGACCGATTTGACTAATCGGACTGAAGCCATTTCAAGGTAGAATTTTCTCATCAATATTAAAAAAGTAATTTCTAAAAATGACTTCAATTTAAAGATTCTCAAGTAGTAGCACAAGCATCTATTCGAATAAAACTATTTTCTAAAAGAAGACATCAAAAGCAGATATTCAAGAGCATCATGCAAGCAAAAAGTTGGATGGAACGTGTTTTAATTTAAGAACCGTTTGGATTAGAACCGTATTGATCGTCAAGTATTCGAAACATTAATTCATTTTTCAATTGCACATCGAAATAGTTAACAAAATATGAATAGTTAGTTCGTTATTTTCCAAAGTGAAAAATTTCATCCATGTTCTGATATTTTTACGCATAATTAAAGAAGGCTACAAGTGCAAATGACGTTAAAATATATTCCTTACATTTCATTGTAAATGCTCAAATATTTAAATGTTCTCTGGAATAATATAGCTGCATTCATTAATTACAATTAATTTAGTTTTAATTTTCAAAAAAGTTCCACCCTATTTCAGAACTATTTCTTCTCTTCTCTACACACACTAATGCAACCCTCGATGGTCACATACCTGGTATATATCAATTTAGTTTGCTCTGCAACATGATAGTTTGAAAGCTTCTAGTAGTAGTTGTGGTGCTTTCCCAAACAAACTAATACTTGTTTATATAGCAGAAGGCATCTATAAACTTTTCTATCAGCTATACAACTTTAATCAAATCCTAAATTAATGGAAAATAATATATGAAAAAAGTCTGCATAAATTTTGCCTTTATTTATTGGTAAAATACTTAAATAATTCCCTAAAACTAAAGTGCAGCTGCCGTGGGCACCTGAGTACAATAAAATATTCGATGCACTCAGACGCCACTTGTCCAGTCACGTTGTCCGAACTTCAGGAACTTCATGTAGGTACATTTTTCTCAGACACTAAACAACGTATTGAAACATACTTTTTTTTCTTGGTAAAGATTAGGAAATGAATTTTATAGATTTTGAGATTTGTGAATAGAATCTTTTGTGAACCTTTTGGAGGTCTCTATTTTTTTGGAAAAATAAATCATATTTTTCAAAATTAGGGTTTTTTATCAGCAAATTCAGTCGGTAACGGATTACAAAAGAAAGCAATCAAAATTTATTCAGACTGAAATAAAATTGGGCACCAGGTAGTCAATTTTATGATTGCTTATTTCTGTGTTTGGGCGACTGACTGAATGTTAATGAAGTTTTAAAGAGTTTTAAAACACGAAATAAACTTTTTATACCAAGCTGACGATTTTAAAATTCTAATTTTTTTTAAGAAGTATAAATTGTTGTCAACTGTCTAACTGTCTGTCGTGTTGCAACTGATTAAATATTGTTTGCTGTATATCAGAACAAAGGAAACCAGAGAGACGCGCGTAATCGGAAAACGGTACAACAATTACTGAACATCGTGGGTGGGTGGATGTAAAACACGGAAACTCATTAAGTCAATTCTGTGCATGTTTAATAGCAGTGATTTGACGATACATTTGTTTAAGCAAATTAACTAAATTGATTTGCTCGTATAGTAACGCTGTCATTGAAATTTTTATTAGACCTTCGGATCATGGTTAGTAAGACGCTAGTTTAGATGTTTAGTCTTGATTTAACATTCTCTCTGAAAGTGTGCTCAAAAATATGAAAAACGTACTCGAAATGGACGCGAGAATGAATTCTTCAATTCCACCAACGTCTTCATCACAGTCTTGGGCTCGTAACAATAGCTACGTTATTCCTGGAGTTTATGATTTGACAGTTGAAGATACTAACTGGGTGCTTACATCGTCTTTTATTATATTTACGATGCAAACGGGTTTTGGTATGCTAGAATCCGGATGTGTTTCAGTGAAAAATGAAGTTAATATAATGATGAAAAACATAATTGATATAGTGCTAGGTAATTCGGACCTAATTATAATCACACATCAATTAGTAAACCGTAACATGCTTTACTATGAATCATTAGGAGGATTTACTTATTGGCTTTTCGGGTATGCAATGTCCTTTGGTCGTGGAGAATTGAACAACCCATTCTTGGCATTAGGTGATTTTCTAATCGACCCAAGCGTGAGCGATCCACTTTTCGGACCAATATTTGCTGCTTTTTTGTTTCAACTGTCATTTTCAACAACTGCAACTACTATCGTCAGTGGCGCAATGGCAGAAAGGTAAGTTTTCGTTCGACGTGTTTCGCTGGTCAAATATTTGCCCGTAGTTTTCTTATTGCTGAAGCATTTTTATTTCATGAGTATACTTGAAATGTGTTTGATTGAAATATTAACAAGTCTAACAAGCCAGTCGTTGTATAATCGAGTCTCGGTCGGGAGAGGCTGTTAGGGTTAATAGAATTCCAGCACTAGCCTCGCAATTGTTCTGTACTCTAACAGCTACCTGCGAAGTCTGTGGAATAACAGATAACAGAACCAGGGCGTAGCCAGAAATTTTTAAGCAATTGCATCTAAGCAATTGGTAGCAGAAATTTCAAGCTTCTGTAGAACCAATTTTCTTCTGGGTGGGGGTTAGAACCCTCAAACTCCCCCTCCCCGTCGTTACGTCCATGAACAGAACAGAAGGTCAAGTATCGAAACCGGAATGTGGCACGCTGTTCTGTATGATCGAGTTCGGCAGAGCAGATACGAGACTACGAGGCCAAAAGATATGCTCACAAAGCGACGGAAAGTGAACTGTCAACTACGGACAAGGATCAGTGTTGGTACTTGCCATTGGGGATTGTCTTGAACCCAAAGAAGCTGAACAAATTGAGGCTGATTTGGGATGCAGCAGCCACGGTCGACGGTTCGCTCAACTCTGCATTACTGAAGGGACCCGACTTGCTAAAAGGTCTCCCATCGGTTTTTAGCAATTTTCGGTTGTATCGTTTCGCTCTGACAGGCGATATCAAGGAAATGTTCCACCGGTTCTTCATACGGATTCAAAATCGTCAGTTTCTGCGCTTTCTCTTCAGGGACCGTGCAGATCAAAAACCGGTGACCTACGTTATGGATGTTGCCATCTTCGGGGCTTCATGCTCAGCGAGTTGCGCTCAATACATTAAAAACTTAAATGCGAAGGAGTTTGAAGCGGATTTCCCACGAGCAGTTACTGCCATCGTTCAACACCACTAAGTGGATGATTACTTGCACAGTTTTGGAACAGCGGAAAAGGCCGTGAGGATTGGCAAAGAGGTTGAGGGGACATGAACGACTAAAAATTTTGAAAAAATCATTATTTTTTTATTTCAGATTTTGATATAGCAGTCTTTTCCGCTTATTTTGATACTAAATTTGTAATGATTCGCCCACGGGAAGCGGCCGAAAGACGATCTTACACATAAGCATTCCAGTGCGGCGTGGAACAACTTCAGCAGAATAAAACGCCGCTCGTGAAAAATCACAATTTTCAAACTTTATGTATCTTTTTCTCAGAAACTACACAACGTATCGGAACAAACTTGTTTTTGGTTTGTTGGCCGGAGCTTGGCAAAGACTTTTATAACTTTTAGGTTTCGTAAACAAAACACAGCTTGAGAAAAACGAAAAAGAAGAAAAATAGATGCCTGAAAAAATAAAATTTTATCTTCTTTTTCTTTTTTCTCTGGCTGTGTTTCGTTTACAAACCTCAAAAGTTATAAAAGTCTTTGCCGAGCTCCTACCAACGAAACAAAAAAAAGTTTGTTCCTATACGTTGTGTAGTTTCTGAGAAAAAGGTACATAAAGTTTGAAAATCGTGGTTTTCCAGGAGCGGCGTTATATTCCGCCAAAGTTGTTCCACGCCCACTGGAATGCTTATGTGTATAATCGTTTTTCAGCCACTTCCCGTGGTCGGATCATTACAAAGGCTCTAGCCGGTTTTCCATACAAAAAATGCCCCCGAACCTAATTAAATTATGTAATGATTCAAACAAAGTACTTGACCTGGGGAGCATTTTGGCAAATTTTCAGATCATTAGACGCCATCTTGAATCAGTAATGGCCGCTAGAGTGAATTTCATTTTTCGCAGTTTTCTCCGAGACCAATTATCATAAAAATTTGAAAAAAATCACAGATGTTATACTCACTGCAGGACACATTTCCATTGTTTTTTTGGAATTTTTCCGATGCGAATATCACAGTAAAAAAAATCGAAAAAAATTTCAAGAGCATTTTTTCCAGTGTTCCAAAGATGGCGCCGCTTATTTTTTTATGGAAATGTGTCCTGCAGTGAGTATAACATCTGTGATTTTTTTCAAATTTTTATGATAATTGGTTTCGGAGAAAACTGCGAAAAATGTAATTCACTCTAGCGGCCATTACTGATTCAAGATGGCGTCTAATGATCTGAAAATTTGCCAAAATGCTCCTTAGGTCAAGTACTTTGTTTGAATCATTGCATAATTTTATTAGGTTCGGGGGCATTTTTTGTATGGAAAACCGGCTAGACCCTTTAGTATCAAAATAAGCGGAAAAGACTGCAGAATCAAAATCTGAAATAAAAAAACTACAAGGTATACAGCCCTAAGGGTTGTACGAAAGGGTGACGTAGGACTATATCAGATCATTAGATCAAAGACTAACGTAAACTGCAACGCCTGCAACCATTGAGACATAGAGATTTCTTTTAAAAATCACTTGTGTGCATCATAAAGGCTGAAATAGTAATTAATGACCAGCCCACAGATTATTGTATTAAATACCCAGGTAACCAATAAGCATTAAAATAAGCAGTAAATCAGTCGTTTATTAGCATCCCTGGCGTTTTATACTGCAGGTTGTTGTTTATCAGCTTTTTGACTGCATAACTGTTGTAAATTGGCATACACAATTCTATTTAAATTCTTCTTGTTGGTAACTAGCTGCAAATAAGCATTGTCAGCACTATAAGAGGGCTAGCAGTAAAGTAGCCGCATATTTTGCCATAATAGTATTTAAGGTAACTTAAATGCTTATTGGCTTGCTTTTAAATTGGATTGGAAATGCTTATTGGTTACCTGGGTATGATTATGCGTAGCTTAATGTTTCAATAATCTTACTTTAACTCGCTTGTGGCATTTAAAAGGGCTATTGGTTTCAAATAGCCAAAGCACTTTCATCGCAAATATGACGTGCCATTCGAATGTCCTTGTCTTTCGACATGAATGGCAACAGACACGTTGCTTTTTTTTTTGTGTGGATATTATCACTACGACCAGTATTTTGATCTATTGTGATCTTATCCAGGTGTTGTTCCGCACTGCGTTGTTATTGCAGTATCGCTATAGAGTGAGCGAACTGCTTATTATCCGTGCTTATAGTGTCGGTGTGTTTTCACCCCTCTACGCTTCTACTAGTTTTCAACCAATCTAGCTCTCTAAAGCCAGGTAGTGCGGAGACTAGTTATAATTTGTCCTTGGACAAGAGGCTTCATTCGCACCTCGAGCAAGTATCATTCTTATAACCAACCCCGGCTAAAGGCTTCATGGTCGGTAAAGCAGAGTTCAGCACAGAGTGAAGGTGTGTATGTGTGTATGTATGTGTTCCTTACTACTTATGCATCACCTATCTCGTTCCTAGAACCAGGAAGCGGAACAAGCTATAATTTGCCCTTGAACAAGAGGCTTCATTCGCACCTCAAGCAAGTACCACTCTTACAACTTGCCCTGGCAAGAGGCTTTCATTGTTAGTAAATGCAGAATGCAGAAGGAAGGATGAGGAGGGGCCTGGGAATAAACCCATGCTAAAGTCACTTAACATCGAATGGCCTGATTCTACTAAGATTCGAACCCACGACCACTCGCTTGTCAAGGCAGACTCGGTAACCTTGCGGCTACTGGGCCCCCCGACACGTTGCTTAGTGGCATCAATTCACTGTCTCTTGCTCCGAGAAGGTTCTACTAGATTACTTTTACAGCTTACCGCTTGTTACATGGCACAAAATATGGCACATGCGCAAAAATTTCTGTTTTATTTGTATGAGAGTCCTTATCCTCCTACCACAGGGGTGAGGAGTTTCAAACCATCATAAAATAAATTCATGCCTCCAAAAACCCCCACATGCCAAATTTGGTTCTTTTTGCTTGATTAGTTCTAGAGTTATGAGGAAATTTGCATAATATTTGTATGGGAACCCCCATTCTAAAATCCTCTCTTTTCGCCATAGAAAAAAAAATCTTGCCTACTGAAACCCCCATATTCCAAATTTGGTTCCATTTGCTTGATTGGTTCTAGAGTCATAAGGAAATTTGTATTTCATTTGGATGGGAATCTCCCCTCTTAGAAGGGTACACCGCACACCATAGAAAAAATTCTTACGTCCAAAAACCCCCACATGCCAAATTTGGTTCCATTTGCTTGATTTGTTCTCGAGTTTTGAGGAAATTTGTGTTTCATTTGTATGAGAGCCCCCCCCCTTTGCGCCCTCCTTAATGTTGGTCTCTTACCTCCTCTCTAAAATTGCTAGTCATTTTATCTATTCCCGTAATCTTACATCGTGTACAAGATGCTCAGTTGTAAGATTAGGCGGGTGATATATGAGAAGCGACAATTCTACAACTCTTAAAAATGGTGTCAAATTTGCAAATGTTGACCGATTTGGCTGAAATTTTGACCAGAGTCTTAGGATTGAATATAAAATAAGTGATGTTGAGCTCAGGAATGTGGGTCATTTTTAAGGTCACTTTAGGGACCCCTAAAGTGAGAAAAATTTCGTTTTTGTAGTTAAATTTCATATTTAATTGAAAAAATCTCGTCTAACTTTTGTAGAAACATAGTGAATGTGTACATATTCTGAAAGCTTGTCCTCCAAAAATGTATATAACACTCAAAATTGTTTGAAAAATTATTGAGTTATTTATGATAGTATGTGTACACCTAGCCAAAAAACGTTTTGCCTTTCTACTATATAAATATATAGTATAAAGGTATAGAAATCACTTGGAAAACCGGAAATGGAAAGAAGGTCCTGTGGGCCGAATGTCATATACCATTCGACTCAGTTTCGAAAACTGAGCATTTTCTCTGTGTGTGTGTGTGTGTGTGTGTGTGTGTGTGTGTGTGTGTGTGTGTGTGTGTGTGTGTGTGTGTGTGTGTGTTTTTTTTTTTTTTTTTTTTTTTTAACGAGTAGGGAAATCTGCTATCAGACACCTGAAAAGACAGCTCAGGGAGTGGGGTTTGGTATCCCGTGAAGATCGTGGAGATCCAGACCCACTAAAACCCTACTCGAGTCTCCAGCCTCAATCCCCCCTGGAACCACCTTATCGGTATTACTTCAGGGAGGGGCTATTGTGCTTAACGCACGCTCTTAGATAACTACTGGACTATGGTAGTTAGGCTGTTTATTCGCCGTTGATCGGCTTTCCAACGATTTTGTAGCTCAAGTACGATCTGGGTAGCAGCCGTATTGACCGCACCCCAGACGTCCGAGCTAGAACACATCCTTTGGACTAAGTTATCCGGAGTAGTGTCCTGTCCGCTAACTGCCATCATGTTGCTTCTCACGCCCTCGAAACGAGGGCATATGAAGAAAGCATGTTCTGCAGTTTCCTCAACGTCCGCGCATTCAGGACACTCGGGGGACTCCGCATGCCCAAATTTGTGCAGATACTGTCTAAAACAACCATGCCCTGACAGAATCTGTGTCAGGTGGAAGTTGACTTCGCCATGACGCCTGTTGACCCATCCGGATAGTTCCGGGATAAGTCTATGTGTCCACCGGCCTTTTGTGGAATCAGACCATGCCCGCTGCCATGTGATCATCGAGGCCGATCTTGTGGTACTCCGTATGCCTCTAGTTCCACGTTGGTTGAAGCACTCTACGTCCTCGCTGATGATGATACCAATAGGCATCATACCCGCTAAGACGCAGATTGCGTCATGTGAAACTGTGCGGTACGCACTCGCCACTCTTAAGCACATGAGACGATAGGTGCTTTCCAGCTTGGCTAGATAGCTTTTGGTACCTATCAGGTATCAGGTATCAGCATCTTTGGCTCGAGCAGCACGTTCCTCACAATCATGTGGAAGATTTGTGCCTTGCCCATCTTGCCCGTGTCATCATTTACCTGATGAGGACGGGAAGGAAAACAGGAGGAATAGGAAGGGGTGGATGAGGAATTTGGACAAACACAAACATATATATACCGAGAGATTTTTGTACCCCCGAAGGGATACTGCAATCCTTGGTAGTTAACTTATCAAAAGTACACCCCCTGGGGGGTATACTCATGATAAATAAGAGCTTATAGCTCAATACCGCTTTCGGTAAGGAACATCAAAATGTCTCGTAATTTTAGTTTCCTAAAATCCGATTCATTTAAGACGTAGGATCCAAAGATCCTATGACGCAATTGTGCTACTGCAGGACAGTTGCAAATTACGTGATATGGTGTACCGTAGTCGGATTCACATAAATTACAATGAAACGATTCAGCTCGCTGAATCGTAGCCATATGATAATTTAGCCTGCAGTGACCAGTCAGTGATCTGACAAGAATACTGCAATTTACCTTTGAGTGTTGCAAAAGAAATTTCGCAACCTTCTCACAAGGCTTAACAATGAAACTTTTCGTTTGACGACAAGTTTCAAGATTTTCCCAATAACGTACATGTTCAGATGAAAACCAAGATCGAATCTTTTGTTTTATCCAACATGCCGCAATTGGTAAAGCAGGTTCCGGTCCGAAAACCGACTTTTCTGCTCCAGATCTTGCTAGTTCATCAGCCCATTCATTTCCGGTGATACCAGAATGGCCAGGAACCCAAACCAGATGAACGGCATTTAGAATGCTTAGTTCTTCTAATTGGGTGTGGCAGGCGATGACTGTTTTAGATTTAGAATTAGCCGCACAAAGGGCTTTTATAGCGGCTTGACTGTCAGAACAGAAGTAGATAATCTTGCCTATCAGTTCTTTCTGAAGTGCAAACTGAGCTCCGCACATAATTGCAAAGATTTCAGCTTGAAAAACGGTGCAGTAACTACCCAACGAATAGGATTCCTCCAATTCTAGCTCACGGCAGTAAACACCAGCACCCGCGCGACCTTCGTACAAGGAACCATCGGTATAACAGACCACATAGTCGGAAATTTTCCTTTCCATGTAGCCTGACATCCAATCCTCTCTAGGAGGAAAGTCACTTGAGAAAGTCCTATACGGGAAAGTACGCATGAGCGTTACATCGCTAGGAGCAAGGGCAAACTTGTCCTCAGCAACAATTTGCGACCACAATCGAGTATGACCAGTGGAACCGTCCACAGACTGCCAAAGGCCAATCGCGTGTAGTCGATAAGCACATATTAGTGCCTCTTGCTTCAGGTGGAAGTGTAGAGGTTTAATATTGAAAATAGCTTCTAGGGCGGCAGTAGGAGTTGTAGTAAATGCACCAGACATTGCCATTAAACACATCCTTTGAAGATGGTTTAGCTTTGTCTGGACAGTGACAACTTCCCCTCTCTGCCACCATACAAGACAACCATACGCCAGTATTGGTCTGACAACGACCGTGTATAACCAGTGTATGTATTTGGGTTTAAGCCCCCAAGAGTTGCCAATTGCTCGTCTACATTGCCCAAAGGCCATGCACGCTTTTTTAATTCGGAAGTCAATATTTGTGGACCAGTCAAGCTTGGAGTTGAGAATCAACCCCACGTACTTCACTTCGTTCACAACATCAACATCCGAATCGTAAAAGCGCAGAGCGCGAGCTCCATTGGTATTTCTACGTCTTGAAAATAAGACGATAGATGTTTTGCTCGGATTTACCGAAAGTGCAGTTTCTCGGCACCACGTTTCCACGACGCGTAGTGCCTGCTGCATTAAGTCAAATAATGTGCTTATGCACTTTCCAACTACTAGGATGAGATAGTCATCCGCAAAACCATATGACGGATAGCCTAGACCATTGAGTTTCCTCAATAGGCCGTCCGCCACAAGGTTCCATAAAAGAGGCGAGAGAACGCCACCTTGTGGACATCCACAAACACTTTGCTTCCAAATGCCGTAAGGACGAAAAAAGCAATCGGTTACTAAGCATTTGTTCTATCCACTTTATGATTATTGAAGGCACATTATGATAACGAGCAGCCTCCAAAATGGAAGCGAAAGATACGTTATCAAACGCGCCTTCAATATCCAAAAAAGTTCCTAAGCAAGATTCCTTTTGTGAAAAAGCAACCTCAATTTTATCCACCACATCATGTAATAAAGTGGTTGTAGATTTGCCACTTTGATAAGCATGTTGTGCTGAATGAAGAGGAACTTCTACTAAGCTTGTTTCGCGGATGTGGTGATCAACAATCCGCTCAAGTGATTTAAGCAAGAATGACGTTAGACTGATTGGTCTAAAACTTTTTGCTTGCTCGTATGTCGCGCGTCCACCTTTAGGAATGAACTTAATGGTTATTTCACGCCACTGAGTTGGGATGTACCCAATAGCAATACTGCACACAAACATCCTTCTCAGAATGTGTTTGAAGTACTTGAATCCTTTCTGCAGTAGAATAGGGTATATTCCATCTGTTCCAGGAGATTTGTATGGAGAGAAGCTGTTCACGGCCCACTCAATCGCTTCAGTTGTGACAAGTCTCCGAGCAAAAGCCCATGAGTCTAAGCCACCTAAAACGATTTCTGGATCGTTTCGAACTTCAGGTTCCACACAGCCCGGAAAGTGACTATAAAAGAGACATTCCAGGATTTCATTGTCATTCGAACAGTATTCACCGTTCGAACTTCGAATGTTATTAACCTGATAATCTTTCGATTTTGACAGTATTTTATTAAGTCGACTTGCCTCGCCGAAACTGGAAACGTTGCTACAGAACCTGTGCCAGCTCGTGCGGGCTGAAGATCGTAAAGCCTTTGCATAGGCTTTCCGGGCCTGCTTGAAAGGCTCCACGCCATCCCTCCGACGTCTATTCCAGGCTCTCCTGCATCGTTTCTTTAGTTCCGCGAGATGAGAGTTCCACCACGGTGTTCCTCTAGTCGTTTTAATAGTTTTTAGCGGGCAAGCTACTTCAAAAGATTCCGCAATAAAAGATGTTGTGACATCTACAGCCACATCCAAGTCGATCGATGACTCAATCGTCGGTTCGAATCCTTGAAATTTCGTCGCCAGTTCCTCCTCAAAGAGTTCCCAGTCAGAAAATCTCGGATTGCGAAAGGTTGCAGCGTTCAAGGAGACACCCAAATGATCAAAATATATAAAGCAATGATCAGATATTGGTGTCTCATTTGAAACATGCCATTGTGCCAACTCATGACTGATCCTGTTAGAGCAGAGTGTTATATCTAACACTTCCTCTCTACCAGCTCGTATGAAAGTTGGACAATTGCCAATGTTGAGTATTCCAAGGTTGGTACTACTCAAATATTCCATCAAATCAGAGCCTCTCGGATTGATATCCGAGCTGCCCCAAATGATGTGATGGGCATTGGCATCACTGCCTACAATGAGCGGAAGCCCATTAGATTGGCAGTATCTCACCACATTTCTGAAATCGTCGCTGGGAGACGGTTCATCGTGTGGTAAGTATGCAGAACAGTAGACATAGCGCCTATGGACATCATCCACGACGAGTTCTACTGTGACTGCACAAATATCTCGAGTAGTCAACTCAGAGATAAGGCATGCACTTATTGACCTATGCAACAATATGCATGCCCTGGGCATCATACGAGGATTTGTCATACCAGTTTTGCTGAAAGCAGCAAAGTTCTGGTTTCCAATATCCGTCGAATGAAAGTACCCCTTGCGAAAATATGGCTCCTGAACCAATGCGATGGTGACAGAGCCATTAAAAAGTTTTTCGCATAAATACAAATTTGCTGCCCGTTTGTGTTGAAGATTTATTTGTGCGACCCTAACTATTTGACTAGCGGAGTATATGCACAAACAATCTCCAACACAGATCAGACAGCAAATTGTAAGCGAAGCCAATTATATTGGCCAGAACGCACTTGGCGTAAAACCCATAAGGGAAATTGGGCAGGACTACTATGCTGTTCCCACGAAACGCAAGGGACAACAAAGATCGACCGTACCAGAGCCCCGCATGGCACAGTAGGGGCAAGATGCCCAAAGCACTCCGTTCGCGACTGGCATGTTTTCACCCCTCCAGCCATTCAGTCATCGGCACGGAGGTAGACCTTGACTTAGGGGCTCCTGATTTGCCGACTCCCGGCAGGATCAGGTCCCGTGGCTCAATTTTTGCCCAAACGTACAATTCGGCACCAACCGCCAAAGGGCCTAACTGCAGATTGTGTAAAACAGACCGATTTAGAGTCTCTCTCTCTCTGTGCTAAGCCAGCTGAGAAAATAACTCTCTCCCGGTGTGCCCAGACCCCGCAGCCGCGCCCTCCGAAAAACCTGCGCCGAACTGCATGATTAGGTAGCCGGAAACCACACGGCGAGTGTTCCACCTTCTCTGTCTGCATACGACAACCAAGGTTGCGTACCACCAGGTGCGCAACTTTGGCTACCGTACCCCAGCCGGCACCTCGTGGAGGTAGAGATAGGAGTTAGAAAACAGAGGTGATATATTTGCACATGTTCACTCATTTGCCAGCCTTTACGTTGGTTGAAGCACTCTACGTCCTCGCTGATGATGATACCAATAGGCATCATACCCGCTAAGACGCAGATTGCGTCATGTGAAACTGTGCGGTACGCACTCGCCACTCTTAAGCACATGAGACGATAGGTGCTTTCCAGCTTGGCTAGATAGCTTTTGGTACCTAACGCCGATGACCACACCGGCCCGCCATACCTGAGTATGGACTGGACCACGTTGGCTAAAAGCCTTCGCTTGCTGCCATATACCGCAGAGCTATTAGACATCATACGAGACAATGCCGAAATAGCTGTGGAAGCCTTCTTGCAGGCATAGTCGACGTGGCTCCCGAACTTGAGCTTGTCGTCGACCATGACTCCAAGGAGTTTTAAGAACCGCGTTGACGAAATAGTGCAGTCCCCGACACTGATATTTGCTTGCTGCACCGACTTGCGGTTGTTAACCACGATAACCTCCGTTTTTTGATGCGCTAGGTCCAGTTTCCTGGATCGCATCCAATCTTCAACAATGCTTATAGAGTGAGCAGCCGTCAACTCAACCTCTCTGATAGATTCACCGTAGACTTCCAAGGTGATATCGTCCGCAAAGCCGACAATCGCCACCCCTACCGGAAACTTTAGCTTCAACACCTCGTCATACATGACGTTCCACAACACCGGGCCCAGTATGGAACCTTGCGGAACCCCTGAGGTGATTGGAACGCATTTCTGACCATCCTCCGTGTTGTAGCATAGCACACGATTCTGGAAATAATTTTCCAGAATTCTGTACAGCGACACCGGCACTTGGACGTTCCGAAGCGAGCTGGCTATGGAGTCCCAGCTAGCGCTATTAAACGCATTTCTCACGTCGAGCGTGACAACTGCGCAATAACGAATACCTGTCCTCTTGGGCTGGATTGCCACCTCGGCTGTCTTAGTGACAGACAAGATGGCATCCACCGTAGATTTGCCTTTTCGGAAGCCGAA
This sequence comes from Sabethes cyaneus, assembly GCF_943734655.1. NCBI lineage: Eukaryota > Metazoa > Arthropoda > Insecta > Diptera > Culicidae > Sabethes > Sabethes cyaneus. Next base: position 137,150,407 of record NC_071355.1, read on the forward strand.
TTGGTTCCTTGACAGACCGTTTGTACCCTCCGTGTACTGTACGAGTCTGTTAAGGATAACCCTCTCCAGCACCTTGCCGGCAGTATCGAGTAGACAGATCGGCCTATATGACGAGGGGACACCCGGAGGTTTTCCCGGCTTCGGCAATAGGACCAGGTTCTGTCGCTTCCATCTGTCCGGGAAGTGGCCAGCTTCCAGGCATCTATTCATTACTGCCCCGAATAATTCGGGAGCCTCTAAAATAGCCGCTTTAATGGCCATATTCGGGATACCGTCTGGCCCCGGTGCCTTGCTCACCTTTAGGGATTTAGCGATATCAATGAGTTCCTCGTTCGTAACCGTCACTTCCTCCCCGACCTCCAAACCGCCGTCGCCCACGTTACTTTGGATGTTCGGCTGGGAGGCCGACCATCCTACGCTATGGTCTGAGATACTGGAACGTCGGCCGTGGGACGACTCAGCGGCCTGGGGCCAGGGCCTTGGCTCGTGGCGCGGAAAGAGGCCCTCGATGATCCGCTCCAGCATCTCTGGCGATTGCTCAGCGGGCGCCATCACACCCTTGGTCTTTGCCATTACGACTCTGTAGGCATCACCCCACGGGTTCGCATTGGCACTAGCACATAACCTTTCAAAGCAGTCTCGTTTACTAGCTTTTATCCCGCTCTTAAGCGATGCGCGTGCAGCAACGAGTGCTACTCGACATTCAGCCCTGCTTTCATCCGAACGAGCTCTTTGCATAATTCTCCTCGCACGAAAGCACGCTCCGCGGAGTTCCGCAATTTCATCTGTCCACCAGTAAGCCGGTGACCTGCCATACCTAGGACGACCTTTCCTAGGCATGGTAGCGTCACATGCTCGCGACAGTACCTCAACCAAATGATCAGCGTTCGGATCGGGCATACCGCGATCACCGCACTCTCTCCGGATCGCTTCCACAAATACTTCGGGATCGAAGTATGATGTCTTCCATCCACGGGTGGTTGGAGTGTTGGCCCTACTCGCCGCCTGCCGCCTCGTTATCTGACCGACACCATAGCGGACCGCCTGGTGGTCACTGTGAGTGTAGCCATTATCTACCCGCCAGTCTCCTATCAGACCAGGACTGCCGAAAGTCACGTCGATGATAGACTCCGCACCGTTCCTACTGAAGGTACTTGTGTTGCCGACGTTGGCCAGATCTACGTTAAGCTTTGCCAGAGCTTCAAGCAGAATCCGACCCCTATGGTTCGTGCGACGACTTCCCCACTCTACCGCCCAAGCGTTAAAGTCGCCCGCCACAACCACCGGCCTTAAACCAGTCAGCACAACTGATACTCGGTCTACCATCCGCGTAAACTGCTCGATAGACCAACTCGGCGGAGCATAATAACTGCAGTAGAACACTCCACCCACTTTGGCAACCGCAAATCCCTCGTCTGCAGTTGACACAACCTCCTGAACCGGGAACCTGCTTGTTGTCCATATAGCCGCCGTCGCAGACCTATCCGAGACCCAGTTGCCGTTTCCGGCAGGGACGCGATATGGATCCGAGACTATGGCAATGTCCATTGCTGACTCAGAAACTGCTTGGTGTAATAGCTGCTGAGCTGTGCTGCAGTGGTTCAGGTTGAGTTGTGTCACTTGCACTATGAACGTGGCTTAGTCGCCGGCGCACCGGCCGGGCACCTTGGACCTCCCGTTACGTGCTTTGCGTCCCGTTTACCGGTGCAGATCAGGCACTTAGGAGGCTCCGCGCAGTCCTTTGCTTTATGGCCAGCACTGCCACATCTCCTGCACAACTGGCTCCTATCTGGCCCCTTGCAGTTCCAGGCTTTATGTCCGTGCTCGAAACACCGGAAGCAAGCTTCCGACTGCTTGGACACGCTCAGTGGGCATACCGACCACCCCACTTTTAGCCTAGCAGCTTTCAGGGCTTTGTTTCCGTCAATCAGCGGAAGTCGTATGGTGGCTACCTGGGTCCCGGCCGGACCCTTGCGTAGGCGAACCGCCTCGGTTGCCACCACCACTCCACTTTGCTCTTTGAGAGCTTGTACGACCTCACGCACTTCGGTGATCTCGTCCAGGTTCTTAAGCTGGAGAGTCACTTCTGGTGTGAGAGCACGTACCTTCACTCCGTCCCCGAGCACTCCTTCCGCTATTGGCTTGTATGCGGAACTCTTCTTTGTGGCGTCCTTCTTCAACTCGAGGATCATATCGCCCGTGCGTGAGCGGCGGATGCTCCGTACGTCCGCGCCCAGATCCTTGAGTAGGGCGTCTCCTCTCATGGCCTTCAGAACCTCCGAGTATTTCGACCCGTCGGTTTTCAGGATAAGAGCGTCGCCCTTCTTCGCTCGCTTTCTTGCCGGTTTAGGTGGAGCAGTTTTTTTACTGGAGCCTCCTCCGCCTTTTCTCTTGGCCCTAACCTCGGTCCACGGGCCACCTGTCTTGGAGCTTCCCGCTGGTTCATCGGTTAGCTCTGCCAACCCGCTAGCCGGAGGGCTTTTACCGATCAGGCGTTTTTTCGGTCCGCCAGGGGTGCTATCCCCCGGGGACTGTCTCGGGCGCTTGGCGGATGCCTTACCGCTGCTGGTAGCGCCTTCCGTAGCCTCCTGGGCCGCGTTACGACACTCCGTCAACGGGCAAGCGTCCGTTTGTACTGCCTTCGACGCCTTCACGGTCACCTTCTTAGCCTCTCCTGCACGCGCCACGAGGTCGTTGTGCGTTTTGGTCGCTGCATTCAAGGTTCTCCGAAGCATGAGCAAGCTCTGCTTCAGGTCCTTGGAGAAATTTCCGCGACCTGACGTGAACTCGATTATTACCTCGAGCTGCTGTGACGCTGCTACCACTTTAGGTACAGCATCTCTATTTTTCTCCATCGCCCTGATAAGCGCTGGGCCGTTCATCGCTGTGTCCGGCGTGGTAGGCATACCGCTGCCTTTGCCACCCACACTAGCGCTCCTAGTTGCATCCTTCTCCACCCTTGGTGGAGAACGCTGGATGCCTCCTCTAGCGAACGGGTTTTCCACCGTATCCACACTTGTTATATTTTTGATTTTGTCTTCCATAAGAATCCCACGAGTTGAGGGGAAAGAAAAGTCCGCCACATCAGAGCCCCTCATGATGCGGTAAGGGCTGATTACTGTGGAGGGCGCTCTGGTACTCCACAGGCTCCGTTTGAGGCTGAGTATTTATAGAACCCCCCCCACCATTCATCCCTCGGCACGGGTCGCATGACACCTTGGATTAGGGGTTTATCCATTCATGTTTTTACTTTTAGCCATGGATAATAGCTATTAAAACCATCCTCCTTTGGGGGCTTTGGACCCTCTGCTCAGGTTCTCGGTATTTTCAGGTTCATCGAACATGCTTCTACCGAGATCCGTCATTTGCAGGCGGAGAGTTTACACTCAGCCTTCGCATGAGTGCCCCCTTCTCTGTCCGCATACGACCCTAGTTTCCACCGGTTGTCCGATTTCCACTAAGGAGCGTATCCCGGATGGTACCACGAGGAGGTAGAGATAGGAGTTGCTAAATAAGAGGCTGTGGAACTTCGTGATAGTTCTGGAGCGCATTATTCAACCATTTACCATCCTGTGTGTGTGTGTGTGTGTGTGTGTGTGTGTGTGTGTGTGTGTGTGTGTGTGTGTGTGTGTGTGTGTGTGTGTGTGTGTGTGTGTGTGTGTGTGTGTGTGTGTGTGTGTGTGTGTGTGTGTGTGTGTGTGTGTGTGTGTGTGTGTGTGTGTGTGTGTGTGTGTGTGTGTGTGTGTGTGTGTGTGTGTGTGTGTGTGTGTGTGTGTGTGTGTGTGTGTGTGTGTGTGTGTGTGTGTGTGTGTGTGTGTGTGTGTGTGTGTGTGTGTGTGTGTGTGTGTGTGTGTGTGTGTGTGTGTGTGTGTGTGTGTGTGTGTGTGTGTGTGTGTGTGTGTGTGTGTGTGTGTGTGTGTGTGTGTGTGTGTGTGTGTGTGTGTGTGTGTGTGTGTGTGTGTGTGTGTGTGTGTGTGTGTGTGTGTGTGTGTGTGTGTGTGTGTGTGTGTGTGTGTGTGTGTGTGTGTGTGTGTGTGTGTGTGTGTGTGTGTGTGTGTGTGTGTGTGTGTGTGTGTGTGTGTGTGTGTGTGTGTGTGTGTGTGTGTGTGTGTGTGTGTGTGTGTGTGTGCGTGTGTGTGTGTGTATGTGTGTGTGTGTGTATGTGTGTGTGCGTGTGTGTGTGTAACGCTTTCAATCTCACTCACTTTTTCTCGGAGATGGCTGAACCGATTTTAATGTTCTTAGTGTCAAATGAAAGGTCTAGGTGTCCCATAGGTCGCTATTGAATTTCATACTGATCGGACTTTTAGTTCAAAAGTTATGTATAAAAATACGAAAAATAAGGGACTTCATTATCTCATAGGTCCCTTAACCGATTTGAACAAAATTGATTGCATATGAAAGAGGAGCCTTGCAAACCCTTAACTTTCAAATTTCATGACGATTGGACTTGTAGTTTGAAAGTTACATAAAGAAATGTGAAAAAATAGCATTTAAAACATATTTTTGTAACATATAAGCATTTTTTCAATGAAAAATATCACGCATTTTATTATAATTTGAAAATTACTGCTGAGATCTATCAAACGAAACCGAGTTAATTAAAATCAGAAGGTTCATTCAAAAGTTATTAAAACTTTAACACTTAAGCACCGTATTTTAAACCGTTAAAACGTGTGAAAACAAAACATATCAATCAAATGTTGATTGTATTCAATGTGTGTGATGTATGTGTGTATATATGTATGTATGTATGTATGTATGTATGTATTTATGTATGTATGTATGTATGTATGTATGTATGTATGTATGTATGTATGTGTGTATGTGATGACAATTTGTAATTTTTAAATTTGCATTGAAATTCAAGAGAAGTGAGAAACATTCCAATTGTCTGAAGTTCTTGAAGCCTCTTAGTGTAATACGTGTTAGCCTCTAACTAATTCAGTGGATAGGGAAGGAAAAAGGTGCACTAGGGAAACCCGGTGTGCGTCACGGCGCTTGCTACCTTCAATCCGATGCTCACTCACTTACAGACACCGCTGAAACTAACCATTAATCAGGTTTATTATACCAAGAATAATCGTATTGCCAAGTCCACGATGATCGAGATTGTTAGAACCAGGTTTCAAGAGAAAACCGAACGACCACAGCTGACCACTCCTTTCGAGTTCGAACCCGGTATTCAAACGAAGAACGGATATAAAATTCCAAGATAATGTTGCTCACTTTAAAACTCCATTCGTATGTAAAACGGCACGGTTTATTTCCCCAATTCCCAACAATCGATACTTAAAGCTAAGCTACTTGCGTATTCTCTAAGGCTGGTGCATTTCTCCTCGGGCTTATTCTCGCTTTTGAGTGCACTCTCTTGGCATGCAACGGTTCCACCACCCGCAGCAATGCTGATGCTGCTATGGCTGACGTGGCCTCGGTCACGGAAGCTGAGTTGTAGGGGATCTCAGTAACTTCCCACCACGATAGTATCGACGGCACGGCCACCGATTGTACGGCCGGTCTCACAATAGCTACTACACACCGCAGAGTTGGTGCTAGGATAGTCGGCGTGGGCTAGGCTCCAGCCGTTGGATGATACAGGACGAGAATTTTCCCGTAGTTATAGAAGCCACGACACCTCACCGATGACGTTGGTGGGTTATGCCTTGTAGATTGCCTCACCGATCACCGGAGCCGCCGTGGAACCACTTTGGATTTGGTCTGTGGAAAAGAGTCCAAAAATAAAAGGCCCCTCGAGGACCTTTCGAGGGATATTAGCCATTTTATCACACCAGCCTTGATTTTCTCACACCAGCCTTAATTCAACCACACCAGCCTTAGTCTATCTTTACACTATTTAACTTAAGTTTTAAAACTAATTTTACCTTTTTTGTTTCGTTTCTTGGTTTCACAATTATATTTATAGGTTTGCTGTTTCCTTCTGTGTCTTTTGAGTTGATTGTTAAACTTTCCGTTTACTTTTTGTTTGCCACCATAATTGCCTATTCATTTTACAAACTTTTATTCATTCTTTACAATGCACTTTTTGGTTCCAAACAATTACCTTTAGTGGCCTTAAAATTGCAACATTACACTTCTTATTTATATCACAGACAATAAAATATAATAACGTTAAATCACCTTAAGCTATATTAAAAGCTCGACACGCACTGTTTTGCTCGTTCAATTTTTTTACCAGAAATAATCTTACTTTCTGAACCTCAGCCCTTTTATAAACTCGGTCCGTTAAATATCGGTATCTTTACAAAGATTTACAATGTTTAACTTTCTTTTGCCCTGGCAACCGTTATTTGTTGGATAATCCCCTTTTGGTAACGAATACCTTGGTTGTATTCCGCCCGGTATTTGTGAGTAAACCTGTAGGTGTAACCGCTCCGTCCCATACGCAAGCGCAAGACTTGGAGTGTTATTACACTTGCATATGAGCCTTCGTGATTGTGGTAGAAACCGCCTGCCCGAGAGAATCACCCCTCCGCCCAGACGTAAGCGCCAGACGTGGAGGGCTATCACTTCCTCAGTCGACTACATCACCGTTTCTCCTACCGATTCCAGAGAGGGCTTTCCGGGGTGAGAAACCCCTCCGACCAGACGCAATGCGCCAGCCTTGGAGGGATATCGCTCACCTAGATGACAGCTCACTCAGATCGTTTCTGGTATCTCAGAGCAAGCGTTCCCAAGTGAGTGACCCGTCCGTCTCAGTCGCATGGCGACAGACTTGGAGGGATATCACCCACTCAGTAGACAGCTGGCTCAGAGGTGTACTGAGGGAATTTGAGTTAGAAATTTTCAGGTTGAAACCGCAATTAGAATTGGCGAAGCTAATTCACACCTTGTAACTGATGGTTACATACGAACTCGATTGTATAACATTTCGCCGAATACCATTTCGCGGAAAACCAATTCGCGAATGACCATAACGCGGAATATATTGTTTCGCGGAAAACCATTTTACGGAAAGCATCATTTCGCGGAAAACATTTTCGCGGAAAGTACCATTTCGCGGAAAACATTTTTGAGGAAAGTACTATTTTGCGGAAAAAATTTTCGCCGAAAGTACTATTTGGCGAAGAACCACCGCTTATTAAGTTTAGAAGCCGACAAAAGTTAAATCGATGCGAGGGCTAGGGAAAACTAACTAGAGGTCAGTAGACCAAGGAAAACAAATAGACCTAGACAGATGTGATCTCTGGGGGGGGGGCTGCGGGGGGGGGGGGGGGAAGGATTTTTTCGGGAATGAAGGGGAAGGGTGGAAAGGAAGGGGGGGGGGTAATAGGTAGCTAATCCTATCCTATCCTTCTTCATTACTTTCCCTTACCGTCCCTTCATCAATTGTAGAAGCATCGTTTCAAAAAAATATTAATATATGCCTGACCGCATTTCAAGGTCTTGACTAAAGTCACGAGTTTGGTCAATTTTCATAGGAACGGAGCCTTTCTCCGAAGAACCGCGCTGAGAAACGCGGACTAACACGCTTTCGGACGAACAGCGTCACACGCAGTACCTTGCAAGTCGTAAGGGCCTGCATAGTGTCGTCGTCCTGAAAGTAAAATGACGTTAGATTAAAATTTCTCGGCCGGTGGTTTCTACAGTAGGTGGAGGAAGAGGCACAATTTGTGTGTCTAAAAATAGAACAACCCATGTCGCGCTATGGTTAATAAGGGGGGTTGTGCAGACTTCTTTTGTCCAGCGCCTCTGTGGTTCAAAGGTACACGGGTACCAGTGAGCGACGCGCTCTGGCAGGTGTTGTGGGTTCGAATCCGGTTATAATCTCTGATTACAGCTTGGTTCGACCCATGCACCTTCCAGCATTGGACAAAAGATAGGAGTCACAACGACAACTTGTTAAGCATAGCTACCTATAACCCCCCCCCTCCCCCTTCCCCTTCATTCCCGAAAAAATCCTTCTTCATTACTTTCCCTTACCGTCCCTTCATCAATTGTAGAATCATCGTTTCAAAAAAAAAATATTAATATATGCCTGACCGCATTTCAAGGTCATGACTAAAGTCACGAGTTTGGTCAATTAAAGCCAAAGCAAGTTCATCGCACATATGACGTGCCATTCGAATGTCCTCTTTTGATATGAATGCCAACAGGCACGTGAGTTAGCGGCGTCGATTCACTGTCTTTTGCTCCGAGAAGATTTTACTAGTTTACTTTCACAGCTTACCGCTTGTTACATAGCAGAAAATATGGCTCACACGCAAAAATTCCAGTTTTATTTGTATGAGAGTCCTTGTTCTCAAACCATCATAAAATAAATTCATGCCTCCAATGACCCCCACATGCCAAATTTGGTTCTTTTTGCTTGATTAGTTCTCGAGTTATGAGGAAATTTGTATATTATTTGTATGGGAGCGCCCTCTTTGTCTCTAAGCACCCCCCTTAAAATTGCTGGTCATTTTATCTATCCAACGACACATAAATTGTTCAGTTTCGTTCAGTAGTTTAGTAGTTATTAGCATTTGAAATCTTTCATTCAGACGTTACACCTCTATTTTCGTTTTCACAAAGTGCTACCCAGTCCCAGTATAGTAAACAAAGACGTAGTCCTACGTCAAAATATTATATATCTTATTTTCGTAATTATTGGCTTTACAATAAAATTTTCGAATTTCAAGGTTAGTCTCATATACCTGTGCTTACATGCTGAGTGTCGTTTCGTATAGCAATTTCGCATCGTTTGCTTTTGTGCCTCGCTTGTTCCATTTTTCCGGCAGCGGTTGTTTCTAAAAGTCATTTTGAATTAGCTTAGGCTCACTTAACAATGACGTGTTTATAAATTGTGACTTATATTGACGTTATAAATCATATCGCATTATAATCGCATTGAAATCGTGAAACTGGTTAGCTAGGAACACCGCGCGCGTAATTTAACTGCTCGCGCTCGATTTTGGTCAGGTCAAATAGGTTGAGCTTTTTCTTATATTCATATTTCGGTTTCCTAAAATTGAAAAGTATAATGAAACCATCCCAAATACCAAAAAAATGAAAATAGAAAGTATCTTAAAGTTAATATATAATTATGATCCGATAATACACAATTATAACACAACAACATCATAAAGAAGAGCATAATACAATTATGACTTTAAAGACTTTAAATAAGTGCAACGTCAGAAATAATTAAAGAAGATCACTTAAAAAATCAAATCTTTAAACTACACAAAAACAATAACATCAATGAATGAGAGGGTCCATCAGGGTACTTGTTTGAAACAGTGTGCTTAGGGAGAGTGAAGTGGTCAACTTCCTAAGGTTGGCCTTGGCACGGCTAGCAACACATTGTGGATAGTGAACGGGTCCTTCTCTCCACCTTTTGGGGTCATTCTGCATTGGGAGGGCTTACTTGACGATTGACTCATGTGATCTACTTTCTGGAAGGAGATTCTTAAAAACTCCTGGTACGTGCAAGTGATGTAGCTTGCCGACCGATTCCATTTTGGCCCTTCATACAGGAGCTGGTAGGGGAACTGTGGGTAAAATGAACAGGGGGGTAAAATGAACAGGTAGCCAAATTCCCAGTAAACCGTTTAAAATCTGTACCAGATCAATAGGTATATTCTCCTAAAAGTATTTCAAGCTGTTTGAGACAATATGTGATGATCATAAGCTTTCTAATGTGAAAAAATTGAAAAAGTAAAAAATATTTGTTGAAATCTGACGCTGATGGTAATTTCCACTAATAGCACTGACGAACTGACATGACACATAGAAGAAAATCCTTTAAAAACCATCGTCCTACACATTTTGCTTGCACACTAGCACCCTTTGTTATGCATGTCGCGGAGTAGCTTGCATTTGCACGGTTTTATGCTGTAGGGTTTTTACATTTGTATGGTTTTATACTGAAATCTCGAAGCAACATTCGCGCGCCGCGGTGTGGTCATGTTGCGAAACATGCTTTTTTGAAAAATGAGTGGTTTTTGATTGGACAATGGAATTTACGCGAGTGTTTCGTCTGTTTGTCTGTGCTAATAGTATATAAGCTTTTTTAGCGAAACAAATTAAATTTCGGCTATTGGTATCATTTAGTGTTGTTTGCTTATCACTGTCCTGCGGATCTGTCGAAAATTCCAAATATTTCTATCAACTGTTTGTTTATAATAAACACTAGAAAACAATTGGTGTTTTGGGAGCAAAATGAACACTTCACTATGGGGGCAAAATGAACAATATGTATAATGATGTTTTATTTTCCATATATCAGCAGCCAGGACCTAATTACAATTCAATCAATAAAAATGATCGAGTCTCTCGAAAAATGACGGAAAATGACCGATGAAGCGAGTTGAAAGTCAAGCATTATATGAACGTGGCGAAGATACATTATGTTAACTTTTTGGAGTCTTATTTTAATTTTAGCAGCCTTGTTGAATATCTACAGCTTATGTAGAACAATGATAAGGTAACATAATGTTTAATTTACCCAAACTGCATGTTAACTTTAGTTTTCTATGACATGTTCATTTTGCCCTCACTGCATGTTCATTTTACCCACACGAAAAAAATCAGGCTCGAATGTGACACTTTCGAAAATAAGCAATTTTTCTTGACAAATCGTCCTTTTTCAAACATCTTTATATTTTGCTACGTGGAATATGAATCCAGCTTTCAATTCATGTATTGCGTTCAGCATTTGGTTGGTTCCTGGGGAAGCAAATGGCGACATTGCTAAGGGTGTTCATTTTCCCCCCTAAACGTGACCAATCGTTGTGTTTGTACAATTCCCCTTGTCAAGATAGGCCCATTGCTATGAACGGTTGTTTTGCTAAGATAGGCGGTAGTCCCCATACATACATACATACATACATGTATGTCTTTTTAGTAGGTTGAGAACAACTTGTGATGCATGCAAAAGTTCCATTTCGGTTTGACTAAAGATTGGTGAAGACCCTCAACCTCAATCCGGCTCAATGAAAGGAGCATCTGGGTTATGGCTATACTTACGCACAAGTATTCTGTATACGTAGGTTTTTATTCCATAATAGAGACAAACTGTGTTTACATTTTTAGAGCCGGGGCGTCCAATCAACGTTCCAAAACTTCTTCAGTAGACTCAAAAGTAACGGGGCTCCGTAGCCGCAAGGTTACCGAGTCTGCTTTGACAAGCGAGTGGTCGTGGGTTCGAATCTTAGTAGAATCAAGCCATTCTCGATGTCAAGTGACTTTAGCATGGGTTTATTCTCAGGCCCCTCCATTTACCCTTCCTTCGTGCTGAATTCTATATTTACCCTCTGAAGCCTCTTAACAGTGCAAATGTCCCTCCTATAGTTAAGTGTACTGGTCAGAGGTACGAATGAGTCCTCGCCAGGGACGGCTATAATATGGGATAGTGCTGGCAGCGAGGAATAAGTGGGTAAAGTAGATTAAGCTTTGAAGGAAGGGTAAACCCCAATACACGCAAGCACGCATAAAATTTAATAAGCATATCGCTCACTCAATAGCGATTATAGCAAAAAGAAATGCAGTGCAGGTCATACAGCAAACACCCGGGCGATATTACAATAGATCAACTATACTGGTCGCAGTAATGAGTCCACACATGGAAAAAAAAAAAAAACGTTTTCTTCTGTTTCTAGTAAGTTATGATCGAAGGAAATTAAAAAATTGCTCAGCCAAAGTATACCAGATTCAGAATTACTTAGAGTATTATTACCTCTTGAACTTCTGTCCTCCACAACGAAGTCATTCTCGATAAACGAACACTGCCTTTCATACAGAGTGCATATATCGTCGACCCGGACTGCCCAGTTAGCTTCGAGGTACGATGCTGGTCTTACAAGCCAGTCGTCGTATGTTCGAGTCTCGGCTAGGCGGTGCTTGCTAGATAGAGTCAGTAGGATCGTTGCACTTGCCCTCGCAACTTTCCTGTACTCTAATAGCCGGCTGCGAAGTCTGTCGATAAAGAAGGGTATTGTCTAAAGACGGTATTAACCCAAGGCTTTGCTTTTTTATATCGTCGACAATTTCAGATGATGAATCCTGAAGAGAATGAAATTCTACAAACATTTTCTTTTCAACCACACAAAACTTCATTTTCTGTTCAACCAGGGCGTACCAAGTAAAGGGTGCCCCGCACCAAATTGCATCACGGAAGAAACACTGTAGAAAATTACCCATTGGACATTTTCTCTTGAAGATTTAGGTAGAAGTAGTTTCGAGTGTATTGTTTACACTGTATTTTTATCGCGGCCAATTTTTCGAAAATTGGAAAAAATGGCGTCACCCGAAAAGCAACGTCGCGAATTTATTTTGCGCAAGCACCTTGAAATTTTTTAACTCTCTCACCATGGACGATGAGACTAACATCAAGGCGGACTTTCGGCAGCTTTCGGGGCTATTGTACTTCACCGCCTAGCACACCGCCTTCGTGCCACTATTCAAAGGATGTCCTGAAGTGGTACGAAGCCAACTTTCGGGTTACTTTCGTACCCGTGGACATGAACCGGAACTAAGGCCCAATGTAAAATGCTGCCCTATTATGAAGCAGGCACTACGGAAGCATCCTAAAGAGGTCAAATCTGAGGAAGACATGAAGAAAAAGTGGGTTTCCGTACAGAAGAAGCTGCAGCGAGATGTTCCACAAAACTTTTTGAGTGGAGTTAAGCGTAAGGTGCGAGCATACGGTTTTTCAACCCGCCTCATAGAAATAGGAATTATTCTCTTCATGAGCCAACGTGCTATGAGAGCTTTCAATGATCTACAGCATGTAGTGGAAATTACTATGCCACCAACTACCATTAAAAATAGGCTTAGTTTATATTTAAGGGGACAACTGCATTCCTTTTAATCATTGTATTCATTTGTATTCATTGTGTTAATTTTAAGTTTTTTTGGCAACGGGCTTGTAACCTATACCTTAATGACCAATAAACAATAAACAAACGGTTATCGTATTGAAGTTGAATGAAATAAATATGTCAAAAGCTTACTAATGGGTTATATTTTATTGTTTGAAAGTTTGAAAAGGATCGGTCAATTAGGTAATTTTCTGCACCGTTTCTTCCGTGATGCAATTTTATGTGGGACACCCGTTACATGCTAATTAATAACACTATATCATTATACAACGCATTGGTATTTTGTTACGGCTATTGATTAATTTCATGAATTGTATGTATATTGACTGACTGTTGGTGTTTTTCACAGCGTAATTTTTAAATTAGTGAAAATAAATTTATTTTAAAACAAATTGTGCCTGGTTCCTTTTGGCTGAACGCAAACTTGAAAAATGCAATACAGCTCTACCAACGCTGTTTTACTATACTGCAGGCCAGCCATAGAGCTGTATTTCAGCTCCTATGGTTGGTTTTCGGATCGCTCTGCTTGGATGCAATTTGGTTTTTTCTACAGTCTGCTACTCAAAATTCATGTTCTAGAACTGTTCCTACCTGTCCGAACGGCACGATTATTGTACGGTCAACAGATTATCAGATTATTACTTATTTTTTGGAAAATTGGCGCTCGGTTCATTTTGGCAGAACCCCGACCATATAAGATAGTAAAGATCTGGAATCCTGGTCAATAGCGGAGTTTAGACCAAACCTCGTGATTTTAGTCATGACCTTGAAATGCGGTCAGGCATATATTAATATTTTTTTGAAACGATGGTTCTACAATTGATGAAGGGACGGTAAGGGAAAGTAATGAAGAAGGATTTTTTGGGAATAGGTAGCTAAGCTTAACAAGTTGTCGTTGTGACTCCTACCTTTTGTCCAATGCTGGAAGCAATCTGAGATTATAACCAGATTCGAACCCGATTCGCCGGATTCGAAGAGGCGTCTGTGATTCATAGGTACACGGGTATCAGCGAGCCACATGCCCTGGCGGGTGTTGTGGGTTCGAGTCCGGTTATAATCTCAGATTATAGCTTGGTGCGACCCATGCACCTTCCAGCATTGGACAAACGGTAGGAGTCACAACGACAACTTGTTAAGCATAGCTACCTATTACCCCCCCCTCCCTCCTTTCTTTCCACTCTTTCCCCCCATTCCCAAAAAATCCTTCTTCATTACTTTCCCTTACCGTCCCTTCATCAATTGTAGAACCATCGTTTCAAAAAAATAATAACGCAGTAGCAACCCACGGGCGGTAGCATACCTAAGCATGCTTATGCTTTCGCCTTAATTTGCGAATATCTGGTAGTTTTTGGCATTGGCTCAAAATGAACAGGCTGACTGGAAGCAGTCCCGGCGTAGTGGTTAGCATCCACGCCAACATAAAACACGAAATAACAAGTACCGGGTATACGCTGAGACTTAGCTTTGTGTTTTCACTTTGTTAGTAATTGTCATCATAATGATTGTCTATTAGTTAGAAATCTGATAAAGCATTGCACGCAGATGTCAGTGCGTTTTTTTCGTCCCAGGTTTGACAGTGCTGTGGGGCAGGGGCGGGCAAATACCCGCTGGGCCCCAGTAAAAATTTCGTCGTTACACAAAATGAGATTTTCCAAAATTTTTATTCCAGTTAAACTCTTTCTGCGACTCACGAATGTTCAATTGCTGGGGCTCCATGATTCATGAAATCATTTTAGTAGAGTTGTTGGGGTCCAAGCTCCGAAAATATTACCAGTTTCAATTCTGAGTATTTAAAAGTAGAATTATTATTTCATCCGCAATCATTGGACTACTCATAAATATTGGACTGTCGGCTCCATACTTAGTTTACTTCAGTGGCGACGGTCCGTTATCGATCCTGCGCCGAATGAATTATGGTACTCCAGTACTCAATCCTGGGTTACCTTTCTGCAAACCCCTCGAACACCAACTGAACGTGCATCATCCTCGATAGCGCACATCTATCAATGCGATGTCTACTCCGAAGTTTACGGCCTCTTCTGGCTTCTTCGTCGAGCATTCTAGCCACGTGACCAGCCCAGCGCAGACTGCCACACTATACTATCTTCACTATAACAGCATATTTGCATTCTTAATACAGCTCGTGGTACATGCGTCTGCGCTACACTCCTTTTTGGATTTTGCAAAATTTTACGCTAAAACCCCAAGCATTCGTCGATCAGCTTCTTTTAGCGTCCATGATTTATGTTCGTAAAAAGCCACCGAGAGGATTAGTGTTCTCTAGAGCGTCAGTTTTATACGAATTTGCAAGCTACGGGACTTCAGCTACAAAATGTAATACCTGTGTAAAGGTCAATTCGCAGCTGCAATTATTACGTTTAATCTACATCGTGAGTTGATTATCTCCAAAGCATCTCGACAGTTTGGCTTCATCTTTAAAATTGGTCGGAACTTTAAGGATCCACACTGTCTTAAATCATTGTACTGCGCCCTAGTACGTCCACTATTGGAGAATTGTAGTCTTGTTTGGTTTCCTAAGCAGCTAACATGGAATTTACGGATTGAACGTGTGCAACGGAGATTTATCCGACTAGCATTGCGACACTTGCCCTGGGAACATCCGGATATCTTACCTGCTTACGTAGATAGGTGCCGTTTACTCGACTTGGACACCCTTAAACACCGACGCAAGATGCAACAAGCAATATTCATGGCAAAAACTATCAATGGCGAAATCGACTCTCCAAACTTGCTTTCCATGATTAATTTTCGCGCATCACAACGACCTTTACGATCAACTGGACTAGTTCAAACGCAATTTCATCGGACGGCGTTCGGATATAGCGAACCGATAACTGAATGTATCAGGACCTTTTCTAATGTAGAGGAACTTTTTGACTTTGGTTTACCATCACACTTGTTTGCACAGAGATTGCATAGAGCTAATTTAGGATAAGATTTTATTCATGTAGACAATTTTAAGGTCAGATGAATTATATATAATAAATAAAAATAAATAAATTAGTCGTTTTATTTTGCGACTTACATCGTTGTCACATGTCACGAGCATACCAAAATATATTCAGTTCCTCTTCGGCATCAACACCATTTAGATTTCCACGCCATGTACTTCGTTTTGGCGGTAATAATGGTAAGTCCCAATTTCTTAATAAATGACCTAAAGGCTTCTTTCCCTGCTCTACTTTTGATTTCGGTGATACCGAAATCAAAAGTAGAGTCTTTTAGCATGTGAGGTCTTATCTGCTATTCTGACTCATAATTTTTACTCATCCAGCGTCACACGAATCAGCGTAACTAGTTCTATGAAAAAACCATGTCCTAGCGTTAACTGTCGCAGCTCATTTCGTTCGACTGAATCTGATGCCGCCTTGAAATCCATAGAAATATGATGAGTCTGCAAGTTGTACTCCCGGAACTCGTCAGTTACTGGACGCAGGGTAAATATCTGATCCCTCATGAAAACCAGCTTGGTACTCGCCGACGAAGAATTCCGCTAACGTTCTTAGTCTAAAATACAGGATAGGGAGAGCACCTATCACCTATGGCCAAATTCTTGCACCTACCCGTTCTGTAGAAACTCCGTTTGTCGTTGCTGGCGAACCTCTCCTCTGGACTAGCGGGCACATGCTCTTCATACTGGCGTTTTTAAACGGTGAGTTATTTTTTCCGCTGCTCTACCAGGACGAACCAAAAAGATTCGCGCAGAGTCTCTGAGATCTCTCACATTGAAATCGTGTGAAGAAATTCTGCACAGGATTTGCACAGTATACCTTACTTATAGAAGCAGGATTCTTATAGCAGAATCCAAGAATTGAATCTCAGGGATAGCTATAACTCGGCACGGGAATCGTCTGCATTATGTACTGTTCTGTTCTGACGTGTAGACGCAGTAAGCTACTTCTATATATATATATTGAACTGTTGACATCCTATCATTTATAAAATCAGCTTATCTGATACTTGCAATGTTGCATGTAATTAACCCTATAACTTAAAATCTGCAGAAATATAAATGGGTGATAGATGAGGAAAACGTTGCATTGGTGCAAAGATGCACAGTGGCACTCATCAGAATCTGAAAAGTGCTCTTCCGGGTTCGGTGAAGGACGGTCAGTAAAGAATCAAATATTCACGCTGCGGCAGATCCTCCAAAAACTCCATGAATACAGAATTCAACGCACAATTATTTCATTGATTTCAAAGCTGCGTATGATACCATCGACCGTAAAATCTTGGCATTATAACCTCGTAGGAGACTTTATCAACGTAATGGTACCTCATGTGGGCTGTTTAACATGCCGCTACAGGCTGTTATGAAAGGAGCAACAAACAGACACAATCTTCAGCAAATCTAGTTAGTTCGTCTGCTTTGCCAATGAAATGGATATTGTCGATAAAACAACATCTGTGGTGGTGGCTGAACAAACTAAAACTCAAAGTAGCGAAGATTCGGTTGAAGAAAAATGCGTCCAAACTAAAGTACCGTGAACCACTAATATTACGCACACGCTAGAAGCTGGTGACTCGGTGCTAATAAGGACTGAGTTTGTTTTGTTTCGAGCATCGAGCCGCTATGCTGCCCGTTCTCCCGGTACTCGACACTCGACAGTGCCTGAGTCAAGTCGAGTTGCACGACATGACTTACAAAATAGAGCCCATATTCATTCGATTTACTGTCTTTGTAACGCAGATCATTTGCTATCATGAGAATATTGCAAACTGGGGCCCCTAATCTCAAACACCCGATGGACCCTTTGGCTTCCAGTCCGCCCCTGTTGTGGCGGTTGTTTTGATTACTTATTCGCAAGACTCAGAAGCAAAAAACAGCAAAAATGACAATAATATATGTTGTGCAGAACTGCTATCATTTTTCTGCTTCGGAAAAATCGGACATTTCCGGTTTCCGCAAACATGTGATACGAATTACTAGTAACTGAAGTTTTTGGAGCGTCTTAGTAGAATACGAAACCTGGAAATTCAATAAAAAGAAAACTTATCCAATTTAATTCTACCATGTATATTTATTCTTGACAGGTACGTATTTCGCCTACGACTTGCAGGCTTCGTCAGTGTCTGTTTTTGAACAGACTTATCCAATTTAATTCTTCAAATTTAAGTTTTCTTTTTATTGAATTTCCAGAATTACTAGTAATAAACCTACAAACTACACAAAAACTTCAAACCAGAGTTGAGGTTAGGCACCGTGCAAAGGTTTATTCCGACACGCTACTGCCACACGACAAACTATTTATCAGGTCATTATCATTTGACTTTCATCTCTAGACATTAACGTTGTTACCTTATTACACAATTGAAATTACAGGTCGGACTCGATTATCCGGGTGAAATCTTTTTTGAATAGGTTTTTTGAAATGTGTTTACGTATAAAACGTGTTTAACATTATAATTTTTTTTTCACCCGGATAATCGAGTCAGACCTGTATTTGATTGATGCTTTTCATCATGTACTAACCCGTTCGTTGTTGGTTACATGCAGAAAATTGCCATTTGGAGATATTCCTAGTGAAAATCATCATCAGAGGGTTCGATGTAAACTGTAACCGACTATTTTAACGTAAACTGGCACCTGTCGAGACTTTCAGTGTACTGACGACAATTCTACCCGAACCCGGATGCCTGTATCAATCCGAACTTGATAGAAAACTATTTCTAACTTCGAAGTCAACTCGGGTTGACTAGATAGACCTAATAGATGTTTGATTGATATTTTGTATAGATTTCATTTCATTGCACAGTTTAATAAAAACGAACCTCTATAGAGGTCGTCGGTTTTAATGCCATGTAAACTAATAGTCGCCTAGTAGGCCGATTATGATTGTTAATCAACGTGTACCGATCCGAACTCGAATGTTTAAACATTTTATCCGAGTATGCATGATTGCATTAACAACAAGTTACGAAACATATTCCATCTGGAACCCCCTTGAAGTTTAGTATTGTATTTGAATAAATTTCCAAAACGAATAGGTATAATGATGAGGTTTATTAAATCTAACTTTTCGAATTGTGTTTTCTATGTTTTAGTGTTTTTTTTTCGTTTGAAAAAAATTCAGCTGCAACAGATTATATACGGTTTGATATAGGGGAAGGGCGGTAAAGACGGACACCTTAAGGTCAAGAGTCAATGTCTACTCAAATATAACTGTATTGATTGCAATTTTCATACAAACTGAAACTTTAAGTCTCTGTCTAATAAAGTTACAGCGTGTAAGTACTAGAAAATTTCTTCCAAAATTTATACTTTTTTTAATATTATAAATATTATGTATAAATCAGAGTTTCTGCGCATGGGCGGGAAAGACGGACACTTGATATGGGAAAGACGGACACTCGCGAAAAGGTGTCACGCGCCGACGAATTATCAGTATTAAGAAAGATTAACATATTTCATCATGATATTTAGGAAAGAATTGGCTTGCGAAAACCCCCTGCCCAATTCCCCCTTTGAGCGAGGAAATAAAATGGTTCCCTTTTATAATCTTCATAATTCATTGGTGATGAATTAATCGTTTCTAAAAGTTGGCCTATTCCAACTGTTAAATGACTTCTGGATACTTTTACATGTATAATATGCAAGTATTTGCAATTTTAATCGTTGTTAGGCAAAATGAATACGGAATCTTTGTGTCCGTCTTTCCCTACCTTCGGGTGTCCGTCTTTCCCGACTTGGATACCATTTTTTCAAACTTTAATAACTTTTTCCTGAATATTCAAAAATTCACTAGATTTCCAATGGACATTCAGTGAAGGGTCAAACTTATGTAATGTCGTCGATATAGCACGAAAGTATTGCTTTTTAACGATTTACCAGCTATTTTCTTCACACACAAAATTACATCGGTTAGCGTGTTTAGGCATTTTTTCTTTGTTTTGCTTATAAATTTGACAGCTGCGCTGCTAGAAATCGGCAGTGTAATTCAAAAGTGTTTATTCAGTCTATAGAAACATTTCCCATCATTGGTTTGCTTCAAAAAATTATTGTTTATGAAATATGATAAGTGTCCGTCTTTCCCGCAGTGTCCGTCTTTACTGCCCTTCCCCTACATAGGTACATATACTTACAAGGACTTTAAAGAGATACTTGCGTTATACACGCAGTTTTCACTCCAATTTTATCTAAATTGATGTTGGAATGCTTTTTTAGTTTCTAATTTTAACTTTGAGAGTGCTAAATTTGACTTTCAAAGTAAATAATAAATTATTAGGTTTATTTCGTGTCATGAACAATCTCGTGCCGTTCACGATCACGCATTCAATCTTCAGTTGGAGGAAATCTAGTATTATTTTCCCTTGTCATGTCACCGCCACCATAGAACGTCTTCTCCAGTGTTCAGTACAGTAAATTTATTGCACGGAAGGGTTCATTTGCTTTTCTACGCTTACGAACAGAGCGATTTTGTTGCCAATTATAATTATTAATGAGCGGCGTGTATTTATGGGTATTTTTGTCAACAAAGTTATTAGAGTACTGGTTAGACTGGGAATGCCAACAGGTGTCTTGCATGGATGAATCAGTTACTATTTTCAGTGCGATTAAGACAGTAGTGGAGTTTAGATGTGCTGGATAATGTTAATATATACAAATATAGCTTATTCAAGTTTAAGAATCAGTTTTGTGGTGTCACATAATGAATCAAACAGTAACAGCTACCGCCAATGTATTTAACAATGAAACCGTTAACGATATTAGCCCGTTGCTTCTGCTCTACGACTTCGGCGAAAATGATGGTGCATTTATTATGATTTGTGCTTTCTTGCTAGTTACTTTGCAAACTGGATTTGCTCTGCTTGAATCAGGATGTGTTTCAGAAAAAAATGAAGTAGACATGATGTTGAGAAACGTGGTAGACATTGTGCTTGGAGGAATATCTTTCTGGCTTTTTGGATATGCTTTTATGATGGGAAGAAGTAACCACAACAATCCATTTATCGGCTTGGGAGATTTTCTCATTGATCCAGCGGTGATCGATCCTTTGATGGGAAACATTTTGGTTGTTTACCTTTTCCAGATGACTTTCTCTGCTTCGGCGACAACGATTGTTGGTGGGGCGGTTGCTGAAAGGTAGAATCTTGTGTTATTAGATAAATTCAGTATCTACTCTAATCAGAGAGACTATCAAAAAATATTTCAAAAGAATTGATAAAATTCATTCAAGACAATTTTAGTGATATTAAATCAAATAGAATTCTATTACAGAAAATTATGCGTTGTTCAATATTATCAAAAACCAATAAACTAGACCTTTAACAAACTATATATACATAGTGTCAAGGATTAATATTTCCTCTAACAGCTTACTTTTACTTATACTTACTTAAATCAATAATAACTTACTTCGTTGTTAGTAACAACTAGTGCAAGTAAATTATCAATTTCAAGCAAAAAGTATCTATCAAAATTTAAAAGTGCTTTGAATTTGTTTAAATTTTGTAAATCTATACATTTTCAGAAAATTTTAGCCCCCAATTTTTCTCATTTGGTGTTTGGGGTGCCCGCTTCTGATTTGTTCGTCGTTTTGCCAATTTTTTTTAATTATAACTTTTGAACGACTGAACTGAATTTCATGATTTTGACACCAAATGATAGGTATTATTATTTCTTATATTTATTATCTGTCAGTAATAGTTATAGGACCCAACTAGCATAACGTTAGCTAATACTTGTATGTATTATGTTCCGATGACGTGTCGATTTCTATTTCAAGTAATAAATTAGAGAACCATTGTTATGGTTCCTTTCACCACCAAGTGAATCTAATCAACTTTTTTATTTAGTTTCTGAGATCTTTCCAACGTAACCGAAAATCGGATGATTCATTCAACAGTTAAAAGTGTTTAAGTTAGCTTAAACACTTAAGCACCGTATAATAAACTTGTCAAACGCGTATTCAATGTAAGTGTGTATGTATGTATTATTACTATTCGGTCGACAGAACTCCCGAGAAGCTCACAGAGCAAGAGACCGTGGATCTTAGATCACCGGGTCGGCTTGCACTGGGTAATCGGAGGGGCTACGCGGACAAAATGTGCAACCACTATTGGATTCCTAGGTTGTTCGGCGTTGGTTTTATTGAAAAATCGGGTATGTGTGGGTGTGTAGTGTATATTTGCCAACTGGGGAGGGTTTTCACTTGCGGTATGTACCGGAGACCCAACTGGATCTTCGTGGGGGTTCGCTGCTAGATCTGCTTGCGGGTCATTGCGTGGCACACGGTAATTTGCTGCTAATGCAATTCGCTGATTGCTGGTTGAACTGCTGCTGTTTGCTGGCCTCCCAGGAAAACGCAATGGCGGAGCGGAGTGAGTGGCTTGGCGGGAAACGGATTCGGCGTCTTCCTTCTTTGGCGAGATCGGTGGGCCACGGACGAGACCATATTGGCTTCACAGAGAAGGGATCCTCCTTAATGCTCAGGGCCTGCGGCCCGAGGGTTTAACGGGGTCGTCGTGAACCAGTGTTTGTTTTGGTCTTGGACCGCTGTGCATTGCTCTAAAATTATATCTAAGGGAGAGTTATTTATAGGATGCAGATCCCTGTCACGACAGTTGTCAGCTGAAGCCGCTTCCGATAGTGTTGGTAATAAAGGTTGACTACAAGTTTTGAAGGAAAGTTTACACGGAACACCGCTTGTATTTGATGCAGTATAACGAATGCAGCGCGTTGTTTCCCCTCTTTCATTTATCGTAAAAATACGAGTATCAAAAGTCTTAATTTTTCCTATCTTCCGTTGCCTATAACAGAAAAAAACGAACGTCTTTCACTATTTACATCCTGACAGAGAGGAGCCAGCTGGGCTTGTTTTTGTGCATCGAACTGTCGGGTGAAACCGGGTAAGAACTGTCACTGTGAACCGGGCTAACTTGATTGAATAAAACAGGGGAAGCATTTATTTGCGACGAAATTTCAGACCCCGCGCAAACTCGAGCTTGCTAACTTGATTTAAATGGTGCTATTTGAGTTTTCTGCATCAAATATAAGAAGAAGAAAACGAAAACAATCAATCTGTCGCTGAGTTGGTTCTTCTGTCGCAGCTCAGTGTACATCTCACACAATATGATATTGAGATTGCTGACATTTATCTTACGCACACTTCGCCGCGTATACGTATACGCGATTTGTACTCATCGCGAAATTTTTTTTCCATAGCGAAATCGTTTCCCGATGCACACAAACCACCAATACAGTCACACACTAGCAACTCTTATATCCAGCTTTTTACGAACCATAAATGGCGGACGTGTTCGTAACAATTGAACAGCATTTTTGACATTTCCCTAATACATCGCACGTTTTCTTTCCGTGCGTTCACGGTAAAAATAAAGGAATGTACGGAAAGAAAACGTGCGATGTATTAGAGAAATGTCAAAGATGCCGTTCAAATATTACGAACACGTCCGCCATTATGGCTCGTAAAAAACTGGATACGCAACAAATTTAGTCGAGTATACAAACTTATCATTGTGTAATAAGCATTTCCAATGCAATTTAAATGCAAGCCAATAAGCATTTAAGCTGCCTTAAATGCTACTTAAATGCTGTTTTGGCAAAATATGCTGCTTCTTTACTGCTAGCCCTCTTATAGTGCTGACAATGCTTATTTGCAGCTAGTTACCGACAAGAAGAATTTAAATAGAATTGTGGATGCCAATTTACAACAGTTATGCAGTCAAAAGGCTGATAACCAGCAACCTGCAATATAAAACTCCAGGAATGCTAATAAATGGTTGATTTACTGCTTATACTAATGCTTATTGGTTACCTGGGTAATTTTCAATGCCGCTCTTGCTACTTTTTTTCTTACCGATTTGCTGCTCTTGTCTGTATGTGTAGCTTCCGAAAAGTTTCTTAGTTTGTTTTATTTACGCTAAAGAGCAGATAAACGCATTATCGAGATCAAAACAATACAAACAACAATTGCGCTGCATGTTTGGGTTTGAGTTTCTGTTAGCTGCAGCAGTATAATCAATATATATATATATATATATATATATATATATATATATATATATATATATATATATATATATATATATATATATATAATGCCAGTGTCGCTGGTGTTTCATGGATATTTTGGTGGCAAACATGTTGCTGGTTCGTGTCTTGGATACGGGAACAACATTGTCAAATTAGCCAATAGAAAATTTTCCTGCCGACGAAATACCCCAAAACGACCAAATCGGGTGATTTATCCTACGTGATTTACGGAAAAGCAGAAGGATTTTTTATTGGGTTGCCTTTTTAGTTTGACAATCAGATTCCCGTTTCGAATCGATCACTCACACATATGCGCATACAATGTAAATACATAATTTTCAAATGTGTGCTGTTTACCACGAGCACTCCAGCGACACTGGCATTCTATATATATTGATTCTACTGCTGCAGCAGACAAAAATAGAGTTGCGAGTCCCCTAGCTCAAAATCAATTGTAAAGTCGTTTGGTCCATGACAGTACAAACGTCATGGACCAAACTCCAGCTGCGGTAACGCACGCATGTAAGGAATTTGACAGCAATAGATCCCCCCTGGTTCAGAGCCACTCACACAAAAGAGCAATATTGCCTGGCTATAGAATCAGCACAGTGGAGATAATGTTTTTATTCAGTTAAATAAAATGCAATACGACCATAAAAACTATTTGTTTCAGTTTCCGGCTATGACTCTTTCATGTACCACATCTCAGAGCTATATTATGCAATATAGGAACTCAAAGAGCTAATACAAAGATTGAACATCTTCGCAAACACTGGCCAACGAAATGTATCCACAGTTTTCTGAATTCTGAACAGACATTTATATTTTCCGGATCGTAAGATTCGGGCTCAACTAGTCGTTTAAATAAGTATAATCAATATATATAGAATGCCAGTGTCGCTGTTTTTCTACAGGACTCATTGTGGTAAACATGATGCTAACAATCTGTATCAAGTCTGTGAATCGGGAACTTCATTGTCAAAGTTGCTCATTGTTATTTAAATGTTCTTTATCTGTGCTCTGGTTGGTGCTGCCATCAGTGCGTTCTCCGCTGTGTTTTTATGCCAGTGAAATGGTTTTAAACGTTCTTTTTCTTTTCGTCCGGATGAATAGACCACATTACCAATAACGCCACACCTGTATATACCACATTGTGCTCAATGTTATATGACGTTATGTTATGTTAAGACGATGTTATGACTTTTGTAGCTATAAGTAATGTTAATGTTCCTTTATATATATTAGTAACAAATATAATTTTTGTTTTTGCCATTTATACAGCCTGAATTCGTTAATTGGGCCACGGCTGCACTCCAGCTGATTCGCTAATTGCAGGGGCTTGCGATGGGTGTCATGTTTTTGTTGCCAACATCTCAGCACATCTCGACAAGGTTGGCAGCAAATTTACCTGTCAGACGGGCGCTTTTCCTGCAATAGCGCCCTTCGTTAAGTCGACTGTCAAACACCGTTCGTTAAGATAGGGATAGCACCCCGCTGGCTAATTGGGCCAACTGACAGTTGTTAGAAATTTCTAAACTCGAAAATTCCATACAATTTTGACATTCAATTTGTCACATAGCCCAATTAGCGAACACCCAATTAACGAACCGCCCAATTAGCGAACCACCAATTAACTAATCTTTGCTGTACCAGCACCAGCCAAATGACTGGTGCGAGATTCTATGAACAATTGTAGCATTTTGGGAGAACGGTGAACCGAAGCATGGAATTATTCAGTGAAGTGCCATTCCAATTTTTTAGAGTGTTGTCGAGAGTCGGTCTTTTTCGGAGGTTCTATTCTTCAGCTGACCGATTTCTCGCCGGATCTCTTTGAGAGCGGAAGTCGAAACACCCAAAGGCTCTCATACGTTGACTTTTGCTTCATTTCCTTTTACTACATCAGCAATTGATATTCCTATCAAAGAATTGCTTCCACTCACCAACCACCTCGCGCTCGTTTGTGGCTAGTTTTCCCAGCTCGTTCCTACACATGTCAGGCCTCGGTGTGTATCCTTTACGAGATCGGTTCACCTTCTCACAGTACTTGCGCTTCTCACTAGCCTGAAATAGTGGTTCTAGCTCTCCTTCTGGTGTTTTGCGGCCTCACTGATGGCCGAACGTATCCTGCTCCATTTATCTACGAGGGTCGAAGCACCTGGACACAGAGGAAAGCGCATAGTACGCGCGTAGTTCTCAACACCTTGCGAGTTGTCTAATTACCGAATGTTTAACCGAGGAGGGTGGCTTTGTCGTGAGGTATATACCGTCGATAATTTTGAGCGCCGTACCCGTACCCTGTAGAGAGCGTACGTTGGTGATGTTTGAGAAAACCCGGCCTTCGATGAGAATATCGTCGATTAGGTTCAACGTTAGTTGGTCAGGTGATCTCCTGGTGGTTTTGTAGATTTGTGCGGGGAAAGAATGTGTTTCTGATCCCCAGGCCTCGGGAAGCTGCAAAGTTGATGCATCGCTGGCCGTTATCACTATACATTGCTTCCCTGTCGATCTGAGCGTTCATGTTCCCAATGACGATGATATCCCGTGGCGAGCAGTTGTCTCCAGCTGGACATAGAACGTTTCTCGTCATCGGGTCTACCTTCGTGTGGCCAGTGCATGTTTATGATGATGTAGTTGAAGAAGCGGCCTGTTATCCTCAACACACATATCCTCTCGCGATCCTGCATTCTGCCCATCACTACGAAGCCCGTTCCCAGCTCGTTGGTTCCTCCACCGTTTTGGCAAAATTGGGCCTTGCCGCCACGGATCCCCCACACCTTCCCGCCTTTGCGACAGATCTCCTGTAGTGCCACAATGTCGAACTTTTACAGTTCTAACTGAACGAGCAACATCCTGTCGCCATCCACGAAATTTAGTGATTTACAGTTCCAGGTAACAAACATCCATTCAAAATCCTTGTTTCATCGCCTTTGTCCATGCTAAATGTTTCGAGTTGAATTTTCTTGATTTTTCGTAATAGTTTAGATATAAAAAGCTTGCTTTACTAGGGTTATGCAGCCGAGTCTCATGATGGGGCTGCCATCGTATAGTGCCGAGACAAGACAGTGCCTCCTTGCCTGTCGGTATACGACCTTAGTTTCCACCAGAATTGGTTACCACATCTCCGCTAAGATTGCTCGTATACCGGCTGGTAGGGTAATCAACCTATTTGGGACCCCATCTGTAGCTGTACATAATTTGGACACTTACAGCGAAATCAAATAGAAGTGTCCAAATTATGTACAGCTGCAGATGAGGTCCAAAATAGGTTAGTTACCCTACCACGAGGAGGTGGCGATAGAAGTTGCTGGATAAGAGGGTAAGGACCACTATGGGGTCTGTGTTGCACATTATTCAGTCGTTCACCAACCGTTTTTTATCCACCAGTCATTTTGACTGGTTTTGGTATATACAGGTATATTTAAAATGCTGGTATATCTAGTGTTAACTGTGATATGTCGTTGAAGCGCGCTTGTCTGGTTTGCATTAACGTCGTGTATCATATTTAACACGAGTCGCAAGGCTTTAACTACTGATTAGGGGGGCATAGTACTTTTTCAACTTAAAAAAATCAAAATTTTTTTTATTGATTATTTCGAAAGATTGACATTTTGACCATATGTTTATTTATTTATTTATTTATTTATCCGATAGCGTAAGGTAAACCTTTTTGTATGCTATCTCCGAATGTCACAGTTATTATCATATACATAATTTGTATCATTTTATAAATTCTAAATACATTACATACTAACAATTAATTTAATGACGGTTAAAAAACTCTAGGCAGCCCCTCTTAAAATCTGCTTCCGTTGACGATTGTTTGACCACAGTGGGTAAAGAATTCCATATTACAACACCTCGTACGAATAGTGAATTTGAGTAGCTGTTCGTGTTATTGCGCGGAATAATCAGGTTTTGGAGGCGACGTCCTTGAGTTGGTATCAGCTTCTGAAAGAGTGTTGGCGGCGAGCACGATGTGATCAGTTTACGCAGGAACAGGCAGGAACGGTAGGCATATAGAGAATCAAGGGGGCAGCCAATTAGATTTCTCTGCAGGTGACTCACATGAGCATAGCGGCTAAGTCCATACACGAAGCGTACACAAGAGTTAAGGGCAACACGTAGTCTGCTCATGGAATTAGCACTTGGATTGACATGCAATATATCCCCGAAAAGGAAATGTGGCAGTATCAAGGCCTTGAACAGTCTAAGCCGTATGTCGATGGGAGCAGCAGGTGCACAACTATGAAGCGAACGAAGGCACGCGTAGATTTTTCCGCATTGCTGGTTGATAAGGCCATCCCACTGGAGATCAACTTGAAACAAAAAACCAAGGTTCATCGCTTGATCCGTCCAGTCAATAGCTTGGCCGTCCAATATAACAGGTGGCAACAAATCCATTTGCGTAGTATTCCTGCGTCGTCCTCGAATAAACATAGCTTTACTTTTAGCTTGGTTAATGTGCAACTGATTTCTTAGTGACCACTCTGCAATTCTGGTAAGGTCTGTATTCACCAAATCGACGAGCTCTCGTGAACAAACACCTGGGCGGCTAACATATAACTGTACATCGTCCGCAAAAAGCTGAATGGAACAGTGCCGAGGTATTGTTGGCAAATCGTTCACGTGGCAACAAAAGAGTAGTGGGCCAATCACGGAACCTTGTGGCACACCGGAGGTGCAGTAACCTACTTCGGACTGTAAGTCTCCACAGAAAACAATTTGCGTTCGTTCATCGAGGTAGGACTCCAACAAATTCACTGCAGAGCTTGAAAAATTAAACTGCGTTTCTAGCTTCGAGCACAACAACCGGTGAGGAATAGTGTCGAATGCTTTAGAAAAATCAAGTAGAAGTAGTACAGCAGATCCTTTTTTGTCTACTGTGCTTGCCAGAGCATCGTACACACGAAGAGCTGCAGTTTGTATGCTTTGACCTTTACGGAAACCCGCTTGGAACTCCGACAATAAGTTGTTATCCGTAATGTACGCCGACATCTGGTACTTCAACAGCTTTTCGAACGCCTTCGACAAAGCACTCAGTATGCTGATAGGGCGAAGGTTTGTAAGCGTATTAATATGAGCTTTTTTCCTTAGCGGTAGCACCTTAGCTTGCTTCCAGCAAGTCGGATATGACGATGTTCTTATAATGCTGTTGAACAAGTGAGTGATTTGGTGCACGAGCAACGGTAAAATTAATTTCAAGAACTTTATCGGCAACCCATCTAGTCCGACAGCATTAGATTTCACGTCCCATATGGAATTTATAACTTCCCAATATTGCACCGGGCGAAACGAGAAACAATACTGTGAATTACTTGTTGTTCTAATATTCTCATCAGTCCCACTGCGAATGTAACTTGACAAGAAGACTTGGTTTACTTCATCTGGATGAAATTCACAAACTGTAGACGATTTATCTTTTCCCGCACCGATGCTTTTCACCCGCTTCCATAGGACTTTGGACGAAATTTGACTATTAAGGAATTGCTGCATGTACTGTGCTTTTGCATTCGCTATCACCGTGTTTGTTCTGTTCCTCAGCACTTTATAACGATGTCTTGCCTGATCCCTTGAATCTCTGGGTGATCTGAGCCA
Organism: Sabethes cyaneus; assembly: GCF_943734655.1. Lineage (NCBI taxonomy): Eukaryota > Metazoa > Arthropoda > Insecta > Diptera > Culicidae > Sabethes > Sabethes cyaneus. The sequence goes on from NC_071355.1 coordinate 137,179,840, forward strand.
ATCTCGGTAAGCTAGGTCTCGTTCTAGCATAGATTTCCTTACTGCGTTGCTAAACCATGGATTGCAAGTCTTCTGTTGATATCCCCTGCGAAGCGGAATGCAGTCATCGTGGATCTGCTTCACATTTGAATTAAAAAAACTGACTAGCTCGTTTGGATCCTGGTTATTATAGAAAACATTCCAAGGTATAGACGAAACAGCATTCAGCAAGGCGTTTGCATCAAAATTAACGTAATCGCGATACACGTCAACTCGGTGGGTCGGTTTAGCATCAAAATCCAGTGAACCAAAAATAACATCATGCTGCGAAAGTCCAGGAAAGCCAACTTGATTAAATCGTAGCACTTTGTTACTGCAGCTGGTGATGAACAGGTCTAACTGCGAGCATCCGCTATTGTGGTAAAACGTGGGCTCTTCCCCGATGGATAGCATAGCAAAAGTTTCTAGCATACTTTTAAACTGGGCTTGTTTCCTACACACCTTAGTCAAATCGGTGTTAAAATCTCCTATGAGCAGAATGTTATTATATTGTACACTAAGAGTCTCTAATTTGTCGGAGAGGTATCTTGTACAATCACTTTCCGGAGGACTATAGACAACCATTAAAAGCATCTTTTCACCACCCATACGCAGTTCGAGCGCTAAACACTCAGTTTTATCCTCCGAATCCGTTGAGAGTACAGTGTTGAAGATTTTTCTACAGCTTAAGTAATCCCGGTAATATACCACAATTCCTCCTCCGCGTTGATAACATCTGTCATTACGAACCGGTGAAAACCCAGGGATGGCTATACTACGGCTGCTGTTCCTACTAGAGAGCCAGGTTTCGGTGAAGCAAGCAACAGTAATCTTGGAATCGTGGAGAAAGTCCTTAATTTCATCCAGTTTAGCTGATTTCCTAGCGCATAAACTCTGAACATTGCCATGACAGATATTTAACTTTCCATAAGGCAAAACAGCATTCACTACTGCACCGGGTATATTCGTCGAGGTGTGTCTGTCGATTAACGGCATTATGTATAAAAAGGATAGCAGTTTTTAGGGGGCTGCAAGTAGGTGACTATTACATACATTTTCTAAAATATTATAACAATCATACACATTTATAAGTTTATAAGTACAGTTTTCAATTTAAAATACATATAAGCATACAATTTAAAATTTTAAACATTAAAACAAACTGTGATAGTGGCAAAAAACGCTGTACTTAACCAGAGTATTGGTGGAGTTGTTCTTCGGAGTATACAGCTGCAGCTTGCTGATCCGCGTAACGCTTCACATGAACGATCCCCAGTCTCGTGTACACAGATGACAGCTTTCCCGCTTTCTTTAATCGTACAGCAGCAGCCTTGATCTTCCGAGCAGCAACAGCCAAATTTTCGTTCACGTAAATACGTCGTGTAGAATCGATGCCCAGGTGACACAGTTTCAGGTCGCGTTTCCGAAGATAGCTGCTATAAAACTCGTCACGGTTACTCTTAAATGCAAACTGCACCAGAATAATCCCTTCGTTTTGTGGTCCTGGTTTGAGTCGTCTAACATCGACCGGAGGGCAAACATCTTTCTGTAGACCAACATGCTCCCACATCGCCGCGAAATATTTGGCCAAATTCTCACCTTTTAGAAACGGAATACCATTCAAAATCAACTCGTTCCTGTTAGCCAAACCACCGATTTCTTGTGAGATTTCCGATATTTTGTCGTCCAATGCAAGCAACTTGTCGTCATTCTGTTTGAATTTTGCAGCACATTCCGCCTTCAAAGAGCCAATGTCGTGCGAGACCACATTTAGTTTTTCCTCTAACTCAGCCTTCACGCGATCGATCTTCCCGCTGATGTTGTCAATTCGTTCAAAAGTTTTGGCAAACTGGTCATTCATTGCCTGCAATACAGCTTCAAGAGTCAGCGGCTCATTTTCGTACTCATCTTGCCGTACACGCTTTGTGCTGTGATTTGTTTTGACTACACTGTTGTTGACCGGTGGAGTACGTTGTAGATTGGACATTGCGCTACGTTAGCGAGACAAGCAGCAGTGTACGGTATAAAGCAGAAAGCACGGTTATTGTTCTCGTTCAACTTATCGTTTCACTAGAACCGAAACGAAACCACGAAAGATGCAGTTTTAAAGTGGTTGATATATGTAGCGACGGGACCAGATAACACGTACTCGATATCAGAGATCACTCAGGATAATACCGGTAAGGTTTTACGGAATTAAATCATTGGATGTATTCCACTATCGGCAGTTTGTTTATTTCCGTTTATTCACGATACATCGCGATGCAGTGATGCCAAATAAACTTTATATGTGTTTCAAGTCATTTCGATGAATTCCAAAAATTGACAAAGTTACAGCTATTTGTACCGCGCATGACTGGAGCGATTACACAGCGAATAAAAACTTCAACGTCGTTTTTCTCGAAACCAGGTTTTGAAAGTTGGTATCATAAATATCTCAAGAACGGCTCAAGCAATTCTCACGATTCTTTTTTTGTTTCAAAGTCAACAAAATTATCTAGTGTTTGACCCATCCTTTTTTCGATATATCAATTTTTGTATTTTTTAGAAATGTTTAAAGTCAATTTTTTCGACTAAAACCCTTTTTTTATGTTTGAATGTCCGCCATTTTGTTATGCGTTCGAATTTGAAAAAAAGGATGGGTCAAACACCAGATAATTTAATATACCTTCATGTCGTTTCGGAATTTTTCAATTCGGATAAGACCCCCAGCGTCGATCCATGGTACCGCAAATCATGTTTTTTTTCGAATGATCATGTTCAAGGAGCCGTAGGGGAGAGGGAAAGACGTTCACATATGCAAACAAAATTGTAAATATTAGTATAAAATGCAATGTTTAGAATGCAAAAAACCCGAATCGATTCGCTTTTCGCGTTATCGAGAAAAAAATATTTGAAATAAGGCAAAAAATATGGTGTAAAAAGTACAATGCCCCCTTAATTACTAATTGTATCAGGATTAGTACACGGAGCGAAAAAGCTCCAGTTTGTTTCAAACAAAATGATTGTTGTTTTAAGCCTCAATAAAATATTTTTATAACAACCTGAAAATATTGTTGTTTCCAAACGAGATTCTGTTTGAATCAAGTAAATAACAGTTTGTTTATTTGTTAAAAAAGTCAACAGATTTTTGGATCCTAATAACTAATAAAAACTACTAGCTAATGTTCTAAAGCGAGATTTCAACACGTTGCGGCTAACGCCAAAATCAAAACAGGATACAAAACGGTTAAAATTGCGTTGTAAGCCAGTTATAGTGCTAAAGGTGCTGTAGTTGGTTCTTCTGTGTGGTATACGTAGAAATGAATTGTTCCGTGTTAAGCGAGGCGGAGCTGAAATGTCGATTCTCTCAAGTATCCAAGTGCAGTCGATCCGAGACGTCAAAACATCTGATATAAAAACAGCTTTGATTACGTCCCGACGTCTTTGCAGAGAGTCCAGGTTGATTAGTCTGCAACGCTGTTCGTAGCTTGGTAGTCTGATCAGGTCGTTCCATGGTAGCCGTCGGAGCGCAAAGTGAATGAACCTCCGCTGTACTGTCTCGATTCGGGTGACGCCGTTTTGATAATACGGGCTCCATACGGGTGCGCAGTATTCAAGATTAGAACGAACTAATGCACAGTAGAGTGATTTCAAGCAGTATATATCATTAAAGCTTTTGGCGATACGCATGATGAATCCCAAATTCCTGCAGGCCTTGTCGACAACGAAGGAAACGTGTTGTTTGAAGGTCAATTTGGAGTCGAGTAGTACACCGAGATCTTTGACACAATCTACACGTCGTAAAGACATGCTTGACAGTCGGTATTCGAAGATTATAGGATTCAGGTTTCTGGAGAACGTAATCACTTCACATTTATCGGGGTTCAATGTTAGACGATTGTTTTTACACCATTCGGCAAATATCGACAGCTGGTCCTGGAGTGCGAGAGTATCCGACGAGTCATTTACTTTTGCGAACAATTTTAAGTCGTCGGCAAACGCAAGCCGAAGACCTTTGAGCGTTATATTGACGTCGTTAAAATAGCTAAGGAAAACCAAAGGACCAAGATGGCTACCTTGCGGAATTCCAGAGAAGGCGGTGAAAGCCTTCGAAATGAACCCGTCGATAGATACATTAACGAGACGATTCGACAGATACGATTTAAACCACTGGAGCAGCGGCCCTCCAAAGCCGAGTTTATCCAGTTTAGCGATAGCGATTTGATGATTCAGCTTATCACAGGCAGCAGAGAGGTCCGTGTAGATGACGTCTGTCTGAGAACGGTCGTCGAAGCAGTCCATTATGTGGGAAGTGAGTGTTAGTAGATTGGTGGTCGTTGAGCGTTTGGGCATGAATCCGTGTTGTTCATCGGCCAAATACTGCTGGACGAACGAGGAAATTGGTGCGAGCAGCGGCCCTCCAAAGCCGAGTTTATCCAGTTTAGCGATAGCGATTTGATGATTCAGCTTATCAAAGGCAGCAGAGAGGTCCGTGTAGATGACGTCTGTCTGAGAACGGTCGTCGAAACAGTCCATTATGTGGGAAGTGACTGTTAGTAGATTGGTGGTCGTTGAGCGTTTGGGCATGAATCCGTGTTGTTCATCGGCCAAATACTGCTGGACGAACGAGGAAATTGGTGCGATCACGACGAGCTCGAAGAGTTTTGATAATGCACACAAGGCGGAGATTCCTCTGTAATTGTCCACGCTTCTTTTATTACCCTTCTTATGAACTGGAAACATATAAGCGGATTTCCAGGCAGAAGGAAATACTCCTGAGCTAATCGATAAGCTAAACAAACGACGGATTGGGGCTACCAAGGCTTCCATACAGTTCTTTAAAAAGATTGAAGGTATGCCGTCCGGTCCACCGGAGGAAGAGCTTTTTAGCTTCAGAGCGGCCAGCCTAATCATAGCATCGTCAATAGTCAGGTTATTGAGAGAGTCGCCGAGACTGGGAACGCTTTCTAACGCAGTCGATACTTCTGTGTCAGACAGCCTTTCGTTAACAAAGACACTGGAGAATTTCCGTGAGAATAGTTGACAAACCATATCCATATCAGTAGCAGTGTCGTTTCCAAAGAACATTGCTGACGGAAGATCGTTGTCTTTTCGTTGAGCATTCACATATTTCCAGAATGACTTAGGGCTACGTTTCAATCTGCGCTGGACATTGTTTAAGTATTTACGGAAGCAGTGACGACTGAATTTTTTGTAACGTCTGTTGAGCGCCAAATAGTGATTTCGCAGCGATTGGGTCTTGTACCTTGAGTACCTCCTTAATGCAGCTTTTTTTCGGATTTGAGGCGACGCAGCGTAGCGTTTATCCAAGGTAGATACGATTCGGTGCGTATCGTTTTTTTATGCACGTGGCGGTCTATAATATAATTCAGAATAAGCGAAAAAGTCAAAGCAGCAGCGTTAACGTCATTAGCATCCAGGGCTGTATCCCAGTCGATACACGTTAAAGTTCTTTGGATAAGGTCGAAATCGGCGCGATTAAAATCGTAGTACACGGACAGTGGCATATCAGACATCCTGGACAGTGTATGTGGACGAATCGAAATTAGTAATGGTGGATGATGGAGGGCGTCCTTGACGAGAGGAGCCGGTGCCAACACACATTCAGGAGCAAAGAGGAGAAGCAAAGATCCAAACAGCGTCCGTTTTCGTTGAGGATTTTATTGATTTGTTGCAAAGTAGCTGTGCTATAGCAGTCGAGCAATTCATTGGTGATCGGGGGAAGTGTTGAAGAACTGGAGTCGACGAACAGATATCCGTTGCCGCGTTCACACCAATTTATACTGGGAAGATTGAAATCGCCCAATATGAGCATGTCGTCAGAAGCGGAAGCTGCCGAGGAATTTTGAATTTTGAGTTTTGAATTAAAAGTAAAGTATTTTCAAATTTGAAGTTGACATTGATGTAACAATAAATATTTTCATTTCAATCATACATTTCAGTTTGAAACAAAACGAAATTTTTGTTTGTGCGTAAAACAACCATAAATATGGTTGAAACTACATGTCTATTCTCCGTGTAGTTGATTGCATCTTTTTGACTGTAGAATTACTAAGCTAGCTCTTATTCGTAACATGATTGACTAACAAAAACCTAGTACACAGTAATAATAGTCTGATAATTTTTTTCAGGTGCAACTTCAAAGCTTATTGCCTGTTCTCCTTTCTTAATACTATTGTTTATTGCATACCAGCCGGTTGGGTATGGGGAGAACACGGTTTCCTAAGTAAGTTAGGAGTTGTGGATATCGCAGGAAGCGGACCAGTGCATCTTGTAGGAGGCGCATCGGCTTTTGCATCAGCTATGATGCTTGGACCACGGCTTGGGCGCTATGCGAAGGGTATAGAACCTTTACCGTTAGGTAATCCAGTGAACGCATGCATGGGTTTGTTTGTTTTATGGTGGGGATGGCTGGCGTTCAATTCTGGTAGCACATACGGTGTAAGCGGAGCAAAATGGGTTTATGCAGCTCGAGCTGCTGTAATGACAATGATGGGATCTTTTGGAGGAGGCAGTTTCAGTATACTGTGAGCCAACACGTTTGAATATTGAGGTTTAAATAAAAAAAATTTTATATTGCAGATACTCGATGGCGCGCAACGAAGGACGCTTGGATATTGTCGATCTAATTAACGGCATCTTAGCATCTTTAGTGTCGGTGACTGCCGGTTGCTTTTTGTACTATGCCTGGGAAGCTATTATAATAGGAGCTATAGGATCTGCTCTATGCTGTTTGTGTATGCCTCTCTTTGACAAAATGGGTGTAGATGATCCTGTGGGTGCCAGCGCTGTTCATGGTGTAGCAGGAATATGGGGTTACTTATACTTTTTTGTAATGAGATATGTCAATAATAGTATTCATTTGTAGGTGTTTTAGCTGTAGGATTATTCGCTGACAATCCAATTCCTTTAAGTACAACGAACGGCAGAATGGGATTGTTCAAGGGAGGTGGCTGGTATCTGCTTGGTGTACAATCCCTTTCTGCTTTGTGTCTTGCTTGTTGGTCAATCTGCACTACTTTAGCACTTTTGTGGATTATTAATAAGGTGGTACCAATCAGAATGGATCCTAATGAAGAACTCCTAGGTGCTGATCTAATGGAGCATCGGATAAGACATTCACAGGTATGTAAGACGTATTAACAAATTATAATAAAAACACAGTGTAATAACAGTATTGTATTGTACTATTTTGATTGGTATTTTTTTACGTGAATGGTTTCGTTCTACCCAACACATTGGAATCAGCCTTTTTTTACTTACTCCCATCTATTATTTTCTCCTGGATTACAACGATCTTAATCGTCGTCTATTGAATCCATTGTAACATGTAGAAGTCAATGAACTGTTTATAATAATTAAAGCATATATTAGATAATTCTGTACGCTCAATAGATCATTAGTGATAGTTGGCTTGGAGTGAAATGTGAAAACAAGTTACTTTTGGCGCTGGAATTAATGGACGATTTAATAATAAATACTAGCGCCAGAAGCATGCTATTGTCACTTCAAAACTAGCTATGTTCACTGATCCATTGGGTTTAGTAATTGTTTTCATCTTAGGGTCATAATTTTGATGAAGTTGAATGGATATTTTTTATATTGTTTGTCGAATCATTTTTGTTCATGCTACTATCAACATTCACGGACAAAAAGACATAACATATAACACTCATTCTTCGCACGCTGCAACAGTCATTTCAAATAGTCAGTCATTTTGGTATTAGTTTGGAATGTTTCCGTGTTTGTCAAGGTGGCGTTTTTTAACGAAAGGAATAGAAGATTACTTATATAATGCTTGTTTATTCCGAGGGATAGGGTGATTTATTTATTTTCTACAGGCGTTACCTCTACTCTATTTTGAACATTTACGAAAATAAAGTATGCGTAACCACGGGCGTAGCCAGAAATGTATCCTGGACGGAGTGGGCGGTTTACAAAAAAAGCTAACATACCCTAATCGTAAGGAGTTTATTTAAGAAATGGGGAATTATTTTCAGTTTAAAGCTATTTTGGTTAAAATCGAATGTTCTTCATTGACAAAAAAATCAAATTAAAATAATAAAATATAAATGTTAAAATTTTGGCTCCCAGTTGGTATTGAGGTACGCAGTATGCTCGAATCTCGGCTGAGAGATGCTGTTAGATTCCACAGGATCGAGTTTCTTCGAGACGCGGTGAGGGTGCTGCTGACAACTATTACTGCATGATTTTCAACATCGCACTTGAGGCGATTGGACGTGCAGATTTCGAAACGAGAGGCTTGATTTTCAGTAAAGGTAGCAAACTTCTTGGCTACACAGGTGACTTTGATTTTAAAGTCAGAAACCTTTCTACGACGGAGGCCATCTGCGATAAACTGAAAGCCGAAGCTAAGAGGATTGGGCTTAACTCGAAACGAGAGGCTTGATTTTCAGTAAAGGTAGCAAACTTCTTGGCTACACAGGTGACTTTGATTTTAAAGTCAGAAACCTTTCTACGACGGAGGCCATCTGCGATAAACTGAAAGCCGAAGCTAAGAGGATTGGGCTTAAAATTAGCGCATCGAACACGAACCAAAAGTGGTAGATGAGTTAGTGTATGTGGGATCGCTGGTAGTCGCGGACAACAACACAAATAAGGAGATCCAGCGGCGTATTCAAGCAGGACATCGAGCCTACTTTGCCCTTCACAACACGCTACGATCAAGAGGCATAAGTCGCCGTACGAACCTGACAATGTACAAAACCACTATTGGACCGATAGTTTTTATGGAATTGACAATGCTCATAGAGGACATACATGCCTTTGCGGACGACATTTGTGAGAATATAAGTTGAATGCGAAGAGTAGCAGAGGTGCATGAATCAGGGGCAAAAAACACTGCTTGGGAAGATTACCAACGTACATTTGGCGAAAGTCGGTGGGCTACGGGGCTAGTGCAACGATCCTACTGACTTTAGCAGCACCGCCCAGCCGCGATTCGCCAGCATTGTACCTCGAAGCTAACTGAGCGGTAGAACGTTAATGAGGCTCTTATTATAAGATAGTAATATCTATATCATATATTTTCATTGCAGATTGGATTATCAAGAGCTCTTTCGGCGTTAGCTCCTTTGAAGGTTGATCTGGACGATGTTATTAATGCTCCCTCTATTGGCCGCAATCCTGGTCACGATCAGTGTTTAGATGAGATACGTGCAGCAAGTCAGAAGTTATACGAGTGGCGCTCTTTCATGGATAAAATGTCTCCTCAGAAAAAATCTAGCGATAAAACGTTGGCAGACGACAATAAGTTTTCGAGCAAAGATTCGTTCAAACTGCGAAGTATGAAGCGGAATAATAAAAGCAATACTGCAACGTATGCTGATAACTATGGATTTGATGGAAAGTCTACGAATAATGCAACAAATACTGCAGCAAATAAACCTTTTTCCATATCCGGAATGGCAGGAAGCAGTATCCAGCCGGATAGAAACGAGCAGAACTTTGCTTGGATAGATTGAATAAATAATTTGGAGCGATTATATAGAGGGTCGTTCTACGGGAATCGACGAAATATTTTTTGCACGTTCTGTGTCCAAAAAAAATCGGCATCGGCTGAAAAGAAGTTATATTTTTCAAATGCTGATTGTAAACATTTGTAGTTTTTAATATTAAAAAATAATTTTGTTCCGGATATGTTCACTATTCCATACACTTTCAAAATTGTTGTACCTACCTTACCTCTTGATTATTTTACAATAGTTAAATAATGAATTTGTTTAAGCAATTGTAAGTTTTTTAAACATTTTTTCAATGTTTTTATTTTAAATTTTTTGTTTTTCACTCTCAAAGAAGCATGCAAAATTTAGAAATAAAGAAATCAGGCCGATTACTCACTTAAAAAAAAGAATTTCCTGAGTTTTCCAGGTTATGTTTCCAGGATTAGAGAAAAAAATCCAAGATACTCATATTACGTTCAAACTATAGTGTTTACGAAATCATTGCAACAAATAATATAAAGATGTATATTTTAACAATATGCCTACAGTAAAAAGTTTCTTTATTTTATTTTTTCTCTAGAAGGGAAAAATTCGCGGAAGTGGAGCAGCGTTCAACGCTCCTTCTTCCGTAGGCACAAAACCTCCATTTTCGCACCTGTAACCTGTTGGTTACATCAAATCGTACAATTATTCAGTAATTACATATTGAGAACATGAAAGCGTGCACGAGATCAAATGGACGCGTATTTGATTTTGCTAGCCGAATGCAGAATACCATCAATTTTCATTCGATAAGTCCGAAGCAACGAATACAAAATAAAAGGATGCATGTCTTGTAATTCAAATACTGATAACTGTTGATTAAGATTTCATTTTGGATTTATAGTTTGAAGCAATTTCTTAAGGTCCAAACAAATAAGAAATAAATCCAAATTTCGAAAGCTCGATAAGCGCAAAGGAACCGTTAACAGTACTATGCCCCAAGAAAACCAACTTCTGTTCATCCAGAGAACATCTGGGTAACTTTCGGAACTTATGTCATAGTATTCTGTCAAATAATAGAAGCGTTAGCCAAGCACCATAATAATGGCCTAGGGCAATTGAAAAAAGAGGATAGCAGTTTCACTGTTACTACTAGGGTAACGTTGGAGATTCTTATGAACAGCCATTTCCGTGGTTCGACAGTGACCATCGGAAGCGACTACGACAGACAGCAACAAGTTGAGTCATCACGCAATGTGTCACGAATGTGTGATTCGGTTCTACTTGCGCGTTGACTGTTTACGAAGGTTTTAATCAATTGTCAGCTTCTTTGAACCAATGAAATCTCCAGGTCCGGATGGTATTCTAACCATCTTCTTACAAAAAGCGGACTGGATTATAATGTCCGAGCTCATCAACCTTTTTCGTGCTAGGAAACTACGGAAACCGCACTTCATTATCTAGTGACGCTGATTGAAAAGTCGCTCCAATACCAAGAGACGGCACTTTGTGCTTTTCTTGGCATTGAAGGCGCTTTCGACAACACGTCCTTTGCTTCAAATTATATAGTTCTCCTTAACAAAGGCACTGTCCAGCCGACAATGACCTGGATTCAAGCAATGCTGTCAAGCAGAGTAATCATAGTGTGAAATATACAGGATATCCACCAGCCCGAAGGCTTGCTGTTCGTTCTTCGGTTCGTATGCGCAATGAGTTCGGGCATCGTTCGGTGTTGCTATCGTACGATGATCTTATCTCTCATCACGTAGTGAACTTCCTTGAAGATAAGTTGTGTGTAATAGATGCTGCACGTTGGGCGATTCCCAGCGAATGGCTGTTTTACACACATAGCCTCATTGGGACATACGTCGATCACGATCTCAGCGATCAAAGGATATCCTCAAGGAGGAGTTCTCTCCCCCTTCCTTTGGTCACTGGTGATCGACGTTCGACGTACTCTTGCACAAGCTATCATAGCATGATTATGAGGTCATTGAGCACGCCGACCACAGAGTACTCATTGTCAGAGGCAGTGCTGTCTAGTCGTATGCAAGGAGCACTGAATACCAATCTTTCGTGGTGTTTACGAGAGAGGTCTACTATAAACCCCACCAAAACAGTCATGATGCCATTTACTTTGATCATACAGTACTATTGCACGGGATAGGCTAACTTATGTCGCTCTTGTATGGTGGCCAAAGGTGAATGAGGTGACACCGCAGGCCAAGCTAAGCAAAGCTCAACTTTAAGATGCGACCTGCAGGCAGATAAAATAGTGGTGATCTTCTTATGTAAAATTTTTCAGAGAATCTCGTGGTACCCACCCAGAACAAACAGAAAAGTTACTGGCGTCAACTACGCACCTGTGCACCTGTTTATGCCATGCTATGTAAAATAAAAATCTCATTATCTATACCTATAAAAATGGATTTCTGTCTGTCCCTATGTTCCTTATAGAATCGAAAACTACTGAACCGATCGGAGTGAAAATTTGCATGTAGGGGTTTTTGGTTCCAGGGAAGGTTCTTATGATGGTTAGAGATCCCCCACTAAGAGGAGGGGCTCCCATACAAATGAAACACAAATTTCCTCATAACTCGAGAACTAATCAAGCAAATGGAACAAAATTTGACATGTGGGCCTTTGGAGACAAGAATTTTTTCTATAATGATTTGAAACCTCTCCCCACTTTAGGAGGGGGGCTCCTATACAAATGAAATACAAATTTCCTCATAACTCGAGAACTAATTAATCAAATGCGAACATATTTGGCATGTGGGTGTTTTTGGAGGCATGAATTTTTTCTATGATGAATTAGGACCCCTCTCCCGTAGTTTTCGTAGCCTGTTCGCTCTTACAAGAAGCCCCATTCTGAATTGTCCAGGAAAAGGAAAGCAAAAATACTTCTTTCTCACTTTTTCTCAGGCAAAACCCATAAAAATATTAGATACCGTCAACGCGGATTACGGAATGGCCATGGCTAGATTTCTGTTAAAATTTTCCCAGAAGAGCACAATACCTGGTGAAGAACTTATACAAAAGTTGATATATTTGCTATTAGATTTGTAAGTATAGTAAATGTTACCGGTAGTTCAGGTTACTATACCATATCTATCAAATTACATTAGCGAAATTGGTAATTTCAACAAACTTGCGAAATAACCTCGTTTATTTGTCAGCGAACATTTGTAGTATTTGCATCATTTCTGTTTCTAAATCCGAAATGTTTTATATTAAACCTTTTTCAAATTGTAACGTGGACTACAACACGAATTTTCACTTATTGTTTTCTTTGACGGCAAATCCTAATTTTCCAGTGAACGTTTTGTCGGCCATGTCGAGTCGTGAACGGCCTATTTAGTTGTGGATTGCTGATATTCCATTCTATTTTGATCTGTTACAAATTAAAAACATTTACATTTGCAGTGACCAATTTCAGGAGAGTTTTGAATTTTCTCCCGGTAAACCATTCAATAGCCAAATCGAGTCACAAATAGTCGAAATATACTTCTAGTGTAGTCAAATTACACTCAAAATATTCACGATATATTCTGAATTTTCCGGAAGACCACCTTACGGCTTCCTAATTTCATTTAGGAACTTTATTACTTTTTTTAAAATTTGTATCAATTACCCGACCTTAGTTACTTCAAAAATATTTTACCAATTTTAACCAACTTTACCAATACGAAAATTTCAACGGATATTCCGGAACCTCCAGCAGGCCATCCCGTAACTTTGTGATTTCCGTATATCACTTAGAGAGTCAACTGTTATATGCTCTACAACTTCTTAAAAGACACCAGGGTCGTATCTGTTCAAAATCGCTCAAAATTTGAGTTGAGTCCCAATTAACTCAATATCCATATGCTACGTGTATTTGTTATACGCGGAAAACCGCGTTATAGAAATATCGTGGTACCCGCGCTATAGAAATCCGCGTTCTACAAATCCGCGTTCTACAAATCCGCGTTATATAAATCTCTACTGTATATAGATATATCGTGATATATCCAACGTATCACCAAAATTTTTATTCCAATCAAAAATATTAGAGACTGAAATGGGCTGTTTTAGCACAAAACGATTACGAGTAAATTCTCGATTAACATTTGAAAAGTGCCAATCAATTAAACGCAAGCAAACCGAGTGTAAGTTATGTTTTGCTGGAGTGGTATAGGAAAACGAGCTCTCATTTGGGTTATTTACAATTGGTTAATTGGCCCTTTTCAAACGTTAGTTGAGAAATGTGAATGGTAAGATAAACAAGTTGCAATTTATCGAATATTTTATAAGAACTTTAATACATCAATATATCGCTTTACGACGGATATCAGCATGGCAGCGAGCAGCGCGTTTCTCACGATTGTGTGGAAGATTTCTGAGTTTAGTTGTAGGTATATTTTGTCATAAAATTTAGGCAATTTTACAATATACAACCGTACTATGACTATACGTGGTCATGACGTCCTTTAAAAAAGATATATGTATAAATCCTGTCAATTTTTAAGCTATAGTTTTTTGTTAAAAATGAATGATTTGAATCGATTTTGGAGAAATAATGTACGCAAAGTATACTTTAATTGGAGAAAATCATTACATCCTCAAGGATTCATCATTAAATTCTGAGGCCGCTGCTGTCAACCAGATTGACATGGTCGATCTGGTGCGAAATTCGTCACACGCAGTATAGTAAGCGAGCGCGCGAACTTCTCATTAAAGCTTTGCGTAAAATCGTGTGGAAATGCTGCACATGACGTAGGTATTTATCTCAAATTAACTATATTAGCACCTTCACGTTGATAATAATCTGCTCGACAGTTAGTTTTACCGGGTAGAATTGGTTCGAGTATTATTAGTTCACTGTAATATGAGTTCACCGTTGTCATGTAATATTTAAATTACATACCATGATTGAATTCCTCGTGCTGCTCGAACAACAATTTTTTTCCCACTTTTTATGGAAATCCTTATAATCCTTTACAAGAGAATTAAAGAAAATTTGATTTAGTTCAACGATGCACACCTAGGTGTATTGCTGTATTTACGGTGATATATGACTAAATGTCTTTTAAAACTATTGATAGTTTATGTTCATGCGATAACGATAAGTCAATGGACCTATGAACGATTAATATATGAACTGAATTCTAGCTGGATGAACGGATTGTGGCGAAAATCATGAACGTGAAGGTGCAAATAGTTAGCATCTTTATAGTTTCCGGCCTGATCCAGCAGCAATCATGCCCAGGGATTCATCCCAAACAATTACCACTTCTAGTGATCAAAAATATAAGGACGGTTAGATACAGATGCATCGCCCTCACTATTTGCAAGTGACAAATACTTTGTCATTATCTGATACAGGTTACTAGTACTGCAGTCAAATAGTGCCACGACTTGTTAATATTAGGAAGTCGCTTTATTCATTATCAAAATTAAATGTTTCCGCTACAAAGTAGTTCCACTCTATCACTCTTATGTAGGCTACGGAAGGGTATTTCCAGCCCATTAAGCGGTACGTTAAAACTATATTTATTGGAGACAAGATTTTTATACCAGTTGATAGAATAATATTTACTGAATATCGGCGTGTATTTTGGTCTTAATGAAACGCTACTGAATTTGAGTTATAGTCGCGAGAAATGATGAAGTCGCTGCGGCAAAATTGGGCCCATTTTCTATAGTGGTGTCTGTTTTTTAAATCCGACCGACCGAAATAGCCTGCACAGGGATTAGATGTTTTTCAAAAACAGATCAAAACAGAGACCGATGGATAACGTGTCGGTATTGCCTAGATACCGGCTCATTGAAGATAACTAGTTTTTCAGTGACAACAGCTTGCTGCTGGCGCTAGTGTATCATTAAATCGTACATATACATTAGCACCAGAAGCAAGGGGTTGTCACTCAAATACTAGCTATGTCAATGTCAACACGATAAAAGAGTTTTAGGCGCAACTGCATTTTATCTTGGTAGTAGTGTAAATAAAGCACCATATGTTGAAATTAAAAGCAAAATGCAGCAGATTGCTAGTGAATGAAAATTGATTTATATTTTGATATCAGAGGGGAACTTTTGTTTTCTCCCGTGATGAAAAGAAGTAGAATTGTTCTGTGACATCATATTCACAGCTGTTTAGTTGCTAGAATAAGTAAAAGTGATCTTAATTGTGTGTTTTCCAAACCATCATCAAGAGCGGATACGCGTAAGCGATTGCTGCTGGTTTTTTTTCCCTGATTACGTGCCAGTGGAAAAACAGTGGTTTTGATGTTTATTGAATAAAATTTAGCGAATTACTCACATTTTTGAAAACAGTTATAACACATTAAAGCTTATAAGTACTACATTCGTTTCAGTATTGTTATATAACGGAAAAGTTTTTATTTGGGAAAGCACAGCAAAAATAGCTAATGTATGCCGAATTTAGTAGCGTGCTGGAAATACCCTCCCGTACCCTACTTAAGTCAATATTTCTCTCAGTCCTAGATAAAGTTGTTCCAAGCATCTTTTAGTAGCGGGTGGCAACTAAAATTTTGGAATTTTTGCAAGACTCCTATGCACAACTGGTCGAACAGCACCCTGTCGCCACCAACAAAATTTGGCGATTTGCAGTTCCAGGTACCAAGTCTCCATTCCATGTCCTTATTTGGTCGCCTTTGTCCATGCCGAATGTTCCGAGTAACGGAGAGCACATAGTTGAAAATTTTCAAAGACTATGAGAGATGCGAAACGATGTGTTATTCAAAGGCGCACTCATCAAAAATATACTTGTGCTTCAGTTTTAGCTTGGTGTATTGTTATTCTACATTGATTTTTTTTAAATGCAAGCCAAAATGTTTCCGGAGGCATGGCCCCCAGGCCCCCCCTGGCTACGTGGCTGCATGACAGCCGTACAACGCTCCTGTTCCAACATCAAAAGGAAGCTTCGCCGAACAGTCGATTACGCACCGTTTCTAAATGTTCACTAATTTTTGACGTAGGACTACGTCTTTGTTTACTATACTGGGACTGGGTAGCACTTTGAGAAAACAAAAATAGAAGTGTAACGTTTGAATGAAAGATTTCAAATGCTAATAACTACTAAACTACTGAACGAAACTGAACAATTTATGTGTCGTTGGATAGATAAAATGATCAGCAATTTTATGCGAGGGGTCAGAGAGCATTTTTATGGAGGGCGTAAGAAGGGGGGGGGGGGCTCCTATAGAAATGAAACACAAATTTCCTCAAAACACGAGAACTAATCAAGCAAATGGAACCAAATTTGGCATGTGGGGGTTTTTGGAGGCATGAACTTATTTCATGATGGTTTGAGACCCCTCACCCTTATGGTAGGAGGATAAGGACTCTCATACAAATAAAACAGAAATTTTTGCGTTTGTACCATATTTTCTGCTATGTAACACGCGGTAAGTTGTGAAAGTAAGCTAGTAAAACCTTCTCGGAGGCAAAAGACGGTGAATCGACGCCGCAACCTGCATGCCTGTTGCCATTCATGTCAAAAGAGAATCACATTCGAATGGCACGTCATATTTCCGATGAACGTGCTTTGGGTTTAATATTTTCGTAACCAATGGCCCTTTTAAAAGCCACAAGCGAGTTAAAGCAAGATTATTGAAACATGTCAAGCTACGCATAATCATATTTAATACAATAATCCGTGGGCTGGTCATTCATTACTATTTCAACCTTTATGATGCATCTCTATGTCTCAATCCAAAGCCACCATTGTATTCAATGAAAAATTGAATCTGAATATTTCGCTCCTCTCTTTTCACTTCTTCTTCACTTAAACCATGGCACTCACAGATTCTTATAAACATACATATGCCAGAAATGCATTTTACATTAGTCTTTGATCTAATGATCTGATATAGTCCTGCGTCACACTTTCGTTCAACCCTTAGGGCTGTATACCTTGTTTTCACAACAATGTTTCTTTAATTTCAGTAAATCAGATCTTCTTCAACTATCTTTGTCTTTTTTTGACAGCTTGATAAATGAGTTCCAAAATTTTAGTTGCCAGTTTAGATAAGTTCAAAAATCGAAATAATTCGATGAGTAATGAATGACTGAAAAACATATTTTTGTAGCCTTTTTCTGAAAATAAAATTTTCTTTGACAGACGGATACCCCCACCCCCTCCCTCCCTTCTGTAACAACCTATCACAAAATTGACATCCCCCTACTCTCCATGAACAGTGGAAGTCATTATTGAATGATCCCATACCGTATTTTCTAGAAACTATTGCTTAAGATACTGTTATTCCACATCAGGGGCGTGGCTAGAAATGTTTCGGGATTTTGCACAAAAAAATCTGACATAGCCTAACCTTAAGGAGTTTATTCTGGAAACAGGAAATTATTTTCAGTTAAAAGCTATTTTGGTTCGAATTAGGAAATTGAGTGTTCTTCATTTAACTAAAAAATCGAATTGAAATAAAAGAAGACAAATTTTGCCTCTAAATTGGCATCGAGGTACGTACAAGGGAGAGATTCAAAAACGTGAAAATGGCTTTGGGCCGATTTATAGGGCTTACCGAGAAGAAGACAAATTTACAAGGGGCTGGGGGACAACAGGAGGAGAATTGACAAAGGAAGTGAACACTTTTAAATAAAGAAAAAGGGTTTTATTTCTTACATTATGAGAATTTTTTTATAACAAGAAATGTACAAGTGACTGAGAGACAGATGGGCCCCGATCAAGATCGGGAAATCAGCTAGTAAAAATATATGCAATGCCTATTTTCTCTCTGTAGTGTTTGATAGGCTATCTCACATCCCTGGCACGAACATCATTCTCATACATTTTTCTTGAAGCCGTTTGCGCCAGGCTTGCTGGATCGATTTTATGTCAAATTTGACGACAGCTGAAGAATTACGCAATCATAGGGTTTTATGCTTCAGAAAATTTGTTGCATGTAGGATGTAGATAGTGAAAGATGTTCGTTTTTTTTGTGTTAACGGCAATGTAATATAGGAAAAATTCTGACTTTTTATAGTCTTATTTTTTACGATAAACATAAACAAAAGAGGGGAAACAACTCGCTGCATTCATCATACTTCGCAGCATTAAATACATGCGTTGTCCCGTTTAAATTTTGTTTCAAAATTTGTTGTCTACCTCTATTACCACCACTATCGGAGGCGGCTTCAGCTGACAGCTGTCGTGCCAGGGATCTGGTTTGACGTCGAAACAGGAGCGTTATACGGCCGTCATGTCAACTTTGCGAATGCATCTCTTGTTTCTACTATTGCTGTTGCAGTTGAAAACCGTAATAATCGACGTGCGACATTCAGTTTTATTCTTGTTCTGTGTGTCGCAACTACGTCGCAGGTGGTGCGCTGTATAGCGCATCAATGTGCGAACACAGCGCACCAAGTGCGACGTAGTTGCGACACGCAGAACAAGAATAAAACCGAATGTCGCACGTTGATTATTACGGTTTTCAACTGCAACAACAATAATCAACTGTTTGCAATTCGTGGCTCCCCAGTTATTTGTGTACAGAAAGGAACTCAAAGTCCCGAAGAAATCTTCGATTGGACGCACTGAGGCTGATTTTTTGGGTCGTGGTTTTTGGCTACAAATGGGATCGAATCCCATTTGTGGGTATTCAGGAGCGTTTGTGTTTTTTTGGCGTAATGCGATGATGCTCTATCTGGCCAAAACACGTATTGTCCATCTGCATGATGTTTTTGTAGAAACGGGATCAAAATTTTCTTCAAACATTCGTCTGGTGCATCTTAATTGATAGCCAAACCAGAGGGCATGTTGTTGAAGAAACGAGAAGGAGTACGATGTCCTTCTGCGTTCATAATTTTGGCTGGTCTTCCACTACTTTGCTAGCGAATAGTTGTTGGGGATCTTAGGATATGGTAAACAATCGAAGCCGCCACATATTTACTTTTCAAATGTTGTACCGTATACTTTCTATCGAGATTTCTGTGGCAGTTCGTAGAAATGTACAACGCGCTCTCGACATGCTTCTTGTTTCGACGCCATTTATAGCAAAACTGGGCAATCATAAACAAAACAAAAAAATATTAACAAAAAGAGGAGAAAGAGAGTTAACACATACATACTCTCATTTCTCTCTGAGCTCGCTTGTTGTTGAGTACAAGGGCCGCGAAAAAATTCCAATATTTTAGTTGCCACCCGTTATTTCGACAGAAATTGGCCTTCTGCTTTTCTGTTCGACAGACTTCGCAGCTAGTGACAAATGAGTTGCGGGGCTAATGCTACGGTCCTATTAACTATAACAGTCTGTCCCAGCTAAGAGTGAAACATACGACGATAAGCTTTCTAGACTAATGCCGTACCTCTAAGTCGACTGAGAGGCTTATTTGAGAAAATATGTAACATAATTTGTGATAATCCACCCTGTGCTTATTACTGGTGGCAGTTGCAAGCCACATATCGCCGGCCTTGCTTGAATAAGGCCCGTCGGGTACAGCCGACGGTTGTTTTGTGTTGATCGGTGTAACTGATTAGTCCCAAGAAGCAGTTTATTTAAAAGTGCACAAAACTATTTAAAAGTGCATATCATCTCAGTAACTAGTTGCGAATTGTCGATATTGCTGTTGCAGTTGAAAACTGTAATAGTCTACGTGCGATATTCGGTTTTACTCTTATCCTGTGTGTCGCAACTACGTCGCACGTGGCGCGCTGAATAGCGCATCAATGTGCGATAACAGCGCACCACGTGCGACGTAGTTGCGACACACAGAATACGAATAAAACCGAATGTCGCACGGCGATTATTACGGTTTTTAACTGCAACAGCAATAATTGTACTTGAATACTATTGCTGATTGCAAGGAAAATTGTAACATCCAAAGTGCGATATCGGTCATAAAAGTGCTATTTTGCATTAAATCGTTTCGGTTTCTTCGGCGCACTTTTTCGTTATATTCCAAGCAATTAGTGCGCCGAAGAGAACGAAACGATTTAATGCAAAATAGCACTTTTATGAGCGATATCGCACTTTGGATGGTACTGTTTTCCTTGCAATTGACAATATTAAAGCGGCAAACGAGCAGTTCAACGCCTAGTAGATGTTGCTGTTTTGTAGTGATGGAGGTTACAAGTACTAACCGAAATACGCGTATCTGTGAAGATCGTATTAAGTAGAAGAATTAAAAGGAATTTCCAATTTTATCTCTTTTATTCATGAATTCTACTAAGACGCTGAAGAATAATTTATAAGTAACTTTGATGAGTTTGCAAAGAATTTTATATTCGCGAACATGAAACTAAATGAGACTTTCAAGCTTGTTCGCACTTACACGAAATCCCGTGCTGAATTGTCAAAACTTGCTTGAAAACAAAAGCAAAAATACTTTTTTTCTTTTTTTCTCGCACGGAAACCAAAAGATATCAGCAACTTGGTAGTCGCTAATTTTGTGACAAGTCTTAATATATCAAATATTTATCAATTTTATTTGTTTTGAGCAAATTGTGCAGTATAATAAATTGTGTGATGATCTATAAAATGGAAATTGTAAACAGTTTTTGCGACGTGATTAATTAACTAGGCACAATATATACAGACTGCGTCATCCCATACGAAAGTCGCTTTGGTTATCACATTCCGACATTTTGGACTTTATGTTTTGATAATATATTTACACGTCTTAACACGTTACTGGTTACTAGGAGCTCAATATACGTGATAGTTGGATTTTACCAATTGTATATCTGCAATCATTACTGCACAATGAAATTTTTTTCTAAGTCGTGGCGACTGCTTGCAATATTTAATACATATCGTTTATTATTTTTCAATATATCAGACTGAGTAAGTATGATCAGAGAGCAGAAGATGACACTTTAACGGTTACAGATATAAAAGTCTTAGTTAAAATTGGTAAGTGTTCACGTTTAGAATAACTTCGATACTGGAATGAAAAAAAAACTAGAATTTAGAAAAAAGTATCAAATACCCCGAGAATCATAAAAATTATTTAAAACAAATACAGAATTAATATAAAATAATAAAGAAAGTAAGTTTTTAGCGTCTTACCACAAGATTAAATACACTCAAGTCTCTTTTTACGCGTTTTTTTGCGATATTTGAATTAACCCGTGTTTTATGATGATTTTTGAATTACTGCGGTTTTTTTGCACATTTTTCGAGTTAACGTGATTTTTAAAAAGGATTTCTTTTATGCGCCACGTATCCTCCTTGTAAAAAACCTTGTTGGTTTGAGTGTATGAGTAAATTAGACATTTTTCAATTCAATTCCACTATTATGCTATATTATTCTACTAAATAGCAATAGAAATAAATGGAAAAATCTCTCGTTTACTCAATAATAATAAAATGTTTGTTTGTTATCGGTAGGATTTAATGGCTGTTAAATATTTTTCAATAGGAAATATAGACCTCAGTTAAAAATTAAAACAAGATCATTTGTGTACTATCTCCAGCGATGAATTCCGTTTCATTGTTCTGCTTTATAATAATTAGCGATTCACAAAGCGTTTCGTTTGCATCATGATACGTATTGTATACGTCACATGCGGATAACACGTCACATGATAATCGAGAAATTAACAAAGGTGCTAAAACACAGCAAATGACGATGGATGTGAGTGAAATCGCACGGTATGATACACATTTAAAATACTACGTCGGATCTCGGAAACACAAATGCCGATTAAGATAACCGAATACCCTGTGTCCATCTTAGCTGTATATATATGTATTTACATGTGATGGGAATTGGGAAACATGGCAATTCCCTATTTGAAAGTTTTCATTTCATGACGAGAAAATAAAAATCTTCAAAAAACAATGAGTCCTAAATTCCAAGTTCTTTATAATAAAATCTTCTTCACCTCCTAAATCACCTTTTATTGTAAACTTGGTTTCGTTAGTAGTTGAAATAATAAAAATTGTAACAAAATATGCTTAGGGTGTATCACAAGTAAATCACATTGTGTTATCATTTGATTCAGTTTATATCAAGCTAAGTTAAAAAAAACGAGAGTTCTGTCCTGTTTTATAACCAAAATGTAATAAAGAATGTTATAAATAACATGTCAAGATACAATCTTTGTAAAACATTTTGTGTGTCGCTAGTTCTTCTATCACAGTTATAAATAACAAACTTTGATCATAGAAATATGAACCGGAGCTACAATTGCATAGGAATATTTTTGTTTTTTTTTTTGTGTGTGGATATTATCACTACGACCAGCATTTTGATCTATTGTGATTTTATCCAGGTGTTGTTCCGCACTTCGTTGTTATTGCAGTATCGCTATAGAGTGAGCGAACTGCTTATTATCCGTGCTTTTCGGTGTGTTTTCACCCCTTTTTCCCTCTACGCTTCTTATTACTTTTCAACCAATCTAGCTTTAGAGCCGGGAAGTGCGGAGACTAGTTATAATTTGTCCTTGGACAAGAGGCTTCATTCGCACCTCGAGCAAGTATCATTCTTATAACCAGCCCCGGCTAAAGGCTTCATGGTCGGTAAAGCAGAGTTCAACACAGAGTGAGGGTGTGTTTTGTGAGTATGTATGTGTTCCTTACTACTACTTATTATGCATTACCAATCTCGCTCCTAGAACCAGGAAGTGGCTTCATTCGCACCTCGAGCAAGTACCACTCTTATAACTTGCCCTGGCAAGAGGCTTTCATTGTTAGTTAATGCAGAATGCAGTAGGAAGGATGTGGAGGGGCCTGAGAATAAACCCATGCTAAAGTCACTTGACAACGAATGGCCTGATTCTACTAAGATTCGAACCCACGACCACTCGCTTGTCAAGGCAGACTCGGTAACCTTGCGGCTACAGGGCCCCCCAATATTTTTGTTAGAATTATTTAATCGGAGACGGTGATTTTATTATTTTTAAAGTAATAAAAGTCTAAAATGATTGGATTAAAGCTCGAGTCATTTAATATCTGGACGCATTGTTTATTTCACTGTAGCCCTTCGTGAAGTGGTCAGATCTGGAATGTTTTGATAGCGGTTTGTTTTGAAATGTTTTTTCTTTCAGTGCTGAAAAGTTCTTCACGACTAATTTTGTTTCAAAGAAGTTATACTTAGAGAACGATTAGGGCAAATTCATAGCTATCGTATTGTGATATCTCCAAGAAATTCAATGGCAGCCATAGAACCGTCAAAAGGATTCGTTTGCGAGAAATATTTTGATCTTATCGGGCCAGTAAGTCACCAAACAGGACACTGCAGCGGAATAACAATTCTACAAAAACTACAATTTGGCACTAACTTTTTAAAAGAGATTAACTGCAAAATGTAAACAAACCGCGTTAGGGTTATTTTCTCCTGGACTAGCATAGGGAAAGAAACTCTCAGTCGGTTTGTTTACATTTTGTAGTTAGGCCCTTTTGAAAAGTTGTTGCTGTTATGGGCAAATACTGAAAGATGTTCCAACCTAGTGTTGCATGTATCTTAAGTGATGGTATTAAGGGCATTTATAATCTGAGCTGAGCTGATCATTGTTGATATGGATGCGTAGAAGATTTTATGTGAAAATATTTAAAAACGATCTGGAAACCGCTAAGCTGTTAGCGTTCAAAATCTTTCATTTTTCGTGACGCTCGCATTTTTCGATTTTTTGGAATGACACCCTATCCTAGGCTGACCAGACGTCCCGGATTATGCGGGACTGTCCCGGATCCGGATGACTTGTCCCGGATTACTAAGCGTCCCGGAAAGTGTCCCGCATTGATTAATTTTTTAATCGAAACAGTTTCTAAGGATGAAACATAGGAAATTATGTTACATTGCATGAAAAAACTTACTGCTGACACCACGTGTCAGCTGGCACCCTTCCCAGTCACGGCCCCGGCCAGCCGACACCTCGAAGTCTTCATGTGAACAATGTCGCTGACAACTGTACTCTTCATCTTCAGCTTTCGCTTCATTATCCCCCCGTATTTCAATACTGGACAAACTGGGGGACAATTTGGTGCACTCAGCTCTTTCGAGATGGACTCAAGTCCATTGTCCATTGTAGCATGCATGCTGAAACTGCGGCAGGCTATCATGGGACTTAATGAAGGGCAAAATCCACCTGGTGAGGCATCTACCTCTGTGTATCTCCGAATTCCTTTCCGTCACAAAACACTGGTTTTCACACGGATGCCAATGAAATAGATCCCTTGCCAAGTCATGAGCTTTTATCACGAACCCATCCCCAAAACCAATCTCGAATCTGCTACAAATCCTACCGCGAGTCAAAGCACTCCTGGATTTGGTTAAAATCGGCCTTCGCTAAAGCTTATTCATCATCGAGTCAGACACATGCATCGTGTTTCTTCACCATCCGGCCGCACAGCCCACGAGACCGCATTTTGGCCTTTGTTTATTGTTTGAGGCTTCAGTTGGGCTCCCCATTTGCTCGTTAACGCTTGTAGCCATTCCGAGTCGGATTCGTCGTGCAGTACAGCCAGCGATCAGTATTCAGTTTTTTCGCCAAAGCGCTATGCCGTGACCCTCAACCGCAGTAGACGATCAAGAGTTCAACTCCAACGTCTGGCCTCCACCTTGCGGATAGCCCTAAGTTTCCTTGCACCCCTCAATTACTCACACCACAGCTTTTTTAGGATAATCCGTCAATTCCACCAGCTCCCGAGCCGACGCTGATGGATTCTGCAGGTGACCGCACACAATTACTTTCATTTCTCCTCCTGCACGATGAATATCTCCAAACCACGTTAGCTTTATACTGCGAACAAAATATACCCAGCAGAACCGTTTACAAATAACACAACGCTACCAAAAGTTAGCATCCATGACCACTGGGAGCGCCGCTAGTGCCAAAATGAAGTGCCCAATTTCTAAATGAACCCATCTTTACTACTGAATCAATTTAGTAAATAAGCTATTCAATATGTCCCGCATTCATCCAAGAAAAATCTGGTCACTTTACCCTATCCCAAACCTTGCCGTAAGACGTAGTCTTACGTCAAAAAATATTTTTAGAAAAAGGCTACAAAAAATATGTTCTTCGGCCATTCATATCATTGATCAATTTATTTTGATTTTCGGACATATATTACTTCAGAAACAAATAAATGAAGCTGATTTTCTCTTACTTTAGTTTCACACGAGAAGCGACTTGCTTCACTTGTTTCAGATTCTTTTCAACAATCTTTCAAGCAAGCTTAAATTGAAAGCGATGATTGTTTCAGGTGACGGTTATTGAAAGTCGGGCACGATTTGTCAATGTTAACCAGATTAATTATGGTGCATGGTGCGTTACAATCTAGGAAATCTGTTAAACAATTTCAGTTCATTTGCATTCAAAGTTTCTTGCCTTCTACGAAATATTTGATAGAAAAGTACAAATTAAACTCTAAAAGCTATCGTTATGATTGAATATTTTTTACTTATAAAATTATAAGCAAGTAAGCAATTCGATAAAAAAACTGTAAAAAAATCCGCAAATGTCTACTCGCCGGGTGGTTGAAAAAATAACTCTGAGATGTTCATTTTAATCGGAAAAATCGGTGTTCCGGGTAAATACGCGAATGTTATTATCTATTTTATATGAATTAGCAATTTTTGTAAACCACTTTTTTACTTCCAACACGCATTTTCCTTTCATTTGAAGGAGGTTGAGTTTTGTTACACAATCGGAGAGAGGGGTCTGAAAAGCATAAATTTGATGGACGTCATATTTGATCGTCCCAAAATGATGCAATAGAAGAGAAAGCGAAGGACTAAGCATATAATGCATTCAATAGGCACTTACATGGTGTAAGTTACCCCCATATAGTGAAAAATTATTAAACGCCCATATTTTTTCTATTTTTGTAATATATTGGTCTTCTACATTTTAATTTAATAAAAAAATATTTTTGTCATACATTTACGCGTCATTCGCATTGATGACCGTAAGCTGCTGCCACCTCCAAAAGTTTACTGTAGGGGTGAAGCAGAATAGGAATTTGTTAAAGAGTCAAGAGATCGAAACATTTTGGCAGATTTTCACCCACACTCACATTTGGGAATTGCTATGAGTGTGCAAGAGATCGTTTATTGCCGTCAACGCGAATATTTGGTATACTATCTCTAAAACTGCGTATGAACTAAAAGCCTCCCAATTAATATCGAGGTACGACACCAGTCGTCACATGTTCGAATCTCGACTGATAGCAACTATTAGATTGAATAGGATCGTAGCACTAGCCCCGCAATTGTTCTGTACTCTACTCTAACAGCTGGTGGTGAAATCTGTCGCAAATGATACTAGGTTTAATGTACGGTACGGAAGAAAAATCGTTTGCCGTTTTTCCAAAAGTCTAATTTTGTGCTGGATACACAGTATAGCACCTTGGTTACACTCTCCTTTGCATGAAATTCTTATAGTTGCATATGGCTTATTGTATCTGATGAAATAAAGATAATGTATCTGTAATGTAACGGGTCTCAATTGAAGGATTAGTATTGTAATGAATTAAACTCCCAACTCTTTACAAAATTGAACGTTTCCTTCCCTTCTATAAACCGTGTACGTTAATATTGAATAATCCCTTATTGAAAGCGGAATATAGTGTATGTATGTGTATGTAGACATTAGGTTTTGTTATCGGCCGTCAGCGCTACTAGCAGAGCCGGCGTTTAGCCTGGCAAACCCGTTCGGACGCACGGAGCTTCGCGCTTCAGAGAAACCTCGTGCTTCAGAGGAACCTCGCGTTTGGAGATGACTGGAGAAAAATGTTGAAAATTCTAGTGTATAATCCCTTGCTGTATTGTATACAACGCAATGGGATGTTCAGAAAAATTTTCATGATTTCCATATCCTTTCCTATTTTATTTAAATGCAAAAAAATGTAAAAGTGTAGATTGTTAAAAATATTGTGTCACCAGCACTAAATTGAACTTCCGAAAAAACGACTTTGGGACATATTCCGGAGAATTGTCGGAAAGTAGGCAAATAAGAAAGAGAAAGCCATGCATAAGTCTTCAGACTAATAAGTCAACATCAATGCCTCTAAAGTTGATAGAGAAAATCACGGATAACTATATTTCAAAAAGTTTTTTAAAAACTCCCCGTTGCATGAAAATCACAATGCATACCAACATGGTAAATCTACGGAAACAGCACGCCGTAGTGACGTTAATTTAGAAATATCAAGAGACTCAAGGGCTCAAATATCAAGAGACGGCATTTAGTGTTTTCCTTGCTATTGAAAGCGGTTTCGATAATACGCTCTTCGCTTTAATTATTACGGCTGTAGTGTGGCTATCTTTCAAAACGAGATTGACCACACTATAACGATGAATCTAGCTCGAATCTAGCAATTAGTGATGTCCGAAATTTTCAATTATTCGATTACCGATGAATCGGTTAGCGTTGCATGCACTAATCGATAAGTTCAGTATTCGAGCTAGTACTATTCGATTATAAATATTCGAATATTTTGATTAATAATTCCATTAATCGGACGATTATGAACGGTTAATGCGGATTATTCGCAATTTTTTCATCCCCTTTGAACTATTCGATTAATGAGTCGTGCAGGCAGCAGGCTTGTTATTTCCTCACTCATTGTGCAAAAAGTGCAACTTTTTTTCAACACAATGAGCAGAACTGCGTTCAGAAATGAGAAATAAATCCACACCATGAGAAACAGACTAAACATAAAGAGAAAAACTGACGCGCAGAAAAACTTCTTATTGCGCTCTTTAAATGAGAAACTTTCGGTTTCGCTCTCAGTTCTCTCGGTAGCAGTAAGCGTGAAAACGAAACAACCGGTGGTGCCCGTACAGAAACTACAGACTCAGAGGCGTCAAGGCAATCAAACGTCATTAAATTTTGAATCTTAGCGGAGAATTACCTTGCTATATTATGGGACTTTCCTGTAGGTGCGCGTCAAGAAGCAAGTGCATGGGCATTCCAATGTTGTCATATCTAAATAACATTTTTCGCACTGTTGCCGTTGTGACATGCCTAACCATATGGATATGATGCAGTTGCGTTCACGGGCAGCCAAACTCAACTGAATGTACTAAAATGTAAGAATCATGATTCAACTGTATTGATGGATTAATATTTTTCTGACGGCAATAACCGCTATTTACAATCGTCGTTTTTTTTCTCAACGCATTATCCATGTTAAAACTACCCGTAGTTGTCATACGTCAGCGCAAGTGTATTAACATTCTGTTGCTCCTCACTGAGTAGCACAATGTGCTCATACAACTGCGTTCAGCATAAAAAAGAGAATAGTCAAAATGAAACGGAGAAGAATAAATCGCGTTCAAGACTGAGCACAGTTTGAATTTTTTTCTTCTTTTTTTTTCTTTTGAGGAGGAATCATCCCTGACCGGCAGTATTCGGTTACAAATTATTCGTTTATTCCATACTCTAATCGATTACTCGGTTAATCGAGCAATACTTTCGAGTAGAGAAATCACAGCATCATTGGAAGAGACGTCGGTCAATATTTTGGCGATTAAAGGAAGTCCACAAGGAGTTCTCTGCCCCTTGGTTTGGTCACTGGTGGCCGACGCATTCTTCCACAAGTTATCGCAGGTTGGTTATAAGATTACTATTGCTTATGCCGCCAACATAGTACTTATCATCAAAGGAAAGATGCAGTAAAGCTAGGAATCGGGGACTTTAGGGGACTTCTAAGTGGACACAGTCCCGCTCTTTATCATTTAAAGAATATTAGATAATACCGACAACTGCCGCTTTAGTAACTCTGAACTTGAAAGTTCAGCGCATGGACTTTCTTGGATGGTTTAGATTTTTAGCTTAGCTTTATATTTTTGGCACAATGTCACCCCCTAGAAGGGGTGAGATTGTGCCAAAGTTCATGAACTTCCAGTATAATTAGGTTTCATTGTAACTAAACCATCTCTACGGTAGTTGTTAATTGAACAATTTAGTATATATTGACAGGTTTGAAATCAACTTAATTCCTAAATTGTGTGTATACTGAGCTAAAGAACAAAAACATATGCTTTTATGGCCCAATCTCACCCCGGATAGCGGTACCTCATTTATAATGCTTCTATATACGTTCAGGTTGGTAAACGCGGCATTGTGGAGTGTGCCCAAATTAATTCAAAATGACCTTCAGAAACAACCGCTGTCGGAAAAACGCAACGAGCGATATTAACCTAACCTGGATCTTCGAAAATTTTCTTGTAAATTTATATCGTAAAATACTATGCACACGCGAGATTTACGGTGGCTCGGAAACTACGTGACAAACTTGAATTTATTATACCTACCTGAAAATAAAAATCGGGCGTATTGAAACGAGCCAATATAGTCCCGAAGTTGATAGACATTTCCTCTTACCAACGCTAATATGCAGAGATATTGCGCCCTATACGCTTATTGAAAGTGAAATGTAGTATATTTCTTATTTCAGTACACCATTTTATATCCCTTATTTATCTTCTTAAGTTATCTTAAAATTTAGTTGCTAACGGAAAAGATAATGCTTAAAATATTTGTTTCGGTTTCTGGGGAATCGTATATTTTTAGTGAACCACTGAGAATTATTTATTCATATATATATATCGACGCGCACTATTGCGTAGGTGTTCTGTTAATTGTTTCCAATGATTATTTGAATTTTCTATTATTGTTCATCACCATTAGTACACATAGATAGTCTGGGTTTCGCGTGATCAAAGGGTATCTCAACTGTTTCAGGTAATTAGCACCTGTCCAAGAATCAGGGTACCACGCGTTGCCAATTTATGTTTGGCATATTTAAGCCGATTAGTCAGAAGCAGTTCAGTTTTCGGCCTCGTAAGAGGTGGTATATCCTTGTTGGTCTTTATTTTACTAACGTGTAAAAGTGATCACCATTTTTTTTTTCTCAAAAATGGCGAACGTCACAGATATACCGGTGATTTTAGTTGACTATATGTCTATAAATTCATCGATCCATATTCCTTCGCAATTTGACGTGACTATCGCGGATGCAGGATATATCGTGATAAACTCGTTGATCCTGATCACAATGCAAACAGGATTTGCATTAGTAAACGCTGGAAGTGTTAGCGTAAAAAATAGTGTGAATTTTATGATGAAAAATACGGTGGATACTGCCATTGGTGGATTTGCGTTTTGGCTCTTCGGATTCGGACTGGCTTATGGTCGTAGTAAATATTCCAACATGTTCGTTGGCTTTGGAGACTTCTTTTTGGATGCGAAAATTACTGATCCCCTAATGGGCGGGATAATGACTGCTTTCATGTATGAGATTTCGTTCTCATCTTCTTCAACTACGATTGCCAGCGGTGGAATGGGTGAACGGTAATTGTTTTTGCTAATTATCATTTTGTACTATTTTATTCTATTTCGTATCACACGATCACTATCAATCTATATGAAGTGGTATTCAAAAGTTTTCTTAAACTATATGTACTCAAGCTTTATTACTAAAATCCTAGCTTGTAGGAAATTCAATTTGCGAATTAGATAGAAATATACTAGGATTTTATTTTTTTATTCATAAATTCATAAATTAAATTAATTCATAAATTTATTCATAATTTGGATTAAAATAAACTCTATTCCTGTTAAAATATGATAGCAGTAAAGACTCACACGAGTAAAATACGTAACAAAAAAAATTTACAAAAGTAATTAAATATAATGAAATATTTACTATACCAGTTTAACACATAATATATTTAACCCTCTAACGGGTAAGTCCACCTGTAGACGACCTTCGTTTTTAGAGCTCCAGGGCCATATACGAAATTAGTTATGAATTGACAATATGAGAAATATGTGCAGAACAGATTTCCTGACATTTTGATATTAATATCACAACTTTGTGACCATGCGTTCGAAAGTTATCATCATTCAAAAACAAGAATTCCAAAAATTTCTGAAAAAATTATGGTGCGAATATTCCCTTCAAATTTTTTCTATGAGTGATTTACATGCTTTATTTCAATTTTATGATATATTTGAACTGAAAAAATATTTGAGTAGAGTGTTAGGCATAAAAAACGAAAAAGAGAAATTGGACTATTTCATAGCTGGTGGTCCTCTAGATAAATATTTTTCCATGACAATCAACACATGTGCTTCTTTTGAGTGTACTTTCATGACAAAGTAGTCATTTGCTTGATCGCATCGTTTTTACGATGTTGTCCGTTAAAGGGTTAAATAATTGGCAATGTGTCCAAAATGAAAGTTTTAGTTATGTTGCGGTACTGTAAATAAGTGTACTCCATATAAAACGTCTCAAAAATGATATTGAAAACTTCTAAACTACTTTTGTTAGTTGATAGTAGCTTTTGATAGTTCCATATAATAAACTGAGACGCGTGATAAGGCTACAGTGTTAAGATTCGTATGCACTTTCCGTATTCCCAGAAATAACATTAGGTATATCGTATTTTTGTCAGTTTCAATTTCCAGGCATATTGTTTCTTTGCTTTCTTCAACTCGCTATTATACGCTATTGCTGCTGGATGGGTTTGGCGCGAGAATGGATTCCTAGCAATTTTGGGTGCTACCGACATTGCAGGAGCGGGACCGGTACACATGCTAGGAGGCGTCAGCTCGTTTGCTGCGGCAACTTTTCTAGGACCTCGAATCGGCCGATTCGACCACGGTACAGAACATCCTCCAATGAATAATGCCACTATTGCCTTCCTTGGTCTATTTATTCTATGGTGGGCATGGCTCGCGTTCAACACAGCTAGCAGTTATGGACTTAGTCGTGGTCGATGGGGCTATACAATAAGATCAGCAGTTATGACATTGCTTGGATCAATGGGTGGTGGTATAACGGCTTGCACGTAAGTAGTTTTGATGCTTTTCGATCGAAATTTTAACTTATCTTTTTTTCTAATTAGATTCTCGCTTATCGATAATAAGGGCAAAGCTGTACCTTTTCAAATTATGAATGGAGTACTAGCATCGTTGGTGTCTGTAACCGGGGGCTGCTATCTTTTCCAGTCTTGGTCTGCTGTACTCACAGGTTCTATTGCTGCAGTTCTTTGTTTGTTAAGCATGAAGCTGATGAATCGCTTGAAGATCGACGATCCACTCTATGCGTGTACTGTTCATGGTGTTGGAGGTGCATGGGGTACGAGAATTCTACTATATTCCCCTGTTATTTGAAATGACACGAGTTTATATTATTAACAGGTCTTCTATCAATCGGATTGTTTGCTGTAAATCCCGTTCCGCAAAGCACTACCGGCGGCAGATCTGGTCTACTTATGGGAGGAGGATTTAGTTTGCTGCAAAGCCAAGTATATGAAGCACTAAGTTTGTTGCTTTGGGGATTATTTGCCACATGGACATTGCTTTGGATTATTAATCTGTTCATAAACGTCAGGATAACTCCAGAAGAAGAATTGCTGGGAGCAGATTTGGCTGAACATGACATTGACCATGCTAGGGTAAGTAAACCTTTTTTAAAAAATGTATGCAAAAATATATTTATATATTATATTCGCTTGTTTCAATTTTCAGAATACACTTGAGGAACTAAAGCCTTTATGGGATAGAGAAGTTGTTCTCAGTGATGGCCTAACCTACAGGCTATCGAAAGGAATTGCTCAGGTTAGAGATTCTAGTTCTGAATTGTACAAATGCAATATCAATGCTGCCTTTAGCGACGGAAATTTAATACCACTGGAAGAATTGAGGAAAAATGAGCAAATTAGTATAAATCGTAGCGCTGTTTGACGAATTACTGCCGAATCAAACTTTTACTGTGATGTCATATCTTTGGGAAAGATAGAAATGTTTAAAGGGTTTAATTGTAGTAAATTAATGACTTCTTTTTTAAAATAAAAACGAATAAAAAGGTTTTTATTTGTTGAAGAAGGGGTTTTTATTTGGATTGAATAAACGAAACCAGTCAGTTGTTCTGCTGATTGACTTTGCCTATCGGATAATTTGGTTGACGAAATTTAAAGATAGCGATGCCAGAAGTGCCGAAAATCTTGACGTTTTCACTGTCGTTAGACTTATCAAGATAAATAGGATATGGAATCTCTACTCAAAATTTTTATTTTTTCATTTGTTGCCCAGGTTGCCCAGGACAATTGCAGGGATAGTTGCTACGATCCTATTGACTCTAACAGTCTCTCCCGTATGTTCGAGATTCGAACATACGACGACTGGCTTATTTGGCCAGCGTCATACGTCAAAGCCAACTGGGAGGCATACCGCATACGATGATATACCGTTCTTTTTTACGTAATTAATTGACTTATCGGTGAAATACCCGATGATATTATTTACTTTATGAACGAAAAAAATATGACGAAATCATTTTAGTTAAACGTGTGATTCAAATATATATTCAGACAGTTCTTTTTCAGCAAGACATCTATCCACGGGCGTGCGCATTGACAAGCAATGATTTTGATCGATATTTTCTCTTTAAAATATGGAATAAGAAACTTGCTTGTCGCTTCGGTGGCCGTAACTATTGCCTGAATTACAAGCAATATAAAATATTTCGAATAATCTGCATCCTGAAAAGTGCCTATAGAATGTATGTGGTGATTTGAATATCAACGAAATTGTTTATTAACTGCGTACGGCATAGTGAACGGGTTTAACTATCGAACCAAGCATATTACATCGAATGGAAAAGCGATTTGATGGATTGTTGAAAGCTTTTTAGTCCAAGTGAGTATTTACATTTTAATATTCGTACCAAACGCGCGAGTAACTCTGTAAGGTATTTGCATTCTATTACTTTTGCGTAAGAAATTTTAGGAGCAACGCACGGAAATATTCGTTCAAAGGAATCTGTTTATTCATATATGTGTATATGAAGCTTAAATAATATCATGTAATGTCGAAAAATGAACAAAATAATACAGGTCATAGATTAGGATGCGACCAATGAGCCTTGTGCATAAAACTAGGAAAACGCGATTTAATATTTTCCGTGGCCCTGCCGATTTCACAAATGTGAATTTTAGTACTTTCCACAGAACAGACACAGAATAGACAATAATTAAAACTTTTTATTATATTCATCAAATTTTCGAAAATGTTATGCATACTAAGCACTGACAACCAGGGATGGAAGATCAGTGATTTTGATAAAATCTGTGAGTTATCGCCACACGCACAGATCACGATCCGTACATATCATGACAAACAGTGATTCTTTAGTGTTGATCACAAGATTTTGTTCTCTAAACAGTCTCAGCAGTCGATCACAGTGTTACATCTTACCTAGCTGCGAGAAAAAAGGTCATACATATTGTTTGTATTGTGATTCATACGATGCACATAACCAATCGCCTGTATCTGTTATATTTCTCAACGCAATCATGCAATGAACATGATCTGACATGAGGTTTGTCATCATCTGAACGGATCGCGACAAAGTCTTTGTCGTTTACAAGTAGTGATGTCAATGAATCTGAATCTGATCGCATCTATGATCTTGATCGCTAGAAGCGATTTTTTTCCATCCCTGCTGACAACCGCTCGAATTGCTGGTGGTATGTCAAACAGCGCATTGATTGAAGATAGAGCATACCACCACATCTAAACGTTGGTCGTAGCGGTATCGTTTCCTATAAGCAAAAAGAGATGGAAAATGTATCAGGTCTACTATTATTTATATTTCAATATACTAGCTATTTTTAATCAATGTTTATGTAAATATAATAAATTTTCAGATTACTGTATTTAGTCATAAATTGGTTCAGATAGTGAGTCTATCCGAGCACGAGCGAAAGGTAAAATAATATCAAACTGCGTTAAGGAAATTGAATAACTTCAAATCAAAATTTGATCTCGTTTTGATCGACATAGTTGGTAAAATAGGAAAAAATAATATCAAAGTTTTGCTCGTTTAAAACCAAAAGAATATATACCTGTGTTATTGGAATAACAAAGCAGTACTTACTTTACTTTACTTTAGTGGCAACGGTCCGTTACCGATCCTGCGTCGAACGAATTATGGTCCTCCAGTACCGTCGTTCCGGGCCGTTCTCCAATCCCCATGAACACCAGCTGAATGTGCATCGTCTTCGACAGTACACACCCACCGGGTGCGGGGCTGCCTTGGAGTCTACGGCCTCTTCTTGGTTCTCTGCTGCAAATAGTTTTGCCTACTTTGTCGTCGGGCATTCTGGCCACATGCCTAGCCCACCGCAGACTGCCACATTGCACTACCTTCACTATATCAGCATATTTGTATACTTGGTACAGCTCGTGATTCATGCGTCTACGCCACACTCCATTTTCCATTTTGCCACCAAGTATAGATCGCAGAATTTTACGCTCAAAAACCCCAAGCACTCGTCGATCAGCTTCCTTTAGCGTCCATGATTCGTGTCCGTAAAGAGCCATCGGGAGGATTAGTGTTCTGTAGAGCGCCAGTTTTGTACGAATTTGCAAACTACGGGACTTCAACTGGCTACGTAAACCGCAGAAAGCCCGATTCGCGGCTGCAACTCGCCGTTTCACTTCGCGGTTTACATCGTTGTCACATGTCACGAATGTACCGAGGTATATAAATTCCTCCACTACTTCATATCACAAACAGATGGTGTGTCTGCAAGTTGTACTCCCGGAACTTGTCTAGCAACTGACGCAGGGTAAACATCTGATTCGTCGTGGAGCGACCCTCACGAAAACCAGCTTGGTACTCGCCGACGAAGGACTCCGCTAACGGTCTCAGTCTGCAGAACAGGATACGGGAAAGCTCGTTGTAGGCAGAATTGAGCAATGTAAATTCTCGATAGTTTTTACACTCCAGTCGATGTCGCTTTTTGAAAATTGGACAAATGATGCCATCCAACCACTCCTCCGGTATTTGTTCTTCCTCCCAGATCCCAATAATGATCCGGTGAATTGCTTCGTACAGCCGCTCGCTCCCCGCTTTTAGAAGTTCAGCCGGGATACCGTCCTTCCCAGCAGCTTTACCGTTTTTCAGCTCATTGATTGCCTTCTTAACCTTCTTCTGTGTTGGTGGCTCCACAGCTCGGCCATCGCTTACAATTCCTATCCTGTTCCTGCAGATGTCCGCACCTCTCCATTCAACAGTGTCTGGAAGTGCTCCTTCCATTTAGCTGCTACCGCCGTTTTGTCGGTAAGCAGGTTGCCAGCACTATCATTGCACATCATGGCCTGGCATGGTAAAATTCCTGCATCTCACCGTTTTATAGATACTCCGTGTGTCGTTGTTGGCGTATCGCTCCTCTGCGCGGGCGAGCACGTGCTCCTCGAACTCACGTTTCTTTAGACGATGGACTCTTTTTTCCGCAGCTCTAGTCTCTCTGTACCTCTCTCTGTTTTGATGCGTTGCCGCAGTGAATATGCGAATCCAAGCCTGGTTCTTTTCATCTGTCACTCTCTGGCATTCGACATCAAACCAGCTGTTACGCTGCCCAAGCAACACAGCTTGTTATAGAACAGTATAATATTACATATATCAGAACTTCTCTATTACCTGAAAAGCGCAAAAAATTGAAGTCTAATGAAACAAGAATTGAAAGAAGTATGTATCCGGTTATTTCATACCAATTTAAAACGTCATTATAGCATAAGCTACAACTTGTTCTTCCAGTAGTTTAAGTTTAGTAATGGAGACACAATGAAAACCTCGTGTTGACATGTTGACAAAACAAACATTATACATTTGATATGAACTGTCAAATAAATTCATGTTATTCCAAAACATCTCAAAACCTTAATAATAACGACATATGTTTTCAAAGTACGTTTATAGTACTCTTAAGCGACTACTTTCCACGAATATTATTTTCTAACTTGTTTTGTGTGTTACTTGGGTGTCTTCCACGCGTCGTGCCTACCACTTCTCTCGCAGCTGTTCCGATGGCACCTTGGATGTTGCTCCACAGCCCATTTATATCATCTCCTTCTACCTGCTGTTCTGCGATTCGTTGGTCAAGCTTCTTGACTTACTCCACTGCCACGCCGTCTGCGTTAATCGCTGGATGTTGAAATGCAGCATCCTCTCAGTGCGAGCTTTCGCCGTGTTCGACAGCCTTGCGCGAATCTTACTCACTACGAGAGTGGTCAGTGTCGATATTTGGTCCCCGAAAGGCCGTACATCGATAATATCCGAAAAGTGTCGTCCGCCAATCAAGACATGATGGCATCCATAGTTCCAATTCACAAATCGCCAACTATCGGGGTATATCCATCCTTTGCTGCCTTAGTAAAGCATTTGAAAAACTGATTCACAGAACTTTGTACAGAGCAATGATCCCGATCATCTCGAACAGTCAGCACGGCTTTATGAAACATCGCTCTACAACATCGAATCTAATGTGCTATGTAACAGCGATATCACATGAGATCGAACTTAAGCGACAAGTGGACTCGATTTATTTTGATTTTGCCAAAGCCTTTGATACTGTCTCACATAATCTCGTCATCGACAAATTTAACCACATGGGATTTCCAGCATGGTTCACTGAATGGTTAGGCTCATACTTCTCTGACCGCAGAGCCTTCGTTAAAGTAAATTCTGTGCGCTCCAAAATATTCTGCATATCATCTGGGGTACCACAAGGCAGTGTGCTTGACCCTCTCATCTTTATTATCTATATGAACGACTTGCTGGAACTGCTTTCATCATCAAAACTTTCTTTTGCCGATGATCTAAAAAATTTTCGTGTGATAGCCACTCCTGTCGACTACGTCGCATTACAAGCAGATATCAACCAACTGCTTATTTGGTGTGGTAACAACGGCATGCGTGTTAATAGCAAAAAATGCAAAGTAATTTACTACAGTCGCTGCAATACTGTTTCTCTACATCAGTATAAAATGGGATCGGATTGTCTGGAACGTGTCAACTCTATCCGCGATCTAGGAGTTACAATCGACTCGAAGCTGAGGTTTAACGAGTGCATAAGCCTAATTACTGCCAAAGCTAACATAGTGCTTGGTTTTGTGCGGCGACATGCTTCTGGATTCACGGACGTTTATTGCCACTGTATTGCTCGCTTATCCGAAGCATTTTGGAGTATGCATCCCCTGTTGTGGCGCCTTCCCAAATAACGCAATCCCTTGCGATTGAGCGTATCCAGAAAAAATTTTTGCGATTCGTCTTGCGTCAGCTGCCTTGGAATGACCCAGTTAATCTTCCAAGTTATCCAGAACGTTGTCAGTTGATTAACCTGGAGATACTCTCAGCCAGGCGAGTCAAACAGCAGCGGCTGTTTGTCTTTGATCTCATAACAGGAAACGTTGAATGCTCCGAGCTCCTGGATCAGATGCGATGGAATGTACTTCCTCGGCGGCTTCGTAATCCGCCATTATTTGTAATTCCGTTTCACAGAACTAACTACGGCTATAATAATTGTTTTAGCTTTTGTTTACGGTCATTTAATGATGTTTGTAATGTGTTTGATTTTACGATGTCTAGAAATGTGTTTAAAAGATTTAAATTAGCTTATTAGTAATCTGTATGACGCAGTCGGAGATGGTACATAAATAAATAAAATAAATAAATGATCGATCTGAAAGCTAGAGTCTCCATTTGGATGCCTCCAGGTGTGTATCCGAATATTCAAACGTGGAAAGTAGGTGCTACAGATGCAGCAGACAAAGCAGTAACGTGATGGTATTCAGAGTTTGGAATAATATACTTTAGTTTCATTAAGGTATTGAATATCAAATGTCGAAGCGTATAAAATAATAAAAAATCATTTTATAAGTGACTAGCTGACCCGACAAACTTCGTATTGCCACAAATTAAACTGTGTTGTACATAAATCCTCAATCTCGGATGACCTTTATCGCAATCTCGAGTTTTGCAAGTTTCGGAGGAGTTCATGGGCGTTTTAATGTACAAATTATCCTCACAGTAAAATAGAAAACAACAACAACAAATAAAGCGGGTAGCATTTAAATATTCACCATCATTACAAACCATTTCGCCGAATACCATTTTGCGGAACACCAATTCTCGGTTGACCATAACGCGGAATATAGAGTTTCGCAGAATACCATTTCGCGAAAAACCTTACGCGAGATGTACCATTTCACGGAAAATCTTTTCGTAGAAAGTACCATTTCGCAGGGGTGACCCAACTGAAGGAAAGCAATAGAGGTCAGTAGTTCTACGAAAATATTTAAACCTAGATAGGGGTGATCTCTACGGGGGGCTGCCTTCTCTCCCCCCCCTCCGCAATGGCCGGCGCTTCCGACGACAGGTCGCCGGCAACACTCGCGGTCAGAGTCCGTCTCGCCCAGAATCATCTAAGGTTACTATTGATAGTTTCTGGTGGTCTTGTTATTGACTAATGTTTTATGAAAGAGTCTAAAATTTCTCGAGTTCGATTAGTTTTTGAGTTACGCAAAAAATTCTGTTTTATTTGTATGAGAGTCTTTATCTCCCTATCACAGGGGCGAGGGGTCTCAAACCATCATGAAAAAATTCCTGCCTCCAAAACCCTCCACATGCCAAATTTAGTTCCATTTGCTTGATAAGTTCTCTAGTTATGTGGATATTTGTATTTCCTTTGTATGGGAGCCCCCCACTATTGAAGGGGGGAGGGGTTATAATTCCCTTCCTAAAGAGGGGAGGGGTCTCAATTCACCATAAAAAAAATTGACTTTAGAAACACCCACATGCTAAATTTGGTTCCATTTGCTTGACTAGTTCTGGAGTTATGAGGAAATTTGTATTTCATTTGTATGGGAGCCCCCCCTCTTAAAGGGGAGAGGAATCATAATTCCCCTTCAAAGGAGGGGAAGGGTCTCAATTTACCATAGAAAAAATTCTTGTCACCAAAAACACCCACATGCCAAATTTTGTTCCATGTGCTCGATTAGTTCTCGAGTTATGCAGAAATTTGTGTTTCATTTGTTTGGGAGCCCCCCCTCTTAGTGGGGGGAGGTGTCTCTAACCATCATAAGAACCTTCCCTGGCCCCAAAAACCTCTACATGCAAATTTTCACGCCGTTTGGTTCAGTAGTTTTCGATTCTATAAGGAACATCCCGACAAACAGACAGAAATCCATTTTTATACATAAGATATCAAATGTTATTTTGAAAACTTAAGAAGATATGATAACAAAATCAGTTAATGAACTAATCTTACTACGAATATCTACTCAATAACAAAATAAATTATCATATGGGTCGATCACGAAAATTTATTTAATTTTTTTTTCAGCGAAATATGAAAAACGAGGGAGGCGCTCTCTCATGAGGGAGAAGTAAAGGGCCAAACAGAATGCTGCGTTAACACGTCCCTCAGCAGTATTCTGACAGTTTTTCCATGGATTTACTGTCAAATTGACGTCGACGGAATACTGTTTGGCCCTTAAGGTTAAAATGGGTAGAGGGATGCGATTGGCTTGCATTTGGAATGATAGCATTGAACAAGTGGCTGGACGACTCCTGCAAGGGAGAAATATGGTGCGCATTAAAACAAGGGGGTAGAAGAAGATATGTGGCGCTTTATGGCGAATACCGAAAACAAAACAGATTTAGAAGTGACTGAAAGACAACAGGAGAAAGGAGCTGACAAAGGGTAGATACATTCAAATGAAGAAGAAGGGTTTTGTTTCCCGCATTATGAGAATTTTCGTTACTTCGTGGCTAAGAGATAAAGGGGCCCCAACTGAGATCGAGTATTTAAATAGAGGTATTGTTTCTATTTGTTTCATTTTACATGTTTTTGTTCATTTATCTGGCATTTCACTACTGAAATTAAACTAAACCTCGAAGTAATATTGGATGTTGAATTTTTTTTAATAATTGCCTGCCAGCTGATAAAAGATAAGTGATGTTATGTAAAATTTTCCGGTGAATCGCCTGGTGCCAACTCCTTCCCTGTTTGTCATCGGGAGGTATCTTATTTTATTCACTATCGTATTTTTAACAATATTTAAACTAATTCAAGCAAGAGCTTGAAAAACCAAGATTCAAAAGCTCAATTATTTTAAGTAATGAAGTCCGTAGAATCAAAGAGGATTGCTTTCAAGTTTTATTTTCTCAAAATCTTATTTGGTCTTAGCCCAATAAGTTTAAATATTGTTAAAAGTATGCAAAAATGAGCAAAATGAGATACTTCCTGATGACAAACAGGAAAGGGGTGGACACCACGCGATTCACCGGAAAATTTTACATTTTCATTTACATAAAATCACCCGGCCGTTTCTGGATTTCGTCCGTTTTTAAGCTCGTTTTTGCACAGTACAATGAAATGTTAATACAGATAAGATAAGGGCAAGTGGGAATACGAGGTAAGTGGGAACGGAGCTCATAACTCTCTTCAACCTCGTTTTCTCCAACCGAACCTTTCTAGAAATGAAAGATACAACTTAAACGCATGTATTAAAATTATAGAT
The DNA here is from genome assembly GCF_943734655.1 of Sabethes cyaneus. Lineage (NCBI taxonomy): Eukaryota > Metazoa > Arthropoda > Insecta > Diptera > Culicidae > Sabethes > Sabethes cyaneus. Next base: position 137,221,600 of record NC_071355.1, read on the forward strand.
TATTTATAACAGGCATTCCAAACATCAAAATTGGACTTTAAATTTGAGCATTATTTTCAATTTGCGTTGTAAGTTTGACGCACCTATCTATAAATGATATTTTGGCCACAGGCTTTACGTAAAAGTACATGTTTTTATGACAGTAGGTAAACATAATGAGTGTATTTTTGAATGAACTCTTCGAACACATATTGTTTTTGATTGCTTCTTGCAATGTTTTAACATTGCTGTATATTAACTTACACAGTTTACCATTATTTTATGCTTTTTAATCAAATTTGAATATAGGTCCCACTTGCCCCGGTAAATGGGGCAAGTGGGATCTATCACCATAATTTTGAAAATTCTCCTCCAGATTCATTTCATGTAAATTGATAGGCCTTTTTCGTAATTAATCCTTCGAAGTGATGCATAGGTATAGAAAACACAGTGGAATAAACCCAAACTATGCATTTTTAGGTCCCACTTGCCCCGGTGTACCTTAAACCTCTATAGTACGTACATCTTTGCTTCGTTTAGCGTACGTATTACCGAAATCCCGAAATGTACGTACTATCGAATCACTATTTTAGGCTATGAAGCATTGTTGTATTATGCATAATATTGCACGAAATTTTCAAATTGCATAGGGGAGAGACGTCTACAGTGAGACACTTTTTTCCAAAAATTTTATATTTTTTCGGAGCACTCTTTATCGTGGAATTGCTAAGTGGGTACACCTGTACACGGTTGATCAAAATCGAGGTATTAGACTTTGACGGTCCAAAACTTAAATTTTATTTTCAATATGTTTCTAAATAAATGATTGAATTTATTCAAATCCGTCTAAATAACGAGGAACAGGAGCCCCTAGACATTAATTCAAAAAGAACATGCCGAAATCGGAGTATGAAATATGAAAAGGGTGTACCCGGTTGATCAATTGAGGGGCATTACTTTATTTGGAAGCGCTGTAATCTCGATATTTGTGTTTCAGTTGCCAAGAACAAAATGGAAGTGATCTAGTTGAAAGAATCAGGACTTCCTGCTGACGTCTTGCAGTAACACGCCTTGGAAGAATTTTTCTGACGGATTTTATCATTTTGTGTATTCATTCAATCGTGCAACCATTCAACACTACCTTAGATGCGAATTGTAATTCGCAGGTGGCATAAACTCTAACCTCCAGGGAGCTTTTGAGTGAGGGGCAGTATAAATTATACCGAAAAACCTTAAAAGCAGCCGTGGAACTTTGATATAAGTTTAAGTTCATCGATTGAGTTCAGCACGAATATTAAGGGAAAACATTGCCATGGGTCTCTGGTAGCACCCCGTAGCCCCTCAGGAGTTGAGTGTGTGACTGCTATTTGCGGTTGCAAAAATCTTTTAGGCAGGACTCAAGCAGCTCTTCAGCGGGGTACTGCAGATTCTGTAAAGCCTTAATGGAGTGTTCATACTACATAGAAGAATAAATGAGTCCTGTTCACACATATATGTTAAAAAAAGTTTTCATTCAAAAAATTTAACTATTTGTTTTGAAATCCATCAGAACAACTGAAGGAAAGTAATAGAGGTCTGTAGATCTAGGAAAATAAATAAATCTAGATAGAGGTGATCTCCACGGGGGGCTGGTCCACCGCAGTGGTCTTGTTATTGACTAATGTTTTATGAAAGAGTCTAAAATTTCTCGAGTTCGATTAGTTTTTGAGTTACGCAAAAATTTGTTTTATTTGTATGAGAGTCCTTATCCCTCTACCACAGGGGTGCGGGGTCTCAAACCATCATAAAAAAAATCCTGCCTCCAAAGCCCCCCCCCCTTGCCAAATTTGGTTCCATTTGCCTGATTAGTTCTGGAGTTATGAAGAAATCTGTATTTCAGTTATTTGGGAGCCCCCTCTCCTAAAAAGGTAAGGGGTCCTAATTCATCATAGAAAAAATTCATGCCTCCAAAACACCCACATGCCAAATATGGTTCCATTTGACTAATTAGTTCTCGAGTTATGAGGAAATTTATATTTCATTTGTATAGGAGTCCCTCCTCCTAAAGTGGGGAGGGGACCTAATTCACCATAGAAAACATTCTTGCCTCCAAAAACCTTCACATGCCAAATTTGGATTCATTTGCTTGATTAGGTCTCGAGTTATGAAGAAATTTGTATTTCATTTGCATGTAAGCCCTCCCTCTTAGAGGGGAGAGGGGTCATAATTCCCCTTCTAAAACGGGGAGGGGTCTCAATTCACCATAGAAAAAATTCTTGTCTCCAAAAACACTCACATGTCAAATTTTGTTCCATTTGCTTGATTAGTTCTCGAGTTATGCAGAAATTTGTGTTTCATTTGTATGGGAGCCCCCTTTTAGTGGGAGGAGGGGTCTCTTACCATCATAAGAACCTTCCCTGGCCCCAAAAACCCCTACATGCAAATTTTCACGCCGATCGGTTTAGTGATTTTCGATTCTATAAGGAACATACGGACAGACAGACAGACAGAAATCCATTTTTATAGGTATAGATTCTCTGGCGAATATTTCAACTAACTGGTCGAATTCAACCAGTCGGTGTGTACGCTTGAGATAAATTGACCCATATAAAAATTTATAACTTCCAGGATTTTCATTTCTTCATTTTCAAATTTTACATGTTTCATCGAAAATGACAAACAATTAGGCCATTGCAAATCATTTTAAAAGTTTTTGTCATCCCCCCCCCCTTGGAAATTGGATTGAAAAATCGGGGGGCAAAAAAATAATTTGTAGGATATGAGTTAAATTTTTCTTTAAAAAATCAATTGTCTGTGGGCTGTACAGGCTGAAAAACTTGAAAATTGGGTGTATGAGTTGAGTTAACGCTTCTACCATGAAATAGATATGGAAATTCAAACAACGGAATTTCCGAAAGTCGGCCAAAAAAAAATTCTTTCGTTTTTGTCTTTTTTCTTAGATTTTTGCATGGAAATTAACAACCTATATATTAAAAGCAAGAATAGATTTGGTTTTCACGTTTAAACTTAAAATAAAAATGCCTAAAATCCATATTTTTTTTGCTCGATTAAAAAATTCTCTATGTTTTTTTTCGCCCCCCACCCCCGCTTCAGTGGCCCAACACCGGAGGGACAAAAACTTTTTTAAATATTTGTAATGGCCTTATTTGAAAATAAAAAAGAAAAAAATGTCCCAGGTTTGCAAATATTACGTTTGTATATAAAAATGCACTATTTAACTATTGAAAAACAAACAAGAGATATAATGGTATACTAGTTTTGAAAGCCTGTGTAATAGTGAATATATCCGTTACAAAGTATTTTCTTATTTTAATAACTTTAAATTTGCAATTTGTTGTGCAAATGGTATCACTGTTTTCCGTTTGTTTGAAACTTAGGACAAAAGGTTGTCAACTCTCGTCCTTTAGATGGGTTATTGGTGTGAGGATTCACACTATTGGGAATATTGTTTACCGGACAAACGCTACTGGTAGGATCTGTAATCAGGATAGACTTTTATGTTCATGATCGTTTAGATGAAATTGTTCAATACATTTTAGTACGGTAGACAGAAGTCGAAATTACATTACTTTCGAAGTTTATTATATTGAAAAGTTATCCATGACGTGTTACACAATTAGTAGCAATTCTATTTGGACCCGAGTTCATCGCCACAAATTTAACGTTTCAAAGATTTAATCAGAAGAAAGTAAATTAAATACAATCATAAGAGAGCTTAACCCATACCTCATCTACATATTTCTGTCATCCGTGCTAAGGATGCATTGACGTTGGAAGGCAAAAAAAATGAAAATATAATGAAATGATGAATAATCCCCTAATATTTTCTCAATTATTAAACGTCTGTTAGGGAAACATGTAATCTACTGTATACTAATGGATATTTTGAAAAATTCCCAATCGATTGATACCAATATCTCTAGAATCTATTAAAGGATGACTGAGTTATAATTGCACGCACTATAACTACTTTTAGTTACATGTTCCATTTTCGTTTTTCTAAAATGCACCCCAATATAGATAGAAATCAAAGACGTATTCCTACGTCAATATATCTGATATTATTCGTTAAATTTAAAAAAAAATTATAACAAACAACTACTATTTCTTACAGATGATTTTTTGTAATAACTATGTCGGACGATTCTGAAGAGGCTTGTCTGGTTAGACCTAGATCTCCATCTTTGAGTGGTGTACCGGCTGGAACGATGCAGTATACGCATGGAATATCAAATACCCAGCTTCAGGCTCATAATAATAACAGCAATCATTCCACGCAGAGTCATGGCTCAAATTCAACAGCTCGGGGTTCCCAATCAGAATCTGGTGAACTGATTGACTACAGCGACGATGTCATCCTTAGTCAATTCCACGCAGATGCGATAAAACAAGCGGGATTTGGAAAATTTCAATTGATTGCATCCATCATCAGTGGACTTGGTCTCTCTGGACATGCAATCCAAATCTATGCGGTATTCTACATTATACCTTCTGCAGAAGTGGAGTATTGTATACTAGATACTGAGAAAAGCTGGCTCGGTGAGTATGGGTTTAGTGAGCAAAACAGAGGGGGTTAATTGATTGAATAATTGCCAGGTTCTATAACATTGCTTGGTATGGCTTTGGGAGCACTGCTATGGGGCGGATTAGCTGGTCGTACGGGTAGAAGAAAGTCCCTATTGAGTTGCCTGGCTGTATGCGGAGTTTTCTCTGTCATTGCTGCATTTATGCCGACCTATGGACCGTTTATGATGGCTCGCTTTTGTGCTGCAGTTGGGATAGGGGGAGCCCTGCCTACAGCTTCCGTTTACCTATGCGAGTTAACTCCGGTCAATTTTAGAGCTCGAATTTTGGGGCTTCTTGGAGCATTCGGCGTAGCAGGAGGTTTAGTAGCGGGTGCAATCGCTACAATTACGGTACCCGCTACGGGGCAAAAGGTCATGCTGGAAAATAAAGAACATTTCAGCGCTTGGCATCGGTACTTGCTACTCAGTTCATTGCCAACGTTTGCTTCAATTCTTGGATTATTTTGGCTGCCCGAATCCCCTAGGTATCTACTGGAGAACTCCAGAGAAGTTGAAGCATTAACAATATATCAGGTATGTATTGTTCATATTATACATGCAAATACATATGGTCATTACACCAATTTCGTGTTCATTAGCTACCGTATTAGTAATTAAAAATAATGTACATTTTTAGAAAATATACCAAAGTAATCGAACGCGCGGTGGTTATGCGTTAACTGAATTAGAGCTGCCTGGAACGCGAACGCATCGAAATCTACCGACCTCAGTATTACAGGAAATGGCCACTAGTATTGCATTATTTTTTGGTAGCTTCGCTCAATTGTTTAATAAATTAAACCTCAAACAAACACTGCTTCTCTTTGCCGCGTGGACTACAACTATCTTCGTTTATCATGGATTAACAATTTACATTGCCGAGTACTCTAAAAGCACGGAATCGGAAAACTACTATCGTAACACAGTGCGTCAGGTAATTGTCGATTTGAAAATAAAGATTAATTTGAAACATTTTAGATCAACAAGGATAGCATTTCATATGAAAACAATGACTTCAACAAATCGATTGAAAACATCATATATACCAACTGTCGTTTTGTAAACTGCACTTTTCGCAGAATGTTCATCAGTCACGTAACGTTCAATAACTGCACTTTTCAGTATACTGAATTTACCAATGTGAAAACTAGCCGCACTCAATTTAAATATAGTACATTTGATGATGTGGGGTATGCTAACTTTTAATGAGTTAAACTAGATATATTAAATCGAAGACTCTAATGGTTAAATTTCAGATTGATTGATACTGACCTAACTGAGCGACACTTCATCAACTGTTTAATGAACAATATAACGACACTAAGGTTGTTGTCGACTTGTGACAGGGATTTTGAATATAACATTTATTTGGACTCTCTTTGGAAATCGCATTTCGGAGCTTTGCTACCGGGTATAATCTTTATGTTAATGGTTGGAGAAGGGTCCCATCGGTTCGGAAGGAGTAGAGTTGCAAGTAAGCAGCACTTGAAATTTGGGCGCGTTGGAGACGCTAATCGACAAATCAACCGATACCTATTTGCAGTTCTGTGTTTTGGATTTTCGATCTGTCTTAGTATAACGTTTGCATTCCTGTACCATGATTTGCAAGTGGTATGGACCGCAGGTTCGGCTCAAGGACTTATGCTTGCTGGAATTGCAGCCCTGACTTTATTGGCTATCGAAAATTACACTACAATGTTAAGGTACGTATCAACAATACTTTGCAATTTATCGGTATAATATTGAAAAAGTGCTGTACTACGCGTCGCTGTTTATGTTCGTACCAGAAATGATTTTTAAGGTATATATTATTGGCAAGGCTGATAAATGGCTAGGTAATGCGTACCATCGGTGCCTTGTGCACTGGGCATAAAATAGACCCCACAGTGGTTCACAGCCTCTTACCTAGCAACTCCTACCCCAACCTCCTCGTGGTACCAGCCGGGATACGAGCAACCTCGGGTGGAGATCGGGTAACCAACCCCGGTGGAAACCAAGGTCGTATGCTGACAGGGGGGAGGGCTCCTTCGAGCTACGTTGGCCCTCCGGCGATACTGTGGGGTTGGTTGCGGGCTTTGCAAGCCTGAACCACTAAAAAAACCAAAGCAATGGACTCCGTAAGTAATAATAATAACTCTAATCGGAACAATCGGCAAAGACCCAGGCGACGAAAACGGACTAACGATTGGAAATTAGGAACATGGAACTGTCGGTCTCTAAATTTCCTCGGAAGTACCCACGTGCTTTCTAAAGAAGTGAAGAGCCGCAAGTTCGACATCGTAGCGCTGCAGGAGGTATGCTGGAAAGGAACGATGGTACGTACGTATAGAGATGGCCATACCATCTACCAGAGCTGCGGCAATACACACGAGCTGGGCACAGCTTTTATAGTGATGGGCGAGATGCAGAAGCGGGTGATCGGGTGGTGGCCGATCAACCCCCGAATGTGCAGATTAAGAATCAAGGGCCGATTCTTCAATATAAGCATAATTAACGTGCACAGCCCTCACCTCGGAAGTACCGATGATGACAAAGACGAATTCTACGCGCAGTTGGAGCGTGAATACGACCGCTGCCCAAGACATGATGTCAAAATTATCATCGGGGACTGTAATGCTCAGGTTGGTCAGGAGGAGGAATTCAAACCGGTGATTGGACGGTTCAGCGCTCACCCGCAAACGAACGAAAACGGCCTAAGACTTGTCGACTTCGCCGCCTCCAAGAACATGGCCATACGTAGTACCTTCTTCCAGCATAACCTCTACCATCGGTACACCTGGAGATCACCCAACCAGACAGAATCACAAATCGACCACGTTCTGATAGATGGTCGGCACTTTTCAGACATTATCGACGTCAGAACCTATCCGGGCGCTAACATTGATTCGGATCACTACCTAGTGATGGTAAGGATACGTCGAAAACTATCTGTTGTGAACAACATACGATACCGCCGCCCGCCACGGTATAATCTAGCGCGACTGAAGCAACCAGAGGTCGCCGAAAACTACGCGTTATCTCTCGAAACCGCGCTGCCGGAAGAGGGAGAGCTGGATGAAGCCCCTCTTGAAGACTGTTGGAATGCCGTGAAAACAGCCATTAACAGCGTAGCGGAGAACGTCCTAGGCAGTGTGGCACCGAATCGACGTAACGAATGGTTTGACGAGGAATGCCAGCAGATATTGGATGAGAAAAACGCAGCGCGGGTACAAATGCTGCGTAGAGCCACCCGTCAGAATGTGGAGCGATACAAACAGAAGCGGAGGCAGCAAACCCGACTCTTCAAGGAAAAGAAGCGCCACCAAGAGGAGAAGGAGTGCGAAGAACTCGAACAGCTGTACCGCTTTCACGACACACGGAAGTTCTATCAGAAACTCAACGGATCTCGCAAAGGCTTCGTGCCGCGGGCCGAAATGTGCAGAGATAAAGATGGAGGTATCTTGACTGATGACCGTGCGGTGATCGAAAGGTGGAAGCAACACTACGATGAACACCTGAATGGCGTGCAGGCGGAAGACCATGATAGCGGAGGAAGTGACCACATTGGTGCAGCAAGCGACGAAGATGTGCCACCCCCATCGATAAGGGAAGTTAAAGAAGCCATCCAGAGGCTGAAGAACAACAAAGCAGCGGGAAAGGATGGCATTGGAGCGGAACTTATTAAAATGGGCCCGGACAAGTTGGCCGGCTGTCTGCATCAATTGATTGTCAAGATTTGGGATACGGAACGACTACCGGAGGAGTGGAAAGAAGGCAGATAAGCCTTATCTACAAGAAAGGTGATAAGCTGGATTGTGAGAACTACCGAGCCATCACTATCCTGAATGCCGCCTACAAAGTGCTGTCCCAAGTCCTCTTTCATCGACTATCGCCAGTAGCCAATAGATTTGTGGGAAGTTACCAGGCCGGCTTCATGGAGGGTCGGTCTACAACAGACCAAATCTTCACCCTGCGGCAGATCCTCCAGAAGTGCCGCGAATTCCGAGTCCCCACGCACCACCTGTTCATCGATTTCAAAGCCGCATATGATAGCGTAAACCGACAAGAGCTATGGAAAATTTTGGACGAAAACGGCTTTCCGGGTAAGCTTACTAGACTTATCATGGCTACGATGGATGGGATCCAGTGCTGTGTGAGAATCTCGGGTGGATTGTCGGACCCATTCGAATCTCGCAGGGGACTTCGACAAGGAGATGGTCTTTCCTGCCTGCTATTCAACATTGCGCTTGAAGGTGTTATAAGGCGAGCGGCGATCGAAATGCGGGGCACGATTTTCAATAAATCCAGTCAATTTATCTGCTTTGCTGACGACGTGGATACTGTCGGCAGAACATTTGAGGCGGTGGAAGATCAGTACACCAGACTGAAACGCGAAGCAGAGAAGATTGGATTGCAGATAAATACGTCTAAAACGAAGTATATGCTGGCGGGCGGGACCGAGCGCGACAGGGCTCGCTTGGGCAGCACCGTGGTAATCGACGGGGATGAGTTCGAGGTAGTCGACGAGTTCGTATACCTTGGCTCGCTGGCAACAGAGGACAACAATACCAGCCGTGAGATTAAAAGACGTATTATCAGCGGAAGTCGGGCCTACTACGGACTCCACAAACACTTGCGGTCGAACAATCTGAGCCCCCGTACAAAGTGCACACTGTACAAAACGCTAATTAGACCGGTTGTCCTCTACGGGCACGAAACGTGGACATTGCTAGAAGAGGACCTACGAGCACTCGGAGTTTTCGAACGGCGGGTGCTAAGAACCATCTTTGGCGGAGTGCAAGAGAACGGTGTATGGAGGCGAAGAATGAACCACGAGCTCGCGCGTCTCTACGGGGAACCAAGTATTCAGAAAGTGGTTAAAGCTGGACGGATACGTTAGGCAGGACATGTTGCTAGAATGCCGGACAACTATCCTGCAAAAATGGTTTTCGCATCAAATCCGGTAGGAACAAGACGAAGAGGGGCACAGCGAGCGAGGTGGCAAGACCAGGTGGAGCGAGATCTGGCGAGCACTGGGTGCCCGCGGAACTGGAGATCAGTTGCCATGGACCGAAACAGATGGAGAAATTATACTGCGCAGGCCTTGTCATAAGACGTTAGGCCAATTAAGTAAGTAAGTAATTATTGGCAAAGACGAACTAGAAATATCCATTGTTCGCTTAAAAATTGTTTCTCATATATTAAAAATTATTTATTTCTGAATTTTTTGGCAAAAATTTCTAAGCTTTCTAAAAACAAAATACAAAGATAGGACGTCTTTTTCATCTGCAAACTATCAAAAGACAAAAAAAAATATTTTCGATATTTGTTTATTTTTTTGAAACGATGGTTCTACAATTGATGAAGGGACGGTAAGGGAAAGTAATGAAGAAGGATTTTTTGGGAATGGAGGGGGAAGAGTGGAAAGGAAGGGGGGGGGTAATAGGTAGCTACGCTTAACAAGTTGTCTTTGTGACTCCTACCTTTTGTTCAATGCTGGAAGGTGCTTGGGTCGAACCAAGCTATAATCTGAGATTATAATCGGATTTGAACCCACAACACCCGCCAGGGCATGTGGCTCGTTGATACCCGTGTACCACAGAGGCGCTGATCGAAAGGAGTCTGCACAAACCCCCTTATTAACGTAGCGACATGGGTTGGACTATTTTTAGACACAATTGTGCCTCTTCCTCCACCTACTGTAGAGACCACCGACCGAGAAGATTAATCTAACTTTGTGTTTTATGGCGGGACGACGACGTGCTAAGCGTAGCTACCTATTACCCCCCCCCCCTTCCTTTCCACTCTTCCCCCTCCATTCCCAAAAAATCCTTCTTCCTTACTTTCCCTTACCGTCCCTTCATCCAGAACCATCGTTTAAAAAAAAATATTAATATATGCCTGACCGCATTTCAAAATCATGACTAAAATCACGAGGTTTGGTCAATATTTGTGTAAGTATAAAATTCTTTGAAGTCAGGTATTTATTATTTTTTCTGAAAACTTATTGAAATGCGTTTCAGCGGTTCAGTGGTGCCCGACTGCATACAAACAACAAACTTGTTGTTTGCTACAGATTCAGTTTATAACGAATTTGTTTATTCAACCCGGTTTGAAAGTGGATGAATTTCTGTGTTAATTTGCTCTTATTTGACAAATAAAACCAGTTTCAAACCGGATTGAATAAACAAATTCGATATTACGCATTCAGATGAGAAAATTTTGTCACCTTTTGAAATGCTTTGCGTTCCCACATTCAACCTCAGGTTGGAAGCAGATTGAATGTATTGCTCACTGAAATCATTAGTACGTTCGTTATTTTAAGACGAATTTCCGGCGGGCTTGTCCGATATATACAGCAGAACATTTCTTGCAGGGAATTTTATAATAACCCGAGCGTTCGTCCTTTTGATATTTTAGGGATACATTTCTTCTAGCTTGGATGACTTGATTATAAATTATTTTTTAAAACAAGGTTGTAAATTTTTTTGGCGATGAATAATTTTGTTTACCTGTTTTTTTAAAATAAATCTATCAATTTTGATGTACATACTACCATAGCTCAACTTGTATCCTAATATATATGATTTTGTGAAAAAAATATTTGGCTTAAGACATTTTGTAGAATTGCCGACGACGTGATCCAAAGCTGTCCCATCATATTTTATATTTATTTTCAGATGTACTGCGCTTGGATTTTTCGTTTGCGGTGGTCACATTGGAGCATTGATTGGCGCTCCGTTATACGCATCATTCCCGGTGGCAACCTCGAAAGTAGCTGCTATCATATCAACGATCTTTCTTAGTGTCCCAATATCATCCGCAATCATCTTAAAGGATCCTTGTCTTTTGCTATGAGTAAATCGATCAAGTATCCACAGTGTAGAATCTTGTCCATCGTGTCGAGCATAAACGTTCCACTGATTTTATATAATTCCTAATATTAGGCTTATAGAAGACAGAGGATGCAAGTACTAGTTTTCCATTAAGAGATTGTGATATATATCTGACAGTTGTAAATTTAAATTTTATGTTTTTGTTGCACACTGATATGTATCGTAATTTGTAATAAGTTTAAATGATACATTCTTGATGGCTAGTGGGAAGTTCAACCGTTTAGCATGGCGATAAAAGGAAGCGTTAGCGTTTGTTAATTTATTATATTGTTATTATATGTGTTATTGGAAAAAATTGCAATGCTCGAAATCAAGGTTGTTCATCAAATGTTGCTGTTTGTTACATATGTTTAGTTATTAGTACTAACAATATTATTATTATTATTATTATTATTGGTATAACTGTTATTATCATTATAATAATAATAATTATTGTGCTTATTTTTATCCTTATTGTTATTATTGTTACCATGTTTTATTTATTTATTCTCTCAAAGCATGGCAAAGCCTAGGTAGGTACTACACTTCGATTTCGAAACTTTTATACGGCAGACTTCGCAGCCAGCTGTAAGAATAGGTACAGGAAAATTCTTAGTATACATTGGAATTCGGAGGTTTTGTCCTTTAAACCCAAAGGCGAATCAAGCCAATTTTTGATACCTTGCTCTAAAGTGGAGCGTATTTAGGTCAGAGTCTTTTCCATTCATCGAATGTAGAGTAGGATTTCTCGGTTAATATTCCCCAAGTAATTTTGTCTGCTATGGCAACATGTTGTCGAGTAATGTAAAATTATATAAACGAGTCATATTCCAGCAGATATTCTGCCAATACTCGGATCAATAAAGCAAAGCCTTGGGCTTAGACGTCTTTTTCTAAGACTTGACCGTTCTTTATTGACAGACTTCACAGCCGGCTCTGAGTACAGGACAGTTACGGGGCTAGTGCAACAATCCTACTGACTCTATCTAGCAGCACCGCCTAGCCGAGCTTCAAACATACTCGGATCAATTGTTGTCGTTGGCTTGACCGGATTTCCGCAGTATTGAAAGGATCAGCACCTTCTGAACTCACTGAACACAGTGTATCATACGCGAATCCATATTTATTCGGATCTGGTGTCAATGTTACAGGTTGATCGGGTTTCATATACGTTTTCAACTCATGTTGCACATAAGTTTTAAACCAGAACATTTCCAAAAGTTGTTGGTTGCCTGTACCACACTTAATGCTCATCTGGCATTTGGTGCGAGTTTTAATTGAGCAGGGTCTCCAATTCTTTATAAAGTGTTTTATTCTTGGTATTCAATATTCAGCACTTTTACCAGATCGAAAGATCGCGATCTGTCTTTCTTGTGTAACATCAAACCTTTTTATACTGAGGATCAAGAAACATATGCCACAACGAACATAAACATGAATACAAACATGAATAGTCAAATGACTCAACTTGCTTTTTCATAAATTACTCATTTCGCCTTCTAGAGAAATAGTAATACAAAATTTATTTTTGCACATTTCGGAAATAACTGTTTTGCTGATACTGTTCTAAATTATTTCTAAGAAATTATATTATGTCTAATTTGTATCGTTTTATATTACAGCTGATTTTTCACATTGATTACATTGATTGATACAGAGAATAGGAGTGGTTAGAAAATTTTTATATCAATTGTATTGTTTTTAATTTTAGGTTAGACTTAGTTTTTATATCAGAATTGAAATTATAAGTTCTCGTAGAATAAAAGCAAACATTTAATTAATTCAAATCAAAAATTGAAATGCCATAGCATAGTAAAAACTAAATTAAATGAAGCATTTGTGTAAGATACTAATACATTTAAAGTCGATTAATAGAAGATATGTATATAAGTAGTATCAACAAAGCTAAATGCGGTATACTTTACATAATATAAAAAAGGATTTATTAATATCAAAGAATGCAAAAATGATTGTCATTGCATTTTCTTGCTCTAAGTATTTTGGTTGCAAATAATAATTAAATTAATCATGCAGTACAAAGCAAACATCAACATTGCAATCCATCAAAGCATGTCGTTTTGAACATATCCTATGTTTAAGCATTATGTATAGTTAATGATACATGAATCATTCCATCTCACGTGACCGCCTTGCTCGTAATTGAAGGGAATCGTATATTTTCTTTTCGTAAATCTTATTTTTTATATTGAATACTCTCTGTGACAAACTGATGTAGAGGCAGGTTTTCAGACATAATATAATGTATTGTGAAGAATATTTCTTTTGCAATCAAAATGTTCCCCTGAAAATTTTGTGCGAAAAAATATCTGTGGTTTTTAAGATATGGCATTTTTTAAATTTTAATTATTCATAATTCTAAATCCAGCACTAGTGAAAGTACATCTAACAATCTATTATCATTACATTCGGATAAATTGATTGTTGTTTTGATTACACGTATGTTATCTGCAGACGGTAAAGTAGAACTGCAAAATTTATTCTGAATACAGAAAGTTTGCCAGGAACAGATTTTTTGACATTCTGGTAGTAATATTATAACATTCTGACCACCTGAATTCACATTGACCTGACCATTTTAAATTCAGGTAAATTGCGAAAAATTTATTTCGCGAATTTTGAACATCCTTTGAAAAAAAAGGACATTTAGAACAAAATGATTGATCGCAAAATGTTCCTGTAATTTACAAAGTATATTTGAGTTTTGTAATTAATTTAGTTTGAAAAAATAACTGAATAAATAGAGTGTTGGACATAAAAAACGTAAATACAATTTTACACTATTTTTTAACAAGCGCGCATCCAAAAAAATTTATTTGCGTAAAAATCAATACTTGAGCTTTTTGATAGCACTTTCAAGCAAAAATAGTCTTTAGCTTGATCGCACCGTTTTTACGTTGTTGCCCCTTAAGGTCACGAGTAAAAATCAGAAACGCAAAATGAATAATTTAAACAATTTACATATCTGTTAAAAAAGCAAAGCCTGGGTGCTAATTCCGTTATCGAAATTTGACCTTCTGTTTTTATAGGACAGACTTCGCAACCAGCTGTTAGAATACAGGACAGTGCATGGTCAGTGCTACGATCCTATTGACTCTAACAGCATCTCCCAGCCGAGATTCGAACATACGACCACTGGCTTATTAGACCAGCGTCTTACCTCGAGGTCAACTGGAAGGTTTCTGTTAAAAAAAGTACTCCTTAAATAAATATTAATTTTAAAAGAGTACTGAAATTTATTCATAGAATTCTATTTCATCCTCTGCATGTTCGGGCAAAGTCGTAAAAAAGATGCGATTATGCTAATTCATTTATTTTTTCAAATCAGATTTATTACAAAATTCAAATAAAACATGCAAATTACTTGTAGAAAAATGTCGAGATCGATCATTTAGTTCTAGATGTCCTTTTTTTCGAAAGTAAAAATAATCAAAATTCGTGAAATAGTTTTTTTTTGCGTTTTACATCAATTTTTGCTTTTGAAAGATAATAACGCATGGTCAGAATGTTGTAATATTGATGCCAAAATGTCAAGAAATCTGCTCTGAACACAGTTGTCAAGTACATATTGTCCACTTAATCAGAAAATCAATGCGAGTGGCTCTAAGTTTCTAAATGCTGGAGCTGCAGATGGCCTTATACGTTAATCGTAATCAGAAGTGTTTAGGCGCAGTCGCATTACTTGATAATTGAAGGAACTTGATATGTCCGGAATTAGTAATATCATATTTTCTAATTGAGTAGGGTTTTGGCTCTTAAAAATATTTAATCAACATTTAAAAATATGTAGATCGAAAAAAAATCTAGAAGTACTTCGAGATATTTCAATTTTTATTTCAAGATTGTGAAAAAACAAACTTCGGTACACAACGTCAAAATTCGTATTCATAACGAATCATGACAGAAATATTGTTTCTATATTCATTTGTTGTAGAGGTATTCGACTATGAAGAATAATATTTTCCATATCTTCTAGGTCACTAGGAATGGAATGATCCAAATTTTATAAAGAAAAGATCCGTGTCTGGTTAGTGATAGAAGAGGCTCCCTATTTCTCTAAAATAGTCGTGATTTGAAATGATAGGCGAAGAGCAATCTGTGAATAGGGTCTAAGTGCAATAAAACTGAATGTGATTGAAAGACCAACAATTCAATATGGCTGAAGTCCTACATGGTGGACCGGAGTAGAACCGAAGTCCTATATGAAGTCCGACATGGAAAACCGAGTGAGGGCTCATTTTTATATGCCAGCCCAGCAAAACATAACTTTCACTTAGTTTGTTTACATGTTAGACATGGTCCATATTGAATTGTTGGTCTTCATTTATTCTCTCACTCGGGTTGTTTACAGTTTCGCTCAGGTCCTTTTCATGTATTGTTCATTAGTTGTTCTCCTCCGGCTACTGGATACCAGGATGCAATTTTAGACGCTTTAATACGGGTGCACTACACTTTTAAATGAGTATATTGGTTGAATTTAGTTAAAACTTGGTAAAAACTACTCAAAATGCCCTTAAAGTGTACAATTTCAGATTGAGTAGTTTTTCAACTAAAAAATTGGCAGTAATGTAATAACGGACTACCTACCTTTAATGGCGGATGAACAAAGAATGATTATAAAGGTTCCCTTGTCTTACTCCTGGTAACCGACGGATTCGATCATCGAAACTTATATTGTTGTAACTTAATATGCAATAGGCTATTAAAGTATGAACCTAAAAGTAGGTTCGTAATTTGTCACAGAGAATAATTAAATTATCGTCAGCAAGTAGCAAGGTTGAATTTTCTACCCAAAATTCAAGTGTATACACGTTAAGGGCATTTTGTGTAATTTCAACCAAGTTTTAGCTAAATCCGACATATTTATAGGTAGACTTATTTAAGAGTGTAGATTACTTATGTAGTGGTGGAGCTTCGCCACAAGCTTTTATTGTTCTAGTTGTGAATGGGGCGATTTGCGAGAATTTTACAATCATAGTGTTAATTTTGCGGTCTATAGCAATCGGTTACTCGCCTAGACCCGACTTATTCGCCAAATATGTTTAAAAACGTAGTTTCCTAACACTTTTAGGTAATTTTGTAATACAAATAAAAATCGTGATCTCGTGCACCTATGGTAAAGCGTCCTAGTTGCAATCGTAGTACTAAAGGGTACGTTTTCCTGGTTTTGCTGTTGTTTATTAAAAAAAATTTCCACATTCGCGTCAAAAATTCAAGTTTTCTTCGATAGGTTTGTGAAGACATAATAATGAAGAGCGGCTAATGTTTTTCGTCACTAACATATTACTCAAGTATTTGCATGTAATAACGTCATAACCGATTTTATGGGAAGACTTTGACCATGTAGGCTGCATTTTTTTTAAATTGTAATTACAGTTTTAGAACCTTTTTTAAGGATTCATATATTTTGGAATAGCTTTGAATATAATTGTAATTATAATTCAATCAGCTACATCGGAGTCATAAAATTTATCATCAAAGGATACATTACATTTACATTTACAGATTCGAAAAACTTTATTTTGAAAACTATCGAGCGTGGAAATTTTAACTATTTTGTTATAGTAGTAGTAATAATAATAATACACACTATTAAAATATCTTTCATGTTATCGTTTTTTCAAAAATAAGCTCGATATCAGTATCTTTTCTTTACAAAACAACATTCCGAAGTAGGTATTGATATTGTTTTTAAAAAGCTCAAATAAAATTTTGCTCTCGAAGTCATGAAGGTTAAAGAAAACCGAGATCATATGGATAAAAAACCACGGGGTAAATCATTTCCTGCATAAATATTCAATACGTGATAAATATATTTACTATTTTAAATGTGTCCACCTCATCATAACAACTTTTGTCACATGCTGTTATGGGACTTGGCAGCTCAAGATCGTATTGAAAAAGGTGGAAACTTTCGTAAAATATTTATTAATACCGGTAAATATATTTAGCACCCGGGTATGTAAATATGCATAAATATATTTAATATGTCTAATAAATTTGAAGTGATTCGCCCCGTGTATAAAACTAAGCTGTAGGGGAGTTTTTTGTCCACACTGTAAAATGCTAATTATAAAATACATATTTTCAATTCCAATTCTAATTTGCATTGGGCGTTTTAGTTCAGAACAATTCGAAAAAACTTCTAGATAAGAGTCATTTATCTGGAAATCTCCGTAATGATTCTAGTATAAATTTCAATTTGATTTTGGAACTCCGTCTTGCAATTGTTATTGTTAAGCATTAGGTTAAGCGACCTGAACTTGATATGATATGATAGGAAACACGTGTGATAAATTAGTTCAACGCATGATGAAAATTGTTTATATTCTGTTGATATTAGAATTAAGACTAATTTGTAACATCCCAGTAAAATAAATGATTCGAATTATATAAATAAATGATCAATGATTCGAAGTATGGCGAAGTCCTAGAGACATTGACGCTATATTCTGAAATCGAAATTGAATTTTCATTTTGATACGCTACACTCTTAACTGATTCTACCTGTAAATTGGTCGGATTTAGTTAAAGCTAGGTTGAAACAACTCAAAATGCCCTTAAAGTGTACAAACTCAAACTTTGGGTAAAAATTTCAACCAATTTTGGCTACTTGCTACTAATAATTGAATTATTCTCTATGACAAATAACGCACTTTTAAATTCATTCTACCAATTTTTTGGTTGAAAAACTACTCAAAATCTGAGTTTGTACACTTTAAGGGCATTTTGAGTAGTTCCAACTAGAGTGTATATATATAGAGTGGCGACAATGCCAAAATTGGAATGGCAATTATCTGTCAGTGTCATTCCAATCGAGCAGACGACCTACCCAACGCATATGCAGGAAAGAGAAAGAAAATTTGCATTGCATACATTTGGCATGACATGTCGCCACTCTGTATATAGTCACTCTAGTTTCAACCTAGCTTTAACTAATAGCGAATTCATAAATTAACCTGGGTTCGTGCTAGCTCGAACCCGAAATTTATGAACGATACGGGCAGTTTGACAGATCGACCCGTAAACCGTAATGCTAGACAGTTTTAACCTGCGCTTCAAACTGAATGCTGTCAGTTTAACCGAAATGCAATCTCGGTTAATTTATGAACGCTTTGACAGCACTTCGATTAAAACTGAGTGCTAATCGACCTGAGCCAGGTTAATTTATGAATTCGCTATAAATCCGACCTATTTACAGGTGGAATCATTTAAGAGTGTATGCAATCTATAGAGCTTGTTAATTTGCGGTTGTGTTGGTGGTTTGTTTTCCCCTAGTTTGAAGAACGTCATGGAAAAACCAACAGCAGCAACAAAGTAAATTGATATATACCAGGTATGTGACCATCGAGGGTTGCATTAGTGTGTGTAGAAAGAAGAAGAAATAGTTCTGAAATATGGTGGAACTTGCATGAAAATTAAAACTAAATTAATTGTAATTAATGAATGCAGCTATATTATTCCAGAGAAATATTTGAACATTTACAATGAAATGTAAGGAATATATTTTTAAGTCATTTGCACTTGTAGCCTTCTTTAATTATGCGTGAAAAATTTGAGAACATGGGTGACTAACTATTTCGATGTACAATTGAAAAATGAATTAATGTTTCTAATACTTCACGATCAATACGGTATACGGTTGCTTAAATTAAAACACGTTCCGTCCAACATTTTGCTTGCATGATGTTCTTGAATATCTGCCTCTGATGTCTTCTTTTAAAAAATAGTTTTATTCGAATAGATGCTTGTGCTACTGCTTGAAAATCCTTAAGTTGAAGTCACTATTCCAAGATGATACCTTTTTATCATAAATTTGCCCGCTCACGTTGTTTGATATATATGCTCTTATCTCAACACTACGTAGAAAACCATAAAAAGTAATCTTAGATTGCTACAAAACAGTCTTAGATGATAATTAACACTTTAAAAGCTTACCAGAAATCAGACGAAAAATATCGCGGGCGGATTACAATGTTGCTCATGCTGCTTATTGAACAATCATGTCCGAGCATTTTAAAGAATTTCTTTTTTGTTTTACTACTTGTAGGAAAGCGATATAAGGACATTTCTTTGAGATATCTTGATACCGCTTTGACGAAAAAATTTCTGCTTGCAATTTGGAATGTTGTACTTCATTGTATTCATGAAAATACATACTAGAAATAATGTTCTAAGCATAAACATAAAAGCTGTAAGAAAAAAAAAGACAAATCTTGCGTATCCAACGATTTTTTTAAAAAATTAACTAATTTTCCATACAAAATGCTCGAAATCTCAGAACTAGTGTAAATGTGTTAGTGCAAAGTGTATATGACAGCTCGCATTGTCATATACCTGGTATATATCAATTTACTTTGCAGCAGCAACACCAAATTGCGTGTAGGTATACGCGACATAGTGTGCGTACGGTACCTGTCAGCAATCTCAATTAGCAACACAAAAGCCATTTTCTGAGGCTATCTAACACAGGAATAAAAAGTGGTCAAGCAAATGCTCACGACAGACCAAAGTATCCAACGTATTTTGGACCCCATCAGCAGCAGTACAGTACATAATTTGGACACTTACAGCTAAATCATATAAAAAGTGCCCAAATTATGTACAGCTGCTGAAGGGTTCCAAAACAAGTTACTTATTGAGAAATGGTAGAGATATCAGACGAAAAAAATCTCTAATATTTACTTCGTCAAATTCGTTTACTCTTTTCGAGAAGAGTAGATGCTTGACGTGAAAAATGAAAAACATTTTTCATTTCCTGAAAAAAGTTACCTAAGACGTCATGATATGTTGCTCTTGATTTATTAATTCGGCACCAACTTTTCAAAAGGGTCAATCTGCAAAATGTAAACAAACCGAGTGAGGGTTTCTTTCCCTATACTAGTCCAGCAAAAAACAACCCTCACTCGGTTTGTTCCGTTAGATTTCGTTATCAGTCATATTGCCCCTTTTTATGACTATTTAGACTACTGTGATAATCATTTAATGCAACGAACCGCATTTTGCACTGTTAATCTGACACTAGAGTGGCTTTTAGTTTGATATAATAATGAGTTTGACTTCTTTTTCCTTCTTCCCCTTCTTTTTCACTTCATTTTCTTTGAGCGAAATCGTGTGCGAGATTCGACTGTGATAATCGTGTAAATCGGGGTAGTCTAAATAGGGGCAAATGTCGCAATAACGTAGTTCTATCGATTTTTGTACAAGCTTTGATACAATATTGTATGCTCAAATGCAAGTTCATAGATAAGCACCTAGTGGTGAATAGTCATACCAATTTTCGTGTTGGCTTATATTTTTCATTCATCCTTCATGGTTTTGGTGAGCCAATCAATATTTGAATGGTAGGTATTTTTCATATTTGCGTTTTTGTTTTCGTTTAGGACCAACCTAGGCACGCCCTAGTTCCACCCTAGGTACGCTCTGGGTATTTTTACAGTTTTACAGTACCTCGCTATAAAACAATGGATATGAAATATACTTGAATTAATTAGCTTGATACATTAAATAATATTTTTAAACAAAAGTGTTAGTAGGGGTAATTTTTTTACTTACACTCTTAAATTAGTTTACCCATTAATCGGCTGGATTTAGTTAAAACTTGGTGCCTTTAAAGTGTACAAACTCAGATTTTGAGCACTTTTTCAACCAAAAAATTGGTACTAGGAACTTAAAAGTGCGTTATATGCAGTTATGCAGTATGCAGGTATGCAGTTTTAACAAAGCTTTATTGTTCTGGAAAGATTAGATCGTTCGATTCGAATCCAGGAATACTGCCATTGACGTTCCCGCTTTCACCGGTTTCGCCTTTACCTTCCGTAGGCAAAGTTGCTAGTTTTAGCTGGCTGAAAATTAAAAGGACTTGTTAGGTTTACACATCAGTAATTTTGTTATATGTAACATCTAAGCACATCTAAGCTTTGTGCAAAAACAGGGGTGACATTGCGCATCTCGTTTCGAGTGATTTTGGTTCGTTTCGACCAAGTTAAACAAATGGGCGTCTCGAACGAAAATCACTCGAAACGAGATGCGCAATGTCACCCCCGGTCGATTAGATTTTTTCTCAATTTTTATTTGTTTATTTGGATTCAAGTTGATACCTCAAACCTAGCAGTCCCTAGAGTCGATAGAAGAGTGCGTTGCGTTTTCGCAACACTGCACAGAGGGGCCGGGCCGGACAAAAATGCCAAAATCGATTTTCGATTTTTATTGTTTTCATATTTTTTCTTAAATGTACTATCATTGAATATATATATGCCAAATTTTTAAGTAAATCGAGTAAAAACTAAAGCTTGTAGAATTTTTTGAAGATACCAAAGTCAGTGAAATTTGTTGAAATTCGCAATGCGAAAACTTTACACCCTTTGATATTGAATTCGTTTTAGTTAGTTTAAAATATCGAACACCGAACATGCAAAGATGTGTTTTGATAGGAAATTTTCTTGGGAATCCAATGGAATTTTTAGATTTTACAAAACATCATTGCTATAAAAGTTACAATATAAAATACACGTTATTATTTGATTCTTAAACAGTATTTCGGTCTGTAGGACGCCATCTACTTAGGAGTGCATACTAGTGCATCGACCGCTCATGTTTCATTTTACAGGAAATTTTGTCTAGTTTTCAAAAATCATAGTGGCATCTTGCGCCGTTCTGCGCCAAGGTCTCAAATTTGATGAATTCTGAACAGGGTTGGCACGATCACTTTGACTCAATTCATATTCATTTGACAGTACCGTCCCAATTAAGCAAAATTTAAAAAAGTTATATATGTCGCACTTGTAGAGCTAGTTATTATCTACAATTTTGCTGAATAAAGCAGGGTTGTATCTTTTGTATTCACTGTGCTACAATGCTGCTGCCCCGTGGGTAGTCAAGTGAACGTTCATTTGGTTACCAACGGGGTAGTAACCATATAGTACCTTAAATACTAAAGATACTGCCTAGCTTTATTCAGCAAATTTGAAGATAATAACTAGCTCTACAAATGCCCCATATGTAACTTTTTCAGATTCTGCTTGATTGAGACGGTACTGTCAAATGAATGTGATTTGAATCAAAATGATTGTGCCATGCCTGATTCTTTAATATTTCTTTATCAACTTAAATATCTGAAATCGAATGAAATCTTTCTATAATTCATATGTCGCTTCCATATTAGGTCATTACTTTTGTTATCCATCAATATCTTTCAAATTGCATCAAAATTTCAAGTATAGCAAGAAACACTATAGCCAAAAAAACAGTTTTAATATGTTTCAAAACTTACGTGAATTTGAAATAATACTTCAAATTGAAACACAGTTATGTATTGGAAACATGAGCTTGCCCAATTTATTTTAATTTTAGTAGTTTAGTTTGTTGTAAAACACTCAGAATACGTAAAATGTATATGCAGAAAAATAAAGTATATGATTTACAGTGTTAATATTTTTTTAATCAACCCTAGACGTTCATATGATAATTTTAGAACATTTTAGATGCAAAAATCAGATTCAGCGACCCAAAATTACTCTTAGGTGGCATTTTCAACATCTTTGGACAACTTTATTATTTTTGTCCAGCTTTTGTATGGAGAGGATCCACTGTGCACTGGGGGGATATAAGGGTAGAGTGACTATATACAGAGTGGCGACATGTCATCCCAAAGGTATGCAATGCTTTAGCAATGCTTATTTTCTTTCTCTTTCCTGCATACGCGTTGGATTGGTCGTCTGCTCGATTGGAATGACACTGACAGATAATTATCATTCCAATTTTGACATTGTCGCCACTCTATATATAGTCACTCTATATAAGGGTTCCTAGTGTGTGACTGCAAGGGGTTTCCAACAACAATGATTACTACGCACCTTTGAAAAAAGTTACTTTTGATTACTTTGCTGATTACCTCTGATTACCAGTAATCAATCTCTTGTGATTACAATAATTTATCATGATTGTCAATGATTACTTAAGAGTATCATTGATTACTATACTGATTACCATTGATTAGCTAATTTATTCGTAAATGATTACAAAAGTAATCTCTGATTACTACGCACCTATACGCCTTATTGGAAACCCCTTGTGTGACTGTATTGGAGGTTTGCGTGCATCGCGAAACGATTTCGCCATGGAAAAAAATTTCGCGATGAATACAAATCGCGTATACGTATACGAGGCGAAGTGTGGGTAAGAAAAATGTCAGTAATCTCTATGGGTTAAGGCAAAAACATTCCATCAATAAGACTCTGCAACTCTGCCAAAAGTCGAGAGAGGAGAGACAGTAACAGCAGTGCTATCTGCCGATTTAAAGTTGAACTAATACACACTAGTGTGTGTAAATCAAAATATGGATGCACACAAACACGTATGCAATGCATTGCATTGCACGCTCGCACACATCTATTCTCACAAATACATGTACACACAGCTTCCACTTTTGTCGGGAGGGGTGCGCTGATGCTTCTGTTGCTTATCGTTTGTATGGGCGCGAGGAAGAGATGGCAGTCTTCTTGATGGTATGTTTTTGGTTAACCGTTATGCGTGCGACAAAAAAAAACACCTTTAGCAGGGCGACAAGGGTACCCGGGTACCCAAAATTGATATTGTTATAACATCAACAATTTTGAACCGATTTTGATGAAATAGGTGTCATTTGATTCGTTAATTTATCTAGTTTTGAATTATTCGGCCGTTTGGCCATTAAAAGACATACGGGGCCCGAAAATCCGGAATTCCGACAGAGTGTCCGCTGTGAGGTAGAGAACTGATTGTATTGCAGGAAAATCAGTCATGCGGATATAAAAACTCTAAAAATTCATACAATGAACTATTTCATATAATGAGATGAATCAGGTTGGCCATTCCGGAGTAGGTTCCTGTGGGGTCATGGGTGGCCAGTCAAGGATTGGAGGTAAAACCTAGCAATATGGGTATCAAAGCTCTTGGAATTAATTCGGTAGGTGATATTTTTTACATTTCGATGCATTTTGATTGGTTATTTCGAAAATGGTTTCTACGGGGTCACAGATGATACCGCAGGATTCAAGATAATGCATAGCATTATCAGAACAGTTCAAAACGTAGAACCATCCGTTATACATTTGGAACCAGTTCCGAAATTATTAATCAGTACTAAACTGGCCATATCAGTTCAAATCATTTAAAAGATCCGCTAAACCAATTCTAATATTGGATTAGGCACCCAACTGGTCATCTGTAACCCTACAGGAACCCAATTCTGGAATGACCAATGCGATCTAAAGTCACCAATTTATATAATAAGATAAAAAAGGGTCCAAAATGTCAAGTTCAAAGCTAATGGCTTTGCTGAAAGCTGATATTCTTCCAAAACAAGGCTTCCCACGTTTTACCGGACGTTGCTCCGGAATTACCGATTCCCGGGAACTACATGTCATATGATGACCAAATGCTTAAACTAATCAAAACTGGATAAATGTACGAATCAAATGCCACTGGTTTCATCCAAATTGGTTCAAGATAGCCAAAGTTATGAACATAGCAAATCATGGGTACCCGGGTACCCTTGTCGCCCTCCTACGTAATAAAAAAATTCAAGTGCCTCTCATTGCTAATCCCCTCTATGGATATGCACCAAAAAAACTTCAATTGCTTAAGATCAACGAGTTTTACAATGTCGCAAAATTTCAATGACGTATGTTTTAAATTGAATGAGTTATAACTATTTTAAAACTGAAAAGGTACCCGGGTACCCTGTTGCACACATAACGTTTAAGGGTATTTTGAGTAGTTTCAATCAAGTTTTAGCTAAGTCCGACCTATTTACAGGTAGAATCATTTAAGAGTGTACGCATTCTTAACGTGAAAACCTTCACTCTAAAAAATCGACACGTCGCATCCACGTAATCATGTAAACTTCTGTACAGCAACTTATATGAACTTTAGGTAAGGTAAATGATTTTGAGTGGACCTAGTCGAATTCTGATGTTGAGTGGGCCTATTTTTAAATAAGAATTTTAGGATATACCGTGGACCCCCGTTCGTTTGACCATTTTTAATCTGAACACTTTTTAATTTGAACCCCGTTGGTTTGCACGACGTGCAAATTAAAAATGGTTCAAATGTCATTCTCAACATGACATCATTTGTTCGATTCGTTTGTACTGACCTAGCGTGCTTAATCGGTTTCACATTTCGTTTTCCTAACGATTAAGAGAGAAATCCGATCGGAAAATGCAATATTCGCACTTGCAACTGCCAACTAAAACAAACCACCAAAACAATAACAAAGATTAGGGCGGCCAGTTCACACAGGTTTCAGCATATTTCGGGTTACCAGTTGTTCAAATTAAAAAGTAACCCCGTTAGTTTGCATGAGGAATCGTTCAAACGAACGGGGGTCCACTGTACTTATCAAATCTTTGAACTGCATTTTACTTTTACGTTTATCTTTAATAATTTCTGAACGTAAATATACCAAAATTAAATTAAAATTATACCCAAAACTACTTTATTGCCGCGTATTTAAAAGTAGCTGTTTTTAAGCGTTTTGGCAGTCACCATAGAGTATTTTCAAACCTTTTACTACCCGGAACCCTTCTGGTTTGAAATAAAACAATACTCTTAAAATGATGCTAAATAATATGTAATTTCAATTTAGGTATTTAAAAGTTCAGTAAAACCAATTAAATGTGAAATTCCTTAAAATTTTTAAGCCCCTCTTGTGATCTTGAGTGGACCTAGTATTGATTTTAGAGTGGACCTAGTTTTGCGCTGCGAGATATCACTGACGGTAGCAATCATTGCCTACCACTAACGAACACGTCGTTGTAGAGTTTATTTCCAATTCCCGTCGTAGTAAGGAAAAACACTCTAATTTTCATCATTTCTTAGGTGGATTAATTACTCCAAAAGTTCTGCTGCTGATTTGACTAAAACCAAGGGTAAGTCGCTTAGAACATTGTTGCAGGCTCAATTTAGGGAACAGCTTGCCTCATTGATTACAATTGCGGTACCATCATTTCACAGTTCATGGCACGCTGTGGCCGACCTTTTTGACATTTAAATTTTGAAATGTTAGAAATTGGCAGCCCTGCCAATGTTTGTTATTGTCAAAACGATCAAAACAGTCTGGCTGGGCGCAGTCGCAAGTCGCTTTCGATTTGGTCAAGCCATCTTGCACGTTGGGTCCCTCTGTTGCTGGTGCCGGTGGGGTTGTTAAAGAGAACTTTTTTTTTCTTCGCACTGTCGTTCGGCATCATTCCTGGCTATGACATCAAAGTCATCTGCGAAGCCTAGGAGTGGACTACCTTTGCTAAAAATCGTGCCTCTCGTTTCGATGCCCGTGATGTTCAAAAGCACACAAGATAAGCTATCATCTTGTCTCACTCAACCTTCGCCGCATCTCGGAGGGACCCGAGAGTGCCCCGAGATGTGCACGAAACACATTTACTCAAAATGTAAGCAACTGCTTACATCTGATACAATTGCTTACATCTCATACAAATTCTTCATCGAGTGAGCTGTTACAAGAGAACTCAATCAATTTCGTTCGCTCCTCTTTTCAAGGTATGCCCGAACTTCTTTCATCTATGCTCCCGAATTCCTGTTTGCATTTAGCGCTAGTGACATCAGTGATGGAGGCTTTGATTTGCGCGCCAAACATTTCGAAGACTCACGAAGGCACCACTGGTCTATCGTCTATGTGATTATAGTCTTGGTAAACTTCCCTCCCTCAACTGGTTGTTCAGCTACTGTGAAATTGAAGGGATTACAGTGGACCCCCGTTCGTTTGAGCGATTCCTCATGCAAACTAACGGGGTTACTTTTTAATTTGAACAACTGGTAACCCGAAATATGCTGAAACCTGTGTGAACTGGCCGCCCTGCTCTTTGTTATTGTTTTGGTGGTTTGTTTTAGTTGGCAGTTGCAAGTGCGAATGTTGCATTTTCCGATCGGATTTCTATCTTAATCGTTAGGAAAATGGAATGTGAAACCGATTAAACAAGCTAGGTCTGTACAACCAAATCGTGTTTATGTGCATTGTCTGCATAAACAAATGATGTCATGTTGAGAATGACATTTGAACCATTTTTAATTTGCACGTCGTGCAAACCAGCGGGGTTCAAATTAAAAAGTGTTCAGATTAAAAATGGTCAAACGAACGGGGGTCCACGGTATAAGTGTCGATTTAGCTACGTTGACTATGAGATATGCTGCCTCGGAGCTATCGGAGCAGTCAACCTGGTTCTTTATATCAGATCGCAGTTGGGACAGTATGTCGTCGGCCAAGTCAGAGTCCTATCATTGTTGCATTGTCAAAGGGTTTCAGGGTAATCTACAATTCGACTTACTATTAATGGTTACAATTAAAAATGTGCCCCAGGTGCTTTCAAGATTTACTTTTTGATATCAATAAACAGGCCATGGCAGTCCTGAAATCCTTTGATTTTCTCCAACATAATACGGAGCATCGTGATATGATCCACCCTAACTAGCTGCCACCAGAGAGTAGCGTAAATTTTTTTCTGAGTCCAATTAAGATCTTGCAGTTTATTTTGAAAGTGGTACAAAGCAACATGCTTCTGTATCAGTAAGATGCCCTGCTTACACTCTGATCTGCTGGTGCACATTTGTACCGATAATACCATCATGCTTTGCTGGACTTCATACTTATTATTGCTGCTTCAATTTTAGCTAACTATGACGCCTCAGAGTTTACGTGAATTTTTCTCCAGTGCTTTCTCAATGCTGATTTTCGCATGTCTCCGTTTATCGATCATCTCCAATCCAATGTTTTATCTGAAATTCTGCTGGTGAATGCAACAATGACTCCAAACTGAACGTATCTTATTTGCACTGGTTTGGCATCTCTCATCTCACACATCCAATCGAATCGTCCGCCATTACTGCCAAATTTATCGTGAACCCCCTAAAGTTTTGGCGAACCCCCTTTTAGGAACCGCTGGATTAGAGCATGGAATAATCGAATAATTTGGAATCAAATACTGCCGACACGAGTAATAGGGGAAGGTCTATGACCGGTTCCGGGCCTGGGGAGGGTTTCTTTTCTGATTCAAGCACGGAACGGATTTCGGAGGAACTTGTCCGGGACTTGGAATCGGCCATATGGCCTCTGAGAGACATGAGATGATCGCCAATCGCTATTTTATCGAGTGCTGATGTTTTTTGATATGCGACACGACATACTTTACTGATGCTGAAATGTCCCTTTATGGGAACCGGTTCCGGATTTATAGTGTCCCCCCGGATCCGGATGGCGCGCACCATGGCTCATAACTGCGGCAGAGTAACTGATATGTCCACAGTCGATGATATGTTTACAAAAATCAACAGATTTCAAATAAATTTTAAATATTTGGCAACTTTATCTAAAAAAGCCATGTCTCGGTCCCCCATGGAACTCCCGAATAACTCCGGGACCATATGGCATATGGCCATTAACTATAAATATTATGAAAATAGAAAATATTTTCTGCAAAACTCCCAAATTTGATGGAAAAATATTGAAAGATAAAAAAGTTATGGCCATTTTAGTGAATTTTGCGGTGCTAAAAATGAAGTAGACCTTAGAGGGGTTAAACTAGGCTGACCAGACGTCTCGGATTACGCGGGACTGTCCCGGATTTGGATGGCTTGTTCCGGATTACTAAGCGTCCCGGAAAGTGTCCCGCATTGAATAACTTTTTAATCGAAACAGTTTCTAAGGATGAAAGGTTTCTGTTCTCTTCATCTTCAGCTTTCGCTTCATTATCCCCTAGTATTTCAATACTGGACGAACCTGGGGACAATTTGGTGCACTCAGCTCTTTTGAGATGAACTGAATTCCATTGTCCATTGTAGCATGAATGCTGAAATTGCGGCAGGATATCATGGAACTTAATGAAGGGCAAAATCCGCCTGGTGAGGCACCTACCCCTGTGTATCTTCGAATTCTTATCCGTCCCAAAGCACTGGTTTTCATACGGATGCCAATGAAACAGATCCCTTGACAAGTCATGACCTTTCATCACGAAGCCATCTTCAAAACCAATTGCGAATCAGTTGCAAACCCAACCGCGAGCCACAAATTTTAGCAAATAAGCCATTCAATATGTCCCGCATTCATTCAAAAAAAATCTGGTCACTTTAGGTTAAACGAAATATTCGAATATTTATAATCGAATACTACTAGCACGAATACTGAACTAATCGGTTAGTGCATGCTAACCGCAGCCGAGTGCAGGAAAATTACGGGGCTAGTGCAAAGTTCCTATTAACTCTGTAGCGGAACCGATCAGTCGAGATTCGAACATACGACGATTGGCTTGTTAGGCTAGCATCGTACCCCGAAGCTAACTGGGTGAGCTACACCTAGGACAGGACGTGCCATCTGGCTTCTTACTCTTCTTTTCATTATGGCCGCCATCCCGATTGAAAATTCTTTGTACAATCTTTGCCATGGTTACCTGTACATATTATTTAAGGCTGTGAACCATTTCGCGAAATTTTTACCTTTTTATTGAAAATTTGACAGTTCGATGGTTGTTTCTCCTCGAGTGGTTAAAATCAGTTCAGAATGCGAACCATTTCATATTTGACAGATTAATAGTTGTTTTACTCAATAATCAGCATATATAAGGTGAGGATGAAGATATGTTTCTATAACAGCGAATTTATTTATTCAGTCCAGGTTGGAATTGGATGAATTTTTGGTGTTCATTTGCTCTTATTTGATAGATAAAATTTATCTCATTTCATTTCGGGTTGAATAAACAAATTTGTTATATGTTAAACATCCATAAATTGATGAAAAAAAATTCAAGGAAAAATCAGTGAAACACATCAAAGCTCCAGAATACACCCCAGGTTCTGCCATATTTTTTTTTTCAAAAATATCATACAAGTTGAACTCAACAACAAGTAATTGTTGTTTCTAACCATCATCATTTTTCTGCGTGTTTAAATTGTTAAATTGCAAACATGTGTGCGACACGCTGAAAATAGACACGCTAATAATTGCCGCGTGCTAGTCTAAAAAGGTGGAGTCTCCGCAGTATAAAGCAACTTTATTTTTATTTTTGTTACGTTATATCGAAGCATAAACAAATTGATTGCAAATGAAAGGAGAGCTTGTCGAACCGTTAACTTTCAAATTTTTTGATGATTGCTCTTGTAGTTTGAACGATACATTAAGGAATGCGAAGAACCCCTGTTGAGCGTAAGGGTTTTGTAAATGAAATTTGAACATCTAGATAACGGAATTGTATATCATCATATCATAACAAAATTTAAAAAAAGAAAGAAAAAAAGATTTTCGCACAGTAGCAATGTGATGTCACACCATAAGTAAAGTTAATTCAGTTATCTTTATTAATTTTAAAAAATCACGTTATATCGAGGTAAAAGTCATGCTATATCGAAGTTGCTTTATATCGAGGTTATATCAAAGTATTATTGTAGTGCAATGGTTAATAAAAAAATTCGGCAGCAGTTTGCTATATTTTAGTGCACGCAACCAAATTGGAATTTGTAACATTTTGTTGATTTTGTATCTATATAATTTATACCTCATGCACGTTTCTCAAATAATCGGTTTTGTGGGTAATGTCTTGCTCCTGCCCCGAAGCAAAGTTCTGACTATGACACTGTAAGTGGGAGTTTTCAAGAGTGGATTGCACCTTGCCTGCAGCAGGACTTCTACCCTTAAACCATGACTATAATTAGTTGTATGGTCAAAGATTTTAGATTGTTAATTGAAACTGTGTTTGATGTTAAATATCTGTACATATTTGCGATATTCACAGAGGCGACAGAAAAACACTGTCGATTATCCTGTACTCTAAATATTGTTCGTATTGAGAGCTGGCTCAATTCTATTTATATCAATATTCTGTAAATATCTAAAAAAATAAATAAAACTAAATATGCAATTCAAAAGTTTCGATTCTTTGATTCATCTTGATTTATTCTAAAAAACTAATTGTGAACCAACTTTTGAATGTTTTGAATGAATTGGATGATAAGTGCGCGTGCTTCAATGATTCTGGCTAATTTTGCACTCAAATAATAAAAGTTACAGAAAATTATCTGCGACAGCGCTATAGGATATAATTACTCGTATCAATAACTCATAGGCGGTTTCGTTATTGGCTTTGAATCACAATGAATGAATTGCCGTTTAAATTCAATTATTTCGTACCATACAATAAGGATGTCACACAGCATGTTGTCATTCCAGAGCAATAATGATTTAGCGAAGGCGCATATCCTCTTCGTTTCAATGCTGCTCGTTTGCTGATGCTAGTTTTTGATAGGTCCGGACGCGATAGAGATATATATTGCTAGGTCCTCGTACAATGCGATAGATATTGTATACAATAACAGTACAATGCAATGCGTAGGTGGTAACTGGTCAACTGGTGTCATACGAATAATGGCTGCACAATGCGAGGGGTAAAGGTCAATTTGGCGTCGTCCGTTTGTCTGCGCTTTCCATTCGCTGTGGTAATAGAAGGTAGTTATGGTTTAGAAAATGACCAGTTTCATTATGTT
Organism: Sabethes cyaneus; assembly: GCF_943734655.1. NCBI lineage: Eukaryota > Metazoa > Arthropoda > Insecta > Diptera > Culicidae > Sabethes > Sabethes cyaneus. The sequence goes on from NC_071355.1 coordinate 137,253,539, forward strand.
TTATGAGATTAATTGTTGGCAAATTAATATGTTTTGCGCTATTGTGGCATATCTGCGTAAACGTGATTAAAGTGGGCAGATGGTGGCGTTGTCATCGGGCAGATGTCTGGCGTTGAGGTAAACCAAATATATCACAAAGTAAATTGACTCTTAAATATTTCAGCGAAACTGTTTTTCAGTGCATTTGAGTTGCTAATTAGAATTGCACCGCGTTGCCATGAGAAATAAAGCTCATACGAGAGCATTCAGAAAATAAAATGCTTTCCAGCAGCGAATGTGCAAATATTTGACATCAGCCATCAATATTTTTAAAACTTTGCCTGCCTACATTTTTCACGCCCTGTTGCGGTGACGACTTTATCTCATTGGAAGGGTATGAGACATTTGCCGCTCACCTATCCGGCAGTTTTTTCCTTCCTGTATTCTCTTTAGTCTCATAAATTAACACATCTCCATATATCAAGAGAAAAGAGAAAGGAATATTCGGTGTGACGAATTGGTTGGGTAGTGTTTTATTCAGAAGCTTTTCTAGCATAAAGGTAGCTTGCCACATTGGTCTTCAAGCATGAGCCATTACAAATTTCTTTCTTTCAGAAAAGTTTCGGAAAGATGCAGATATAGCAGAGAAACATACGCACTAGGGAAACATCCAGCCAGTCCACGTTTGAGACAGAAACAAAAGAAAAGCAATACTCGGAAAGGATCAAAGTCTTCCTTCCAATGAAAAAAGTTTGAAATTTGTAAATCCCTCTCAATGGCTTCACGCTATAACGTGTTGTCATAAACATGGACTTAGATCAGCGGGGGTTTTGGGCCTTGCCACAAACCACATCTATCGCTACTGATCCTGGAGGAAAACACAAAAACTGGCTTTTGCTAGCTTGTTGATGCGATGGCTAAACAGTTATACATATCATTTTTTCGACTTATATTGGACTCTCGAAAAAGTTAATCAAAACGGGATTAGGTCAATTAACTTTTTCGAAATATTAGCTTTCACGAGTAGTTCTAAACATCATTAAAAACGATAAAAGCGAAAAATAGATTGCATGTGGGAGTTTCAGTGGAATGTAGTTAAAAGATTTTTATAAAATAGTACTAGGTAGCTCCTTTCAGTAAGATTAATGTGAAATTAGTCGTCATCGATTCTGAAAATTCAAAAGCAGTTTTGTTTGTTTGAAACAAAAATTCTGTTCATGAAAATATATTCGCTGTGTTCTAATTGTCAAGAAGAATGCAGTGAATACCAGGCTTCATTCTCGGTTTTTTGCTCAGTAGATGCTCATTTGACTACAGTGCCTTTTTTTTTTTTTTTTTTTTTTTTTTACGAGTTGGGAAATCTGCTGAGCGCCTTAGAAGATACGGTACTATCAGACACCTGAGAAGATACCTCAGGGAGTGGGGTTTAGGTATCCCGACCCCCCTAATGGGGCGTGAGGATCCCGACCCACTAAAACCCTACTCGAATCTCCAGCCTCAATCCCCCCTGGCACCACCTTATCGGTATTACTTCAGGGAGGGGCTATTGTGCTTAATGCACTCGCTTAGATAACTACTGGACTATGGTAGTTAGGCTGTTTATTCGCCGTTGATCGGCTCTCCAGTGGTTTTGTAGCTCGAGTACAATCTGGGTAGCAGCCGCATTGACCGCTCCCCAGATGTCCGAGCTGGAACACATCTTTTGGACTAAGTTATCCGGGGTAGTGTCCTGTCCGCTCACTGCCATCATGCTGCTTCTCGCGCCCGCGAAACGAGGGCATATGAAGAAAGCATGTTCTGCCGTTTCCTCAACATCCACGCATTCGGGACACGCGGGGGACTCCGCATGCCCAAACTTATGCAGATACTGTCTGAAGCAACCATGCCCTGACAGAATCTGCGTCAGGTGGAAGTTGACTTCGCCGTGGCGCCTGTTGACCCACCCAGATAGTTCCGGGATAAGTCGGTGTGTCCACCGACCTTTTGTGGAATTAGACCATGCTCGCTGCCATGTGGTCATCGAGGCCGATCTTGTGGTACTCCGTATGCCTCTAGTTCCTCGTTGGTTGAAGCACTCTACGTCTTCGCTGATGATAATGCCAATAGGCATCATACCTGCTAGGACGCAGATTGCGTCATGTGAAACTGTGCGATACGCACTCGCCACTCTCAAGCACATGAGACGATAGGTGCTTTCCAGCTTGGCTAGATAGCTTTTGGTACCTAACGCCGATGACCACACCGGTCCGCCATACCTAAGTATAGACTGGACCACGTTGGCTAATAGCCTTCGTTTGCTGCCATATACCGCAGAGCTATTAGACATCATACGAGACAATGCCGAAATAGCTGTGGAAGCCTTCTTGCAGGCATAGTCGACGTGGCTCCCGAACTTGAGCTTGTCGTCGACCATGACTCCCAGAAGTTTTAAGGACCGCGTTGACGAAATAGTGCAGTCCCCGACGCTGATCTTTGCTTGCTGTACCGACTTGCGGTTGTTCACCACGATAACCTCCGTTTTATGATGCGCTAGCTCCAGTTTCCTGGATCGCATCCAATCTTCAACAATGCTTATAGAGTGGGCAGCCGTCAACTCAACCTCTCTGATAGATTCACCATAGACTTCCAGGGTGATGTCATCCGCAAAGCCGACAATCACCACCCCTACCGGGAACTTTAGGTTCAACACCTCGTCATACATGACGTTCCACAACACCGGGCCCAGTATGGAACCTTGCGGAACCCCTGCGGTGATTGGAACGCACTTCTGACCCTCCTCCGTGTTGTAGCATAGCACACGATTCTGGAAATAATTTTCCAGGATCCTGTACAGCGACACCGGCACTTGGACGTTCCGAAGTGAGTTGGCTATGGAGTCCCAGCTAGCGCTATTAAACGCATTTCTCACGTCGAGCGTGACAACTGCGCAATAACGAATACCTGTCCTCTTGGGCTGGATTGCCACCTCGGCTGTCTTAGTGACAGACAAGATGGCATCCACCGTAGATTTGCCTTTTCGGAAGCCGAATTGGTTCCTTGACAGACCGTTTGTACCCTCAGTGTACTGTACGAGTCTGTTAAGGATAACCCTTTCCAGCACCTTGCCGGCAGTATCGAGCAGACAGATCGGCCTATATGACGAGGGGATACCCGGAGGTTTTCCCGGCTTCGGCAATAGGACCAGATTCTGTCGTTTCCATCTGTCCGGGAAGTTGCCAGCTTCCAGGCATCTACTCATTACTGCCCCAAATAATTCGGGAGCCTCCAGAATAGCCGCTTTAAGGGCCATATTCGGGATTCCGTCTGGTCCCGGTGCCTTGCTCACCTTTAGGGATTTAGCGATCTCAATGAGTTCCTCGTTCGTAACCGTCACTTCCTCCCCGACCTCCAAACCACCGTCGCCCACGTTACTTTGGATGTTCGGCCCGGAGACCGACCATCCTACGCTATGGTCTGAGATACTGGAACGTCGGCCGTGGGACGACTCAGCGGCCTGAGGCCAGGGCCTTGGCTCGTGGCGCGGAAAGAGGCCCTCAATGATCCGCTCCAGCATCTCTGGCGATCTCTCTGCGGGTGCCATCACGCCCTTGGCCTTTGCCATTACGATCCTGTAGGCATCACCCCACGGGTTCGCATTGGCACTGGCACATAACCTTTCAAAGCAGGCTCGCTTGCTAGCTATTATCCCACTCTTAAGCGCTGCGCGTGCAGCAACTAGTGCTACTCGACATTCTGCTCTGCCCTCGTCCGAACGAGCTCTTTGCATAATTCTCCTTGCACGAAAGCAGGCTCCGCGGAGTTCCGCAATTTCTTCTGTCCACCAGTAAACCGGTGACCTACCATACCTAGGTCGGCTTTTCCTAGGCATGGTGGCGTCACACGCTCGCGACAGCACCTCAACCAAATAATCAGCGTTCGGATCGGGCATATCGCGATCACCGCACTCTCTTCGGATCGCTTCCACAAATACTTCAGGATCGAAGTATGATGTCTTCCACCCACGGGTGGTTGGAGTGTTGGCTCTACCCGCCGCCTGCCGCCTCGTTATCTGACCAACACCATAGCGGACCGCCTGATGGTCACTGTGAGTGTAGCCATTGTCTACCCTCCAGTCTCCTATCAGACCAGGGCTGCCGAATGTCACGTCGATAATAGACTCTGCACCATTCCTGCTGAAGGTACTTGTAGTGCCGACGTTGGCCAGGTCTACGTTGAGCTTTGCCAGAGCCTCAAGCAGAATCCGACCCCTATGGTTCGTGCGACGACTTCCCCACTCAACCGCCCAAGCGTTGAAGTCGCCCGCCACAACCACCGGCCTTAGACCAGTCAGCGCAACTGATACTTGGTCTACCATCCGCGTAAACTGCTCGATCGACCAACTCGGCGGAGCATAACAGCTGCAGTAGAACACTCCACCCACTTTGGCAACCGCAAATCCCTCGTCTGCAGTTGACACAACCTCTTGAACCGGGAACCTGCTTGTCGTCCATATAGCCGCCAACCCGGACCTATCCGAGACCCAGTTACCGTTTCCGGCAGGGATGCGGTATGGGTCCGAGATGATGGCAATGTCCGTCAACGACTCAGTAACTGCTTGGTATAACAGCTGCTGGGCCGCATGGCAGTGGTTCAAGTTTAGTTGCGTTACCTGCACTACGCCCGTGTTTTAGTCGCGGGCGCGCCTGCCGGGCACTTTGAGCCTCCTGTTGTGTGCTTAGCGTCCCGTTGGCCTGTACATATCAGGCACTTGGGCGGCGCCGAACAGTCCCTCGCTATATGGCCCGCACCGCCACATCTTCTACACAGGTGGCTTCTGTCAGGCCCCTTACAGCTCCAGGACTTGTGCCCTCGCTCAAAGCACCGGAAGCAAGCCTCCGGCTGCTGGAACACGCTCAGTGGGCATACGGACCATCCCACCTTCAGCTTGGCCGCCTTCAGGGCTGTATTCCCGTCTACCAGTGGAAGTCTTATTGTAGCTACCTGGGTTCCCGCCGGTCCCTTGCGCAGACGAACTGCTTCGGTAGCCACCACCACGTTACATTGCTCCTTGAGAGCTCGTGTCAGTTCGACCGCTTCAGTGATCTCGTCCAGGTTTTTAAGCTGGAGAGTCAGCTCAGGCGTCAGTGCGCGGATCTGTATGCCATCACCAAGGACCTTTTCTGCCAGCACTTTGTAGGCAGAACCCTTCTCAGTGGCATCCTTTTTGAGCTCAAGGATCATGTCGCCGGTGCGGGAGCGGCGGATACTCCACTGACTACAGTGCCTCAACTAAACAGAATTCGAAAAAGTAGTGTAAAGGGCAATTGTAGAGCTAATTATTATCTACGATATTGTTAAAGAAAGTATAATTCTATCTTTCGTACTTACGGAGCTGTAGGGCTGCTACCCCGTTGGTAGCCAAATGAGCGCTCTTTTTGCTACCAACGGGGTAGCAGCCCCATAGCGCCGTCAATACGAAAGATAGAACTATACTTTTTTCAACAATAATGTAAATGATAATTAGCTCTACAATTGCCCTTTACACAACTTTTTCGAATTCTGTTTAGTTGAGGCGCTGTAGTCCAATGAGCATCTACTGAGCAAAAAACCGAGAATGAAGCCTGGTGAAACATGTCTATAAACAGAACCCCGCTTTTGGGCCCAAAAATTGCTTCCGAAATTGGGTTCTCCGACGAAAAGTTTATGAATGCTAATTTCCCGTTAAAACAGTCTGTTATACCGTTCTGATTCAAACTTAGAACAGTCTCAAACTTTGAACACTTAAAATAAAATGCTCGATAGTATCGCTAATATGACTAACCAATAAATAAATAAAAAATACGATTATTGTATACCACCATGTTCGTTAGAATGGACTCTATCCGGTGATATACAATAAGCATAATATTTTATCATGTTTGCGATACTAATGAGCATGTTATTCTAAGTGTTCGAAGTTTGAGACTGTTCTAAGTTTGAATCAGAACGGTAAGTACTAGTTTCCTGTGTTCTTTCATAGTTCGCACGTTTTCTATTCCTTTCTGTCCCTTCTTTTGCATTTAAATTTATTCTGAGTTTGTGCTTTTTTGGCATATTATCAAAAACCTGAAGTAATTGTCTGTTTGTATTAACTATAGCTTCAACTGCTTGGTACAAGCTTCCTACTATGATGCGACTTGATATGAAACTGTGGAAAGGCAACAATGAACCGAAAAAGTGAAAAATAAACATAGAAGGAAAACATAGCTCTTCATGTGTGAACGAACGCTTGGACAACTAAAAAATCAAACGCTCATAAAAGTTATGGAAAAAATGCGCTTTTAAAGCGTTACATGAGAACTGATATTCGCCATACTTTTCTCACAGTTGACTTTTTCGAGAGTCCACTGTGTTTGGTACAAAAATACTAGTATAGTGATAACCTTCCAATAATAAGCACATATAAGGTTTAAAAATTATATCGATTCATTGTCTTCTTGTTACCTTCATTATGCTTGGTGAGAAATCATTATTAATAAGGTTGTAGCAGATGAAATACGTATCTGCGATTTTTTTGTATAAGTATGTGGTCTGTTTTACGAACTATTTTAAAGTGCAAACAATTTTACCAAATGAATATTGTGTAAATCAATGACAATAGTAGAATTAAATGGAAATTTTTTCTTTTAATTATATTTGAGAATCTACTTAGACGCTTAAAAATTCTAATTTTTGATTATTTGGCCATCTGAAATTACAAAAAACACAGTTTTTAACTTTAGACTTCTTCCTTTCGTATGCTTTACTTTCATGAATGTTAACAAATACATGATTGTTTTCTAAACAAAGGTGATAAACAAAAACCTTTGCAAAAAACGATTGCGATTGGTTTGCAGCATTTATCATGTGATACATAAATTATTTATAGCTGTTGATTTCTCATCTAAGTTTGTATATTAACTTATGGCCAATATGGGCTGACGGACGAAGGCTGGTTGGAAAACTCGTCGATGGAAGCTTTTGAAGAATATAAGAAACAAAAAGTAAAGCGATCAACTACATTGGAGAAAAAATAGAAAGCACATAAATACGGTGACAAATTGATTTCCCCAAGGAGCGAAAGTCGATGAATAAAAAATAGCTATGTTATCCTTTCTTCGTTGTTTTTGGTTTATTGGTTCAGTGCGTGGGGCGCAGAGTCGAAACATGAGGTAACCATGCTGAAGAAAGAAGAATCCCCATTCAAATAATGGCTGTGAGATAGATCGATAAGCTAGCTTCATAAAAGCGGCACAAGCGACGAAGTTATTGCATGTTGCTTATTTGTATAGGGAAGCAAATGTTGTTTAAGTTTTAAATAGTGCCACAAGATTTGATGACTGAGATGGGCAGCGAGAAAAAACAATGCGTTCGATAAATAATGGTTACCTATAGTTTTTTTAAAAGAGAGATAGTTTTTATAGCGTCATTTAACACTTTTTTGATTTTTTGAGTATTCTTGTGATTAATTATTTTAATTAATTTATTATATTATAACCACCGTTGCTATAAATTAGCCTCCATAAGTGGTTAAAATTTCAAAAATAATAACTAAACTGCCTCTAATTCATGCCTGATTCGTAATAAACCCTGTAATGATTTTATCTTAATTGTAACACATTGTATTAAAGGTTGGTAGTCAACATTTCAAGATATTCCAAAAATAATACAGCAAACAAAGATATATTAGCAAGTATTAGTAACTGTGAAGTGACGTATTCAATTTCCTTTTGAAGTGATGATGGTAATTAAAATAATTTTTGCAAATAACATATTTTGTTATAAAAGTAATTTGCAAGTAACATATTTTGTAATTAAAGCGAAATGTGTCATTCTTAATGGTGGAATCTATATAGCTCATCAATAACTCAATGTGCTACTTGTATCTGAACCTGTTACAAACTTGAATTTGCTTCCTAATTAGTTTACTTTCGATTTGAAACATAATATGTTAAAAATATCAAAATCTATACCTATAAAAATGAATTTCTGTCTGTATGTTCCTTATAGAATCGAAAACTACTGAACCGATCGGCGTGAATTTACATGTAGGGGTTTTTGGGGCCGAGGAAAATTCTTATGACGGTTAGAGACCTCTCCCCCCACTAAGAGAAGGGGGGGGGGCATACAAATGAAACACAGATTTTCTCATAACTCGAGAAGTAATCAAGCAAATGTAAGCAAATTTAGTGTGTGGGTTTTTTTTGGAGGCATGAATTTATTTTATGATGGTGGTTTAAGATCCCCCACCCCTGTGGTAGGGGGTTAAGGACTTCCATACAAATAAAACAGAAATGTTTGCGTAACTAAAAAAACTAATCGAACTCCAGAAATTTTAGGCTTCCATAAAACATTAGTCAATAACAAGATCACCAATAACTATCTAACTATCTAGATGATTCAGGGAGAGACGGGCGTAGGCCACGAGTGTTGCGGCGACCCGCCGTCGGAAGCACCGCCATCTGCGGGCGGCAGTCGGCCCTCGGAAATCACTACTGTTTAGGTTTATTTGTTTTCCTAGGTATACTGATCTCTATTACTTTCCTTCATTTAGGTCCGAACAAGCGACAGCGAGTAAGAAGGGGCCCTATGAAATGGTACATTCCGCAAAAAGGTTTTCCGTGAAATCAAACCATCATAAAAAAATTCCTGCCTCCAAAACCCCCCACATCCCAAATTTGGTTCCATTCGCTTGAGTAGTTTGATTTGAGATGTATTTCGAATATAGACTTTAAGCCCTTTACCCTCTCTTAAATCTATACTAGGATTACAAATAAATAAATTTCAACACCCACAAAATTACAATTGCCTTAAAATTAAAAGTATTCGATTTATCGTAATTGTCCTCTAAAGTATAAACTGAGTCTATGTCTTATTACATCCGAGCTCATGCCAATGGTTATAATATGTTGCAATGCATTGAAGGAGTTCATGACTCGGGAAGTCGGTTCGTGCTGTGAGTAATTTCTAGACCTAAAAGGTGGGTCAAAAATCCTACGTCGTCGGAGCGTGACTGCACTCTCATTATATATCAGTTGACTGGTCAGAGGTTGGTTGTTTGTTCGTTCTGAGAGAATGTTGATGAAGAATATGATATCGGCTATCTTATGCCTCGAATGGACCGTATCAATATCCACCAAAGAACAGAGATCGTGGTAAGGCGGTAGTTGTTCTCCGTTCCATCCGAGATTCCTGAGAGTGAATCTTACAAATCTCTTCTGAATCCCTTCGATACGGTGTATGTGCGTTATATATAGCGGGCACCAAATAACGCTAGCGAAATCGAGCTTGCTTCTAACGATGCCTTTGTAGATCGCTAGTACTGCATGAGGGTTACCGAGATCACGGCCAAATCTTCGGACAAATGCGTAGTTTCAGACTTGCATTGATGACATTGTCAATGTTGCTATTGAAGGAGAGCGAGCGATCAAAAGTTACCCCCAGGTCACGGACAAATTCAACTCGGTATGCGTAGTTAAAGATCACAGGATTAGCTTTTCTGGTGAAAGTCATAACAGAGGTGAAAGTCATATTCGTGTTTACTTTCAATCCACGGTTTTCGCAGTACGTTCCTACCTGACCTAAGTCGAGCTGTAATTTTATGCAATCATCAATAGATTTGATCGGAAAGAAGATTTTCACATCATCTGCATAAATCAGCATAGTTGCATGGCGGATAACATCTGGCAATTTGTTCATCAGAAGCACGAATAGCAATGGTCCTAAGTGACTGCCTTGTGGTACTGCTGATTGCACAGTAAACAAACGAGATTTGTAGCCACGAATTTTTACAAATTGTACTCTATATTTGAGATAAGATTTTAACCAGTTGTATAACGAGCCATGAATGCCGAAATATTTAACAGCCCAAGTAGCACTTGTAACTAATCATAAAAATAAAAAAATACAAAAAGGTTGCACAGCAGTTACATTTAGGATACTTGTAACGAGTTAGGTTACATAAAATTAAAAATAGTTACTTTTTAGTTTTCTAGTGACAAAAATCTCAAAAAGTTACCAGGTAGTTACCAAATGACCAAATTGAAACCTTTTTTTCGAACTGTCAACAACTTGGTCGTCGCAAAACAGTCACATTTCAGTTACGAGTTACCAATTAGTTATCAAGTGACACAAATGAAACCTTTTTCCAAACTGTCATCAACTTGCTGGTCGCAAAACAGTTAATTTTCCGTTACGAGTAGTTACGAAGTCAAAAATAGTCGGCTAATAACATTTTCGCAACAACTTGTTCACTGTTCCTTGTAAACACATCGGATTAAGCAAAAACTAGATCTCAAGAATTTTACTTATGGTAAAGATAAACAATTGGTACACGGGTTGTAAAATGCTCTTGTAAATGCGTTTATTTACTTAATTGATGGTACTTGGAATCTTCTCCGCACAGACAATGATATTAAATAAACAAATTTTGATTATTCTCAAACGTCAAAACGATCAAGTTACATCGAAACGCAATCGGCAATGAAAATAGGTTACAGTGTAACTTAGAAATGACGACATAAGAAATAAGTGACCACAACAGATTTAATATTGGTTACCGTAACCGATAGCGTAACCAGGTCGAAGGCTAAGATTACGTGTAACTAGAATGTAACTGAATTGTAACCTTCTATGATTAACACTGCTGGTAAACTGTTTTATTCAAAGTGAAATTATTCTTTAATATTAAATTAACACTTTCTTTTCACAAGAATCACTAAAAAACACCTTTTCCCGATATCTATGAACAGTGTCTGCTTAAAATCATTTCATGCAATATGCCGAAAATGATACAAAACTTCAAGGACGATGGTGTAGTAATTAAAACCAAAGGCAAAATGGCTATGAATTTTACTAAGGGATAGCGAAAACAATGTGTTTTTAATGATTTCTAGGTGAATGCTCCACTAATTCATTATTGCTAAGAATAAATTTAAAAATCAGAAAATTAAAATTAAAATTTTTATATTTGTACATATTTGTTTTACAAAAAATCAATTTTTCAAAGAAGTAAGTAACGAAAAGCTAGATTAAATAAGAGCGCGTAATTTTTTCAAAGCCAGGATCATACATTTCACCATAAATTTGAAACTGCATTAAAATTTGTGTTGAAATAACAAGCGAAATTTATACACTCTTCTATACTCAACAGTTAAATTTACTGCTTGACGTTGACAGCCATAGATTGAAATAATAAACCTGCTGCATTGTTTTCGCTATGCAATAAAATTTCAAGACAACTAATTTGCCATCAATTGAAAGTCAATTTACAGTTTATGTGTAACTTCAATAGTAACCATTTTGTAACTATACATGTTACATATTGGTTATTGAGTAACTGTTAATGTAACCATATTTAGTTACATAAGTTGCGCTATTTCGGTTACACAACTGTTATATTTTAGGTTACTGTAACCGAAGTTTTGCATTTAAATTTGTCGCATATCAGCCGCTGCGACTCAATTGTGACAACGTGTGCTACTTGGGAGCCTGCAAGATACTATTAATGTCGACTGTATCAAATGCTTTGCTCATATCTGTATATATGCAATCCACTTGAAATCCTTTTGAAATGTGATCTGTAACTGTAGAGTTGAATTCACAGACACAGATGTTTGTAACAACTGATTATTTCTTCAGGAATCCATGTTGCACAGGACAAATACGGTTAACTACATTGTCGTAAAGGCGACTGTAAACTAACGACTCGAAAAGCTTCGGAATAGCTGATTGGATAGCAACTCCACGATAATTTTCCACATCGTCTCTAGCCCCTTTCTTATATATTGGAATGATGTGCGAGATTTTACAGATTCCCGGAAAATGGCCAGTAGCTAATGACACATTGAACAAGCTCGCAAGAGGCATCACAAATTCTAGACGGAACTCTTTCAGGATTCTATTTGCCAGCATATCCGGTCCTGCAGACTTCTTGACATCGAGCTCACGAATACCGTTTTCTACACACGTGTTGGATAATTGGTATGGTACATCGTCAGTTCCGGGGATGCTGCCAGTTGCCGTAGTAAAAAAGCTTTCGAAAAACTTCGCAAATAGTTCAGTCGATGATTGAACATCAGTAAATATGACACCCTTGCAACTAACACAATCCGGAACGCCAGGACTCTTTCTTCTACTGTTCACAAATTTCCAAACCGATTTGGGGTCTCTTTTCAAACGAAACTGAATGTCTGCGATATAAATCTGATACGATTCCCAATGGGCAGCCTTGAACATTCTCAGTATTTGCTTGTAGTTTGTCACGTTTTCGTTTGAAGGAGACCGACGCATTCGTTTCAGAGCTGCTCTTTTCTCCTTCATTAAATTTATAAGCGCCGGTGTGAACCATTCTGGATAACTGTGTGAATATTTCCGCTGTTTCGTCATCACCGGAGAATGACGAGAAAATATGTAAAAACTGTATAATAAAACAGCAGTGCATTATAATCAATTGAATTCTCGATAACCACCGTATTTCCACAACCAATATTTAAAATGTTCATTGAGCGGAGAAAATCGCGCATTCTTTCCGCTTATTATTGATATTCCTCGCAACCGTGAAAAATGTCCTCTGATATAAACAGATCATGCCAACTGATATTTGCAAGTTCCAAACGGGCGCTTCCAAAATTCATTGCATTTAAATTCAGTTGATTTTCGAGCATCCTTTGTTTGCACTCTATCGGTTCGATTGCGCAGACGGTCAATAACATTGCATTGTGATGAACTTTATTCTTATCAATGGATCCGTTCTCTAGTTATGAGGATATTTGTATTTCATTTGAATAGGAGCTCCCCCACTATTGAAGGGGGGAGGGGTTATAATTTCCCTCCCAAAGAGGGGAGGGGTCTCAGTTCACCATAGAAAAAAAAATTGCCTACAAAAACACCCACATGCTAAATTTGGTTCCGATTGCTTGGTTAGTTCTGGAGTTATGAGGAAATTTGTATTTCACGTGTGTGTGTGTGTGTGTGTGTGTGTGTGTGTGTGTGTGTGTGTGTGTGTGTGTGTGTGTGTGTGTGTGTGTGTGTGTGTGTGTGTGTGTGTGTGTGTGTGTGTGTGTGTGTGTGTGTGTGTGTGTGTGTGTGTGTGTGTGTGTGTGTGTGTGTGTGTGTGTGTGTGTGTGTGTGTGTGTGTGTGTGTGTGTGTGTGTGTGTGTGTGTGTGTGTGTGTGTGTGTGTGTGTGTGTGTGTGTGTGTGTGTTTATGTGCGCAGCTCATTTTCTATCGCCTGTTTCTCGGAGATGGCTAAACCGATTCGTCCGCTATCACTTTCGCTATCACTGAAATGTATTATTGCCTGGTCCAATCACTGTTGAATAGTTTCGTGAACCGATGTTTCGTTTAAAAGTTATAAGCAAAAATGTGAAAACTACGTGACACGATTTTCTCTGGAACCATACAACCGATTTCAATGATCTTACTACCAAATGAAAGCTCTTGCTATCATAAAAATTTTGAGCAAGTTTTATTAAGAACAAACAAGTAGTTTAAAAGTTAACCTTTAAAACCCTGTTTTTACAAGGTAATAATTATCGCCTGTTTCTCAGACCGGCCAAACCGATTTATGCGCTATTAGTCTCATTTGAAAGGTAATATAGCCGGATAGATCACTATTGATTTGTTTTTTGATTAGACGCTTAATTTGAAAGTTATGAACAATCGTGTACAACACATCAAAATTAACAATAATTTGTGATAATTTTAACCAAGATAATTTAACAAGTTTCAATTATTTTAGTATCAAACGAAAGGTTTTGATAATGTGAATGTATCTGCAAAATTTCATAAGAATTGGTTAGATATTAACCCTCGAACCCTCGCGCCAACTTTTATAACACGGTTACTCGCGCCCACAATAGTCCAAAACCAAAAAAACGTGGGCATTATAGTTTTGACTGGGAAAACTTGGTTTTAGATTTATCGTACCTTTGCAAGAGTTTCTTGAAATTGAAAGCTCTATCGTCTGGAGGAATTTAAATTTTGATTAATCCCCCTGAAAGTAAAATAAAAAATTATTTTTCTTCAGTTTCAATATAACACATTGACGTGTTCTGCAAAGTTTTAGAACATATTATTACATGAAATTTTGCTAAAGACAGCAACCTTTTATCTCTTCAGCGAATGTGTTATTTATTGTATACGAATTTGTAAAACTAGTCTTTCTATTTCAGCTCTTTTTGCAATTGTTGTATGACTTTTTCATGTATTACAAAGTTGTACAAGCAGTAAAAATACACAACTTTGCTGAATTTAGTATACCTCTATGTTTGCTTGTTTAGGAACTGTAGAACTTTGTTTATACCCTAATTTTGACCCCGAATTACTTGAAGACGAATACATTTTAAACATTTTACATTTGCTGCCAGTTTTGCTGCATAAAGACACCATTTTTCCATATGAAGAAACGAGAGAAAATTCCAGTTGGGACCAATTGTGGTACACCTCACATGCTACTTGCTTTGTTTCTGTGCTGTCGGTTTAAACTGATCTATTGTCCCAATAATTCAAAGTATTAATGCATTGAATAATTATGACATTTTGCTCATAACAAGTTGATTGAAGAATAAACGTTAGTTAAACAACGATTTGTAACTTTATAATAATATGGCATTCAAAGACCTACACGTGTTGTGTATTTTGTACAATAGCGTGAGTAACCGAAAGTTAATACAAATTGTAGAAATTAATTCAAGAAAACTTTATTGATGTGAATCAAATAGAATGGCAATACAGGCATAGTTTAAAAACCTATAAACTAGACCTTTACTACGCAATGTATATGTCAAGAATAATACTTCCTCTTACAACTTTACAACCTTTACTTGCACTTACTCACATTAATAACAACTAACTCAGCAATTTCATGAAAAAAGGATCTATCCAAATTTATAAGTGCTCCTATTTTGTTCAAATGCTGTAAACTTATTCAATTTTCAAAAATTTTATGTGAACAAACGCACTACGCAGCGTTAACCAATAGATGAATTATTTTGCGAAGACGTGTTGATTTCTATCTCACATAGCAAGTAAGACCATATAACAAAGGTTCCTTTCACCACTAGGTGGATTAAATCGGGTTTTTTAATTCTATTCTATAATTCGTTTTTTTAATTCTATAGGGCATGTTTCTATGACATGATTTTCATTTCCAAAAATATTGAGTTCTATTATCGGTCAGGATTAGGGATGCTTTACCGGTTTTACCGAAACCGGTTTTACCGGTATTACCGGGCTATTTTCAAATACCGAATTACCGGTTTTTCCACGATCGAAAACCGGTATTTTCGGTATTTTTTGTATGATCAAATAACAACTCAAGAAACTTGAATCACTGGTAAAACTTTTAAATTATAGGGCGGACTAAATTTTATGATGCAAGGTTCTACAAATACTAACTCAATTATATAATTCTTCCAAAGGGAAAGCTCCAAAATACCCCACCGCTATCAGCTTCAGCATAGAGCCGGAGTGCCTTGCGCTTTTTAAGCAATCGTCTCCATTCAACTCGGTCCACTCCATGGGCCACTCGTCGCCAATTTCCCAGACGTCTAAGAAGTCACAAGTCGCTTTTGATCTGGTCGAGCCATTTTGCACGTCGATTCCACCGGGAGCCAGAGGGCTTGTTGAGAACCGCTTTTGTCGCACTGTCATTCGGCATCTCTACGATATGTCCGACCCACCGTAGCCTATTAACTTTAGCCAGCTTACGATAGCAATCTCTCCAAGAAGTGTATGCTAAAACTTTTCCGCTACTCTTCGCTTTCAGTTTGTACTTCGCCAAATATCATCCGCAGCATCTTCTGATCAAACACGACAAGGGCGCATATTTCCACTGTGAGCGACATCACAGCCTCAACTCCGTAAAGAACTACGGGTTAAATAAGGGTTTTGTACATTGTCAGCTTAGAACGGCGACGTATGTTTCTTTATCGTAGCGTTTTGCGAAGGGCAAAGTAGGTCCGATTTCATGCTTGAATGCGCCAATTAATTAAGAATATTGCGCAATACAAGAAATATGCAAATGTACAGTGAAGCTGTTCAGAAAATCTTCAGTGAAATTTAACGGATTACTCTAGAGAAATGTCAGAACACACCACGGTAGAAGTATTTGTTCGATTACTAGTACAAAAAATATAAATAAGAATAAAAATTTGCTTAGTTAGAATAGCCTGTTGACAGAGCTAAGCCAATTATACGGGCTCTACTCATCGCTTCGAACGTCTCTGTCCGATCTAAGAAACAAGCATACGCTTTACTTAAGCGATGCCTGGACTGTCAGTATTAATTTATCATAAGTGTCAGTATCAAAGCCGCTACGTCACATGTCAAATTTACCGCTGGGAATTGCACTTCCTTTTTCTGTGGACACCGAATTCTCTACCTCCGGAAGTTTTTTCTTTAAAATTTAAAATGACACTGTAAATTCTCTTCGAATTCTTAAATATTTTTTTTTTAATGAACTAACCAATTAGTTATGTCAAAAGAAATTGAGTATCATTGATTATAGAGAGATTTTCTTCAAATCATATAATTTGTAAATGTTGTTTTTAAGTCTTAACTTTTACCGGTTTTTTACCGGTTTTACCGGTATTGCATTTATCAATACCGAAAAACCGGTTTTCGAAATACCCCTCGGTATTGGCATCTCTAGTCAGGATGATTATAGATAAAAAACTTATTTATGAATTATGATCATGAAGGAAACGCAAACCTAGTTGAGCAGAAAATTTGGCTTATGATTCAATTCCGTTAGTGTGTTCTACCGTAGAACTTCTACGGAAAACAAACATAAGCGCAGAGCAGTAAAATTTATTGCAAACCAAAATGACATGACCGCTCTCTGCAAATTTTATGGTTTGCACTAAAACATGGGCAATTTTGCAGAACAAAAATGATTATTGTTCATGTATTTAAAAAATTAGATCACTTTTTATGACAGTACAAAAATGTCTGACCGAATGCTTTTCTGGGAATAGACAAAAAATGATCTATATTCGTTTCTTTCGGAGCATGTCCATATCTTGTAGTTATAAGTTTGACCTTGGAAGCTACGTTGCTAAGAGTGTGCGAAAAAAATATAATTGTTATTTTTTGCAAATCATGAAGTTTGTCTAAATGGTCACTTTTTCATATGCCAGGTAGCGATTCTGAGTGGATGTGATCAAACAATTTTAGATACTACTAGTGTTATGTGTTGGGTATTCTAACGTTAATCCAATAAGTTTGTTTCTTCTTCAAATTCGATATTTTGCCTACAAATCAATTGTTTGCAAAGAAAACATACAAAGGTAAATCACAGTTTCCCGCCTTCGGTAATTTCGATTTTACGGATCTCGGCTTATATTTCTTTCTGCGTTGCACACGATGCCGGTTTCCTTAACCCTTTTACTTCAGTATACACATGCTTTTGCTTCTGAACGATCGTATACGCAGTAATAAAACTATAAATGAAGATTAACTCGCTGGGCTGCAAACCTTATGCTGTTATGGTTGTAAGCAATCAGCAAATACGGTTCGTTTCTACAAGTTCCAATACATTTTGCGAATTCAGAAGGCAAATCAAGAATGCGTGAAGGTGCATTTCGTTACTAAATTAGGGAATTTTATTGAAATTGTCATTGGTCAGTCATTGGTATATAAAGTATCTAAAATTTGACTCTTTTTTGTAGATCAGCTCCCACATGCAGTTTAAATGTAGAAATGTTGTTGCATGGCAATGCAAGTACAAATAAAGTAGGGTGAGGACACCAGTATTGCTCGAGATGGCATATAGGACATGTTTGTAGGGTCAAGACAAGTACAGGAGGTTGGCAGCATAATTGAGACAGGCAAAATTTTTACAAATTTTAAACTACCATAAGTTCAATAAAAAGAGATATTTAGGAACAACAAGTTGCAAGCGACGTGGGATTTTTTCTGCTTTTCTAAGGTATTGGGAGATTTGTGATGACGCATTGGTGAGGGGTATCTCAAAAACAGATTTTTGTCATGGAAATTAATTTATGTTCAATTTTTTTTGACTGCAATCTGGCACAATTGGTTTAAGTCTTCGCTTACTGCGCGCTGGGGTGACATTTATACAATGTGTTATCATTATTAACATTGTTACGTTGATAACACCCGGTTCTTTTTGGACCTACAACAAATCCTGTCTCAGATATGAGAGTGGGTGTGAGGTGTTCGTCACCAGCTGTAGATTAGATGCACATGAATCAGTTTCAGCTTTGTGTAAAACACAACTCTTTCAATTCGTATCTATGACGGAAACGTGGACGAAGCTATCCAGCACCCTATTTATTTCAGAAGGATTGTAGATTACATTCAGCTCTACAAATGTTTCATACATAACTTTTACAGATTTGGCTTCTATGAATACAGTCCAATAACCGTGAGTTAGCTTATTTGAGTGTATCAACTCTGGTTTTAAGAATTTTACGAAATTGTATACAAATTCCAGTTCAGTGGTATTTTTTCAGTGTTTAGTACTAAAAATGTATAAAAATACATTCGTATCATCATATTTCATGTATCTGATAAAAGTTTTGAAATAATTTATTTGAATTCGTTTTACTTGTTTTATATGTTAATCCAATCGTATGTTTAATAAATCAAACATTCAAAGATATCTTGCATTTTGTGACTAAGAGTTCGTTTTTCAATTCTACTGTAACTCAGTTAGTTAATTTGCAGGATAGTAAAAAAATTATTCTCGTACAAGCTGTACAAGAAAGTGACAAATTTGCATGGCATTTTGTGGATCTCCTTTTCAGAGCCAATTGAGATACTGCTCTTCCAATCAATTCACCACGAATATATTTAAAACCAGGCCCGAAACAATTTGTTTTATGGGTGAGCTTTAACGTTTGTCATAAAACTTAACGAGAACAAAACCCTTCTGCCTTGCACAAAAATAAGTAAAATTTGTCTTATTGCATTCAAACCTTTTTGCTACCCGTACCAAACGAAATTTGAAAATTAAAGAGATTTAAAAATGTTGCTTCCATAAAATTTATTGGTGTGATAGTAAGAAGCTCAGCATTTCTGTGCAGTGGTCAGACCGCTTTTGTGATGTTCGGAATGCAGTGTCATTTCGGAATAACTGTTTTATTCCTAAACAATAATAACCATCTAAGGTCCAATATCAATGGGGGTTTCAATTAATTCGATATCATTTTTCAGTTAAATTTATTAAAACCAATACAGCCATTCTTCAGTACCTATTGAACGAAAGAATTTTGCACATAAAGATTCTTGAAATGATTCGAAATCAATCTAAATACAATTATATACATACTCTTGTAGAAGCTAACCGAGCGTCACTGACAATAAAATTAATATCCACGCTGTGTTTTACCTTATTACTGTTTTTCTGAATAACTAAAGATCACTAATTTTCTTATAATTTAAGAAAAAAAAATGTAAAGCATTTAGTACTTTGGACAATTGAACAAATAACCGTTTTTCGCGTTTTCGTAGAAAACTACATATCAGAAAAAATAATCATTCCAAAGATTTTTTTTTTTGTTTATACGAAACTAGACCACTGCGACCAGCTTTTAGATCTATTGTGGTAAATCTTATTTTCAATTCGAATTCTAAATTTTTATCAATTTTTTTTTAGAAAAAATTCGTGTTTGTAAGTCGTTTTTTTTTACATAAAATCGAATTCGATACCGATCCCTTGAGGTTTTCTTAAGACAGCTTGCATGTCTAACCATTGGATGTCCAATTACAGGAGACTAAAAAAAGCAAAGCCTTGGGCTTAAACGTCTAACGTTAAGACTTGACCCTTCTTCATCGACAGACTTCGCAGCCGGCTGTTAGAGTATAGAACAGTTACGGGGCTAGTGCAACAATCCTATTGACTCCAACATACGACGACTGGTTTGTTAACCCAGTATCGTACCTCGAAGCTAACTGAGCGGTTTATTGGAAAATATAAAGCCCTATAATATTGTGCCTACCAGCTAAATCTGGACTATTTTTCCTATAATGGCAGCGTATGTGACGGAATGAAACAGACAGCAACATTGCCGCTGTTGCTCTTTGCCTTTCTTACTACAGTCATTTCAATTTTTTGCAGTTTGATCGCAGTTTTGTGCAGTCGCATTTTCAAACTGCCGAGTCCCGTTTAGTAAGAAGTGCGGTATATATAAAGGTGGAAATAAGGTAATACGCTACGATTGTTGAATCGAACTGTCAAATGGTGTACCAATCGTACAAAATGGCTGCTACCATAGTGTGTTTTCAAAACATATATGATTCTATTGAATTCTGGCTAGATTTTTGCAGCATTAGAGGTGAACCCTATTAACACAAGGCATAACACTTATCGTTCTTACAAACATAAAAAGTATATTTACCTTTTACCGACCGGTTTCGGGCAACTAGCCCATCGACGGGGTAATGCCCAACTGATTGCGTTGAAGAGAGAGTTATATTTTTAAGCCTGTTAATTTGAAGAGAGGTGACACGATGGGAGCCTCATCTTCGTTCATACAATTGATGAACGAAGATGAGGCTCCCATCGTGTCACCTCTCTTCAAATTAACAGGCTTAAAAATATAACTCTCTCTTCAACGCAATCAGTTGGGCATTACCCCGTCGATGGGCTAGTTGCCCGAAACCGGTCGGTAAAAGGTAAATATACTTTTTATGTTTGTAAGAACGATAAGTGTTATGCCTTGTGTTAATAGTGTCGTCAGTTCTTACGTTAGTGCAAAAAGCGAAGTTAAAAGATTAGAGGTGAAACCTAACTTTTTAAAACTCAACTTTAGATCTGAAAATAAAAACAAAATTTGTAGTTAATGTATTCTTGTAAAAATTTCCGGACTGCTGGCTTAGTTATTAAGTGACTGTGCTGTTGAATTTCTGATGACTATATTTTATATAAAGTAAAGTAGGTTCGACGTCCTGCTTGAATACACCACTGGATCTCTTTATTTGTGTTGTTGTCCGTGACTACAAGCGATTCCCACGTACACGAACTCATCTACCACTTCATGTTTGTCGCCGTCAACGATTACCGTTCGCGAAAAAGGCACTTTCGTTTCATTTGAGTATCTGTCATTCAAGTATATGGTCTTCGACGCGTTTATTTTTTGTTCAACCCTCCTAGCCTTCACTTAGTCTAGCGCAAGATCGCGTCCGCCGCGGCAAAGTTTCTGACTTTAACCCTCAATTGATTAACCAAAAAAATTAATGTAATTTGTTCAACCTGGTACAGGAGGTTTGTTTGTTTGTTTATTTGTAAAAATCAACTGACATGGATTGTCTTATTGAATATTTCTGGTTGGTTTATAAAAAGCTTACACTATACAATTTTTTAGCAAACTTATGTGATGGTTCATTAAATTCAAATAAGCTTTCCACAAAAGAAAAGCTCATGGCACGTTGCTATGCACGAAAGTTGATGAGAGATAGGATGCTCGGTCACTCGATTTCGCCATTTAAGATCTTTGCAACACACACTGCTTGCTGAACCTTCCTACGCTGTTCAAGTGTCTGAAGACCCAATAAACGGCAACGATCGGCGTACGGTGGTAGATTGATTGGGTCGCGCCATGGTAGGTCTCTCCACGCAAGCCTCAAGAAACGTTTTTGCATTCTTGCGATACGCAGGTACCTAGTAATTCCATAATAAAAAGTGCTTAGATTTTACTCAAACTTTGCATGCTTGTTCGTTTTCTGAAAAATTGACCCCTTAGTTTTTAATTTGGTGCACAGGTTCCCCCTCCTGACATGGGGTTGTTCTAAAAATCATCATCGTTGCCATGAGGCCTTCTTTTTTTTAAAATCATAGCTTTTGAATCACTCGATCGATTTTAATAATTTTGATAACAAATGAAAGGTATGATGAAAGGTTTACCCTAATATTTCCGGAGATGAAAGCAAAAGATTTGTCAACAACGGGTCTTTTTTTAAAATGGAGGTGCTCCCATTGATCAAGGTCACCATACCCACACTCCAAAATGAATTTACCTATAAATAGATTCGATTTAGCTAAAACTTGGTTAAAACTACTCAAAATGGCCTTGAAGTGTACAAACTTAGATTTTGAGTAGTTATTCAACCAAAAAATTGGTAGCAGAAACATAGCACTGTGTTATTTGTCATTGTGAATTATTCCAGTTTGTGTGGCATGTAAATATATTTGGGTGACATGAGCTGAATTGTTTATATGTTGCTAAGTAACACAACGAATATATTGCAACCATAGTAACCACCTTTCTTGATTTCACACGTGGTACGCAAGATACGAGGAGAATCGTCCTCTTCCATTATTGGACTCCCGGAGAGGTAAGACATATGATATCCTCAAAGTCATCAAGAGATGAAATGAGCTGATAAAGGCTGCCTTCAAAGTACTCTTTCAGAATCTGTTACGTCGACTGTTACCGATAGCAAAAGGCTTTGTATGGAATTATCAAGTGGGTTTTATGGGAGATCGCCCCATTATAGACCAAATTTTTACCGTCCGTCAAATCTTGCAAAAATGTCGGGAATACAATGTGATCACGCATCATATTTATATTAACTTCCAAGCACCATACGATACAGCCAATCGAGACTAGCTATGACAGATATTGCACGAACACGGTTTCCCGGACAAGCTGATTCGACTGATCAGATCATCCAAACGTCCAACCAAAAACAATTCAGTAGTACTCTATGAGGCTATATTATATTTCAAACAAGACTAATAGCGCATAATTCGATTTGGTCATCTCTGAGAAATGTTCGAAGAACTGCGGAAGGAAATGGAAAATGAAAGTGTTTGACGGAGATCTCCACGACAGTGATTCCCTGGACCTGACGGCGGAGGCACCCTTCGACTGATGGCCATGCGAGTGGTTAGTGCTTATCGAAGCATCTCGTCAGAAGTAACTTGCGTCATCGCCAGAATGACATTATACATTGTCATTATACAGTGAATGTTGTAGACAGAAGAGAGTTAGAGGAATACGCAAACGGACGAGAGTGGAGTCGATAGTCATGTGGCAGCAAGAGACGAATACTGTTGCGAATATAAGATGGATGCACAAGTTGATACCGAACCGGGTCGGTTACGTCAATAAGAAGCAAGGCCAACAATCATTTTTGTTGCATAGTAGCTTATTCAATCTCTGAATAGCTAATTGCCGGGTAACACGCGCTTGATGCAATAAAAATGTTTGTTGGGAGCGATGTGATTTCCTACTTGACGCAATTTCTGTCAGGGTACGGTTGCTTCACGCAGTACCTTTGGGCATGTGAGGTCTCTCCTATGTCACGAATGCGATTATACGAAAGTAACACAGGAGTATGTAATCTTTGTCTACTGAAAATTCGAATCAGTGCGATGCAAGCTACCATCTCTTAATTCAGGTAATATATCGACCAACATTTGAAAAGGGCGCATAAGCCAACTGTCAAACAGACCGAGCGAGGGTTAGTTTTTGCTGGAGCAGCATAGGAAAATGAACTCTCACTCGTTCTGTTTGAAAGTTGACTTATCCGCCCTTTTCAAATGTTGGTCGACCATATTATGGTAACTAAAATGTGTAGAAATAAGAACATAAGGTATGCTGCCAACAGGGTGATAACAGAAATCTGGTTCGAACTGTAGCGAAAATAGAGAGCTGAACAGTGTTCCAGTGGCACATGCTGCCTCGACGGGTCTCATATGTGATAGGATGGGTTTTGTACCTCAGATAATCCTGAGAGGGTGGTCTTGACGAGCAGCACGTCATGACGTAGGCATTCTCTAATCGGTACATGTTTCGATGGGTAGCAGAAGCGCTAATACTGGAGTAGTGCTTAGGAACTACCTCTCCTCCAAAGTAGTGGCCTCGTCGCAGTCCCGGGGGAACTTTGGGACCAGTGTGGTTTTAGTGGGTTTGAATTCCACGCCGTGCCATGTGATGTTAATACACATTACTGATATTAAATAAAAAGAAAACTTATCCAATTTAAGTCTACTATGCACTCTAACGATTTGTGTACGACAGTTGGCCCTCCGAGCCTCTCTTCTATTTCGCATTTTCGACCAGATACTATACCTTTGCTTTATTATATAGCAAAGGTAAAAATACAATAAAGTCGCGAACTAATTGCAAATGAATTTCTTTTAATTCTACTATAATTTGACTTACGTCACGAATCGCGTATTTCAGTTACGACTTGCAAGCTTCATCAGCGTGATAAATTTCTGCGATGAACACAGCAATCAGGATAGCTTTCATACCTCTTCCAGATAATAGTAGCATTTTGAAGCATTTGTGCATCATAATCAGTTTGATCCATGATGACTATCATATTATTTGTAATTTTCCGCGAAAAGATGCTGCGGTTCTTACGCCTCCGGAGAATATCAAGACAGCTTTTCCCCACCCCAGGATCATTAAGATCAATTAGATCTATATGTAAATAAATAAATTTCTCTGTGTCTGTCTGTTTGTATGTTACTTATAGACTAGGAAACTACTCAACCGATCGGCGTGAAAATTTGTATGCAGGGGTTTTTAGGGTCGGGAAAGGTTGATGGTTTGAGGCCCCTCCCTCCTCTAGAAAAGGGAGCTCTCATAGAAATGCAATCTAAATTTTTGCATAACTCATAAACTAATCAAGTAAATGGAACCGAATTTGGCATGTGATGGTTTTTGGAGGTAGGAATTTTTTCTATGGTGGATTGAGACCCCTCCCCCTCTAGAAGGGGTGACTCCCATACAAATGAAACACAAATTTCCTCCTAACTCAAGAAATAATCAAGTCCCCCCGCAGAAATCACCTCTGTCTAGGTTTAATTGTTTTCCTAGGGCTACTGATCTTTATTACTTTCGTTCAGTTGAGTCCGAATGACGGACAGCGAGTAAGGAGGGGATCACATCCGCGAAATGGTACTTTCCGTGAAATGGTACTTTCCGCGAAAAGAATTTCCGTGAAATGGTATTGCGCGAACTACGTTCCACTACACTACGTTCCGCGTTATGGTTAACCGAGAATTTGTTTTTCGCGAAATGGTATTCGGCGAAATGTTATACAATCACGGCGTATATTTTAATGCTTTGAAACTTTATGTTTTCGGCAGGACAGAAGGTTTGAAGCCAGAAGCCACTGTCCTGCCGAAAACATAAAGATTGGAATCATAAACAGTCGATAACTCCACTTCGATTATTGCTTTGAAAATTCGTATATTAAACTACTCGTGGTTTCATAGTTCTGTAACTGCCAAAATAAATCATGTAAGGTTTATTTTGTGACAATACGAAGTTTACCGGGTTACCTAGTATTTAATAAACATAAACATGATCATTTTGATACCCTTATCTGCTTTTAAATAGTATAGACTGGTTTTTGACGGTATTTTTGAATAGTTTTCGTGCCCTATTTATTCTCATGGTAAAGGGAAACATTTTGTAGTTTTAAAAAAGTTATACGCACTTCACTCATTTATGCGGTTGAAAATTGGCACTCTTCGCGCACGTTTCGGTGCCAATAATCGACTTTTCCACATTGGGTTTTGCTGAAACCGCGTAATTGCGGCCCATATTTATTTACTTATTTATTTATTTATTTATTTATTTATTATAAATGATATCCATCTGACTGACTGAAGTCTTAATGAAAAATATTGCACAAGTCAATAAATTAATATTATACCCAGTCAGTTCTCTTCAATTTTTGAACAAACTTTCCAGTAGATTCTACAAACTCGAGCAGTCCTTCAGGCAGGTCTTTCGAGCAGGCCTGCGTGAATGTCCGGATACATGCAGCCATTGGTTTATGGTACCCAAACATGGTTCGATGAAACTCGGTATGCAATAGCACCGTGGTGCGTAAATGTCTTTGCGACGCATGAAAGTTTAGTTTTGTCAGTAAGGTCGGTGAATCAATGTCATGGTTAAGTATTTTTGCAACTAGAGTTGCCTGTTGAACTTTGCGGCGCTGTTCCACGGTGTCTAAGTTTAGCCGGCAACATCGTTCTTGATACGGGGAAAGATTATCAGACTCTCTACAAAGCAAATCCCTTAGGGCCATACGGATGAACCTTCTTTGAATGCGCTCAATTCTTAAAATCCAGGTGAGCTGATAGGGCTGCCAGATCATACTTGCATTTTCAAGCACAGGACGGATTACTGCACAGTATAACGATTTTAAGCAGTGAGGATCCTTGAAATCTCTCCCAATTTTGGCAATAAACCCAAGCTGTCGAGATGCTTTCGAAATAATAGCAGAATAGTGAAGGTTAAATGTAAGTTTGGAGTCGAGTACGATGCCGAGGTCGCTATCGTGATCCACCCTCCGGAGAGTATTCCCGTCTATGTTATAGTCGAAGATAATTGGGCTCTGAAATTGCGGTGAAATGTGATACCTCACATTTTGCTGTGCTTACAATCAAGTAGTTCAACTTGCACCAGTTCACGAAGACGTCTAGTAGACGTCTAGTAATCCTTGCAGGCGGTGACAATCGTCGATGGAACGCACGGGAAGAAACAATTTAAGGTCGTCAGCGTAAATAAGTGCGCATCCGACTTCAAGCAGTGTAGTCACGTCGTTGAAAAATAGAATGAAGAGCAAAGGTCCCATGTTGCTTCCTTGGGGAATACCAGCTTTATTGGTGAACACAGATTAAACGGCAGATTCTAGTTTGACTTGCAAGACTCTGTCGCATAAGTATGAACTAATCCACGACAATAGCCGCTATGAGGCCCCCAGTCGCTGAAGTTTTCGTAGAAGGATACGGTGGTCGATACGGTCAAATGCAGCTTTCAGACCAGTGTATACTGCGTCCACTTCTGCTTTTTCCTCGAGTAGCACAATGCACGTGGAGGCGAAATCGAGTAGGTTAGTTGAGACCGATCGCCCAGGCATAAACCCGTGCTGGTAGAAGGATATAAAGTTCTTCGTACGATTGAGAATTTCGCTGCTTACGATAATTTCAAAAAGCTTGGAACCAGCAGACAAGCTTGTGATACCTCTGTAGTTCCTTACATTTTGGTGATCACCACTCTTATGGGCGGGGAACATGAAGGATTGTTTCCAGATACCAGGAAATTTGCCTTGCGTAAAGGATTTGTTGAAAATGCGACACAGTGGCATAGATAATTCTGATGCGCAGCGGCAAAAGGTTATTTTGTTGTTGGGAGCATCCTATCGAATATTTACTGACTGCAAAGTCATCTAACTGATGTAGGAAAACTGTGGGTAAAATGACCAGGGGGAGGGGGCAAAATGACCAGGTAGCCAAATTCCCAATAACCGATTAAACTCTGTTCCAGATCAATACTTATCTTCTCCTAGAAGTATTTTGAGCTGTTTGAGACAATATGTGATGATCATAAGCTTTCTAATGTGAAAAAAATGAAAAAGTAAAAAATATTTGTTGAAATCTGACGCCGATGGTAATTTCTATTATTAGTAAATAAGCTTTTTTGGCGAAACAAATTAAATTTCGACTATTGGCATCATTTAGTGTTGTTTGTTAATCACTATCCTGCGAATCTGACGAAAGTTCAGAATATTTTCATCAACTGTTTGTTTATGATAAACACTTGAAAATAATTGGTGTTTTAGGGGTAAAATTCACTATGGGGGCAAAATGAACAGTGTGTATAATGATGTTTTATTTTCCATTTATGAGTAGTGACCTTCCATGACCTAATTACAATTCAAGTAATAAAGATGGTCGAGTTTCTCGAAAAAAGAGGGAAAATGACCGATGAAGCGAGTTGAAAGTCAAACATTGTATGGACGTGGTTAAGATACATTATGTTAACTTTGAGTCCGATTTTGATTCCAACACCCCTGTTGAATATCTACAGCTTATGTAGGACAATGATCATGTAAAATAATGTTTCATTTAACCAAACTGCATGTTAACTTTAGTTTTTTATGACATGTTCATTTTGCCCTCACTGCATGTTCATTTTACCTACACGAAAAAAAATCAGGCTTGAATGTGTCGTTTTCGAAAATAAGGAACTTTTCATGACAAACCGTCCTTTCTCAACCATCTTTATATATTGCTACGTGGAATATGAATCCAGCTTTCAATTCATGTAGTGCGTTCAGCATTTGGTTGGTTTCTGGGGGAGAAAATGGCGAAGTTGCTAAGGGTGTTCAGTTTACCCTCAGTTCCCCTACCTTCGGTTTTTCCATACTTTTACGATCTGCTTCCCAATTTCCGGTAGTTTTTACTTTTGTTAAATTTTCAATTTTTCTTACGATAAAGTCTTTGGTTAGGGGGCTTCGTAGCCGCAAGGTTACCGAGTCTGCTTTGACAAGCGTGTGGTCGTGGGTTCGAATCTTAGTAGAATCAAGCCATTCGATGTCAAGTGACTTTAGCATGGGTTTATTCTCAGGCCCCTCCATTACATATACCCTTCCTGGTAGCGAGCAATAAGTGGGTAAAGTAGATCAAGCTTTGAAGGAAGGGTAAACCCCAATACACACAAGCACGCCTAAAATTTAATAAGCATATCGCTCACTCAATAGCGATTATAGCAAAAAGAAATGCAGTGCAGGTCATACAGCAAACACCCGGGCGATGTTACAATAGATCAACTATACTGGTCACAGTAATGAGTCCACACATGGAAAAAAAAGTCTTTGGTTATGAGATAGGGAATAAAAAGAGTTAAGATAATCAGTTTCACCGTAGGATAATTTAAAAGAAATTTTATTCATTGTTTGCGAAAATAGTCCATATTATCACTGAATATGTCAAGCTGTGATTACGCTCTGGTTCTTCTAACGTGTCGTGTGTGTTATGAAAAGCAAACAGCCAAATTGTACTATTTCCATGAAGAGCGAATAAATGTAAACGAAAACAGACGTATAGAAGCATGCATATTTATTATATGACAAAGTCCTTATCTTTGTCGTTCGTTTCCATAGTTATTATGCGATACAGCACAGTCTACTACTCATTTGACATGTCTTCATTTCTGGTATCATCAGCAGAAAAGTCCGTTATGTACATCTGTCGTCTTTATCAAATAAGGATCCAATGATGATGCGACATCAAATAGTACATAACAATAAATATAATTTCCGACGAAGACATTATTTGCTTCTTTAGGATATGCTCTAGTAGTAAACGCAATACATTGCGATTGCAAATATATGCGGAAGCTTGCTGAAATTAGATTATTTTATGCCAGTCTTGAGATGAATTTTATTAGATTTAGCAATAATCTTGTGTTTATCTATAATTAATTTTATTGGTATGATATAAAATGTATTCTCTGAGTGGTTCAACAAGTATACCTAAATTAACGAACTAACTGACAATTCTAACAAAATTAATAGATCTTTAACACAAAAGTTAATCCCAAAGCTTTGCTTTTTTAACACAAAAGTTATCGAAAACTCAAACTCGCCTTTTCTCTGGGATTTTGGTTATGAGATAAATAGGGTTAATCGTTTACCTATCGTTTGTAACAAAAAATCTTTAAATGATATAACGGCAAAACCTCAGAAAACCAAGGCAAATGCAATGTCAGCAGTGCAGAGTTATACGTCTATGTTACTGTTACCGTTTCAAGACATAGTGGTTTTAAAATTTTCCGCAAATTCTTTTTAAAGTTCGCCTCAACTGGTAATGATTCATCTTTATTCAGATCAATATTATAAGAATAATACAAAGTTGTATATTAAAAAACATTTTTGTTTTTGTCGCTTGATTGTATTGTTTGTTCTGGATAATTGTTAGCCACTGCCAATTGTTTCAGTAACGTCATCGCCAAGTTGCGAAATAATATAAATCTAATTTCCAGAAGCATACATTAAAGGTCTGGCCTCCGATTGCAACTTCTGTTTTACTACCATTTAAGTGTAGAAACCAAACCGACGTTACTTAGTATCTGTGATTGCATTTACAATACATTTGGGTGGTTAGAACGATTCGGTTGGTGGTAATAAACACAGCATGAGGCTTCCAGGATCAATAGATTGCCCGCTAGCGTACGTTTTGAGCCATATTCCTTGAGCGAATAGAAATCATAAAGCCATTAACGCAAAGATTGTGATTTTTCATGTCTACCTCAATGCCATATCTTCTCCCTAATGGCTTTATTTTTACTATTCGGTTTGTTTTGAACTTTGTTTTCAAGGACGTTTATCTTTGGTCCAATGAATAAGTTAGAAAGCATCCATTACGAAGAGTTTTAAAAGGTGGCAACTCTTGTCCTTGGCGGCAGTTTCAATCGGTGCGATATGAAAATTTATTTCACGACACCGCAAACTAATGTCATTTAACTGTTTTACTGTACTCAGGTAGGTAAGTGCGATGTTTGGCATTTTTTATGCATAATCTAATGCATAGAAAGACCAGAACTGAATTTAATTATTTAGAACACCGATGAGAATAGCGAGTGAATCAAATATATACACTTTCTTACTAAATAACACTATCGTGAAACTTTAACATCCAAAAGATTAACTAATTGGCGAACAAGATTTTTTTTGAAAATTTTTCATCAGCAAACACAGTTTTTCCTCCTTTGAAGCTTTCTCCTACCGTGGAAAGTTTTGTGCAAAAATTTTTCCAGGTAATATTTTTCTCAGATTGCTAAAAAAAAATTATTTTCATTTTATTTAGCAAAATTCTGCGATGTTTCTCTCAAGAGTTATGAGTTTTTTCGAATAGCGATGTCCGAAAATATCGAAATATTTTCATTAGGATTTTCTGAAAAAATTGGTGACTTCGAATTGTTTAAATATATTTTCCGTGAAGTCCCTGAACTATAACAAAAAAACTGTCCATGTACAAAATAAATCCATCATAAAGTTCTGGGACTCTTTCATCAAAATTGTACATTGCTAAAATGAACGCTGTTTCTGTGTGAAAAATACGGTTAGTTTGCTTATTGTTGATGCTCTCGAACTAAGTTCAAGCTCCTTTTATTTATCTGGAAAACATTAACATTGATCGTAAAAAACGAAAACAAGTCGCAGAAGTTTTTTCAAATTTTAACTGGTAAGATTTGGATTTACGTGTCAATACCTGCGTTTTTGTTGTAAATTAACATTACTGTTCTATACTACAGAGAAAAATAAAACATGATTGCAATCCACCTAGAGCGCATGTATTCAAATAAGAAGCACCAGCAACCATAGCTATGATTACGTTTTATGAGGGTTCCAAAATTATATAGAGCACGAAGACGGAGGAGAAGAAAATGGAATCTCATTTCCGCCGTTGCCATCTTTTCTCACCCATGGAGATGAGGATGTCCCATCAAGGAGAACAATAGCGAATGGCGGAAAAACGAGTAAATTGGCAGGAGATGAGTGATATAATCACAATCGCTGCAAAATTTTACTACTCCAAGTCCGACAGATTTTTTTTTCGGTCCTAGGTATAAACACCACAGCAAATGAGGATTTAGACAGGATACAAGTTTACGAGCATGAAAATTTAATAAGAACTTTATACGGATCTAAGATATCTGACATTGTTTGACTACGTTTTTATTTGGCTACTGTATCGTGGTCTATAATGAAACACGTTTCAACTTTACGATGTTCCTTACGTTGCTGTAAAAGTTCGCTTTCATGATGTAGCAAAATTACTACGATATATAAAAGGAATCATGATGATACTCTCATTTGTAAATTTAGCTAATTATAAAAATAAAGCGTCAGTAATATCGTATACATAGGTACAGTCAACTTTCGCTAATTGCACTAAACTCTTAGCCCGTTTAGTGAAAGACTTTCGTTAATTGGGCTGAGATGTCAAAACCGAGGGATATATCGATTGTTTTTGTCGAAATCGTCGCAGAAAGGTTTATAAAAATATACACTTATATTAAATACAGAATCAATGTGGAACCTAATCTTTTCATTGTTGAAATTTAGTTCTAGACTGTTTAACAAGTAAATAGCTGAATTTCATGCTACAATGTTAATATATATTGGCATTTTTAACTGTTTCACCGTGATGCTAAAAATAGGAGAGTCAAGTTCATAAGGGATCGGAAAACGATATGATGCAATTGTGTTCCATTCAATTAATTTTAATATTTTCTATATAAATTATTTTCCACACTTGAATGAACTATATTCAAGAGCCCCTCGGAAGAAAAAATACGCTGTCAGAAATGACGTTTGACTTTGTTTTAGATGGGCTATAGCCCAATTAACGGGAGCCCGATTAAAACGTAGCTCAGTTAAAGATAGCCCAACGAACGAAAGTTGACTGTATGTATACTCACAGTTCGAATGTGCACCGTGACACCGTGCGTCCAGTATCAACATAGAATTTACTGGAAATTAAATTAAAAATGTAAAGGCACCTTGTCGCCTTTTATTAATGTGAATGGTTTTTTTTGCAAGCTTTGAATTGTAAGCCACAAAAGCATATAGCAAATTATTGTGCCATTTCTAAGAGTCACCATGCCATCACCGCAGCTAGCAGATTTTTTGTCGTATATAATGATAATGACTGACACACATACGATTTTCAGCACAAAATCGTAGAGTAGTATGGAGCGACTCGCGCTTAATCGGATATTATCGTATATAAATACTTATATAGTCGTAACGCTCAAAATTATTCGTAATCACGTATATCGCCTCCAAAATAGTACGGATATGCCAATTTTGCGCATGAAATACGATTTATTTAGCATGTATATCTGTCTGTAATGCTGATTTTTACCTTTTTTATACATATGAAAATGCTAGCTGGGCACAACTATAGTTACTATATATATAGTTCGGCGGATAGAAAATCGGGAGCCAAATAAACGTCAAAAGCGGAGCCAAAAGCTTTTCAAAATCCAAAATGCAGGAGTAATGTTAAAAAAACACACTTTATTTTCATAGAACTAGTCATTTTCAACACCCGCCAGTGATTATTTTTCGTAAAAACCTGCACATTTCACCATAATTTCAAATTTAATTTCATAAATCAGGGATGCCAATTCGCCTGATTTTCTATCCGCCGAACTATATATATAGTAACTATAGGCACAACCTTTACAGCATATAAATTCTAATTTTTAGGCATACAAAATCTTGTAAGTGATAAGGCCATTACAAATAGTTAAAAAAGTTTTTGTCCTTCCGGTGTTGGCCAACTGAAGGGGGGCAAAAAAAAACAAAGAGACTTTTATTAATCGAGCAAAAAAAACTGCTGCGTTTTTTGGCATTTTTCCTTAAAGTTTAAACGTGGAAACTGAATCTATTAATACTTTTTATACGTACATTATTATTTTCCATGCTAAAAATACGAAAAGAAAGGCAAAATTGAATGAAATTTTTTTGCCGATTTTCGGAAATTTCGTTATTCGAAATTTCCATTTCTGTTCCGTGTTAGAAGCGTTAATACTCATTTTTCGAGTTGTTTAGGCTGTAGAGCCCATAGACAATTGATTTTATAAGAAAAATTCAACTTATATCCCGCAAATTATTTTTTGCTCCACGATTTTTCATGACAATTTCAAAGGGGGGAGGGGGGCGACAAATATAAAAATGATTTGCAATGGCCTAATGTGTAGCAGTAAAAATATTATAGGGATGTATTATTTGCTGTATCAGAATTGCATGCTTGTCTTTTGGTTTGTCAATTTAAAAATTAACATTGTACGGACTACAACAACGTTCTACAATACATTAAGGACATGATATCAACTTCACTCTAATTCATTATCTAAGGCAGCGGTTCCCAAATGGGGGTTCGTGAACCCCCAGGGGTTCGCCAAAACTTTAGTTCGCTGCAGAATAGTATAGGGAAATCCGTCAGGGGGTACGCGAACCGAAAAAAGGTTGGGAACCGCTGATCTAAGGGGTTGATTTTCTTTTACGGTTGATTTTTTATTTTTACAAATCTAGTGTTATCGTATATTAAATGCGAACATTTTCTTCATTAATACTATTATTTGATGAATATATTCATGTTCCGAAAAAGTCCTGATAAAACGATTACAGATAACATAAATCAAATGTCTCTCCCACTCTATTTTATGACGCGTATGACGAGAGATTATCATGTAAACAAATCAAAATTTGGATCGAAGATTTGCCCTCAAATATCATTTGTATAGCTCATTGATTGCAGGGGAAGACAAATTTGCAAATTGCTGCATTACGCATCGATCGGTTCCGAGCTGAACCCAACGTGCGCCCTTCGGTCATAAAATGGCAATAATAAAAATGAAAACATATTTTTGTTCATGTTTTCCCGCTGTGATCAAGCCTGTGATAATGCCGTACCCTTGCGCACAGCTCCGTATAAATATCGACCTGCCGTAACGGCAAATAATTAATTTCATGGATTAGGTAGTTATAAATGACTAGTCTATTAAATCGAATCAATTATAGTCAACCGTACAATATGCACCCAAAACAAAACAAAACAAAACAACACCAGTGAGGCAGTGAGAAAAATAGATTTGAGGGAATGTAATTCCTTGTACGTTTTTTTATATAAATAAATTTTCATCCCCTATGATCTCTTCAACACAGGGTAGATTGCTGCACTTGTCATCAGTTTATTAGAATAGGGAGAGGAACTAAAATAATTTTAACTCAAGATAGTATGTCATTATCTTATCGATAAACAAAGCGATTGTAGCGAATGTAGTTAAGCTTGTGTTCTGACAATGTGAAAAGTTTGTCAATAGCTCTTGTCAAATCTTTCAAATTAGCAAATTAAGTACGATGAAAATTTAAAGCAATGTGTAAATACCAAGGTAAATACATACAATTAAAACGAGACACGAGTTGCCTCTATTTGTGAGTAAAAATTCTATGGTTTCATCGCAGGAAAGGATAAGCTGAAAATTTATAATGATTCTTGTTTATTATCTACCAATTTGAAATCACTTGAGGAATCAGAAGCAAAAAATATGTTTCACATGTAATCCCCCTAGCTTGAATTCGGGAAGCACGCTATGGTTGAAGTCTGTTGTTTCGCACTCGGCACGGGGAAAACGCTTGCTGGCAAAATGCCTCCTGCCGACACGATGAATTTCTATTATCCCTTTTTATAATTTTGCGCAATCTCACTTGGACGATTTTCAGTGCTTCAAGTCAAGTTGAGCTCTCGAATAGGAAAACATCAAGGGCCGGAAAATCACTGGCATGATTTTCTGTTGAATTTTTTATGAGGGTCTCTGTGCTGAAATGCTGCCTTATGTTTTGGGAGATTATAGAGGTGTAAAATCTTGTTTTCATAATTTAGCCAACTGTTTGGCGAGGGTGAAGTTGGGTGTTTGTTTTTGCTACTGTAAAGTGAATTGGCGTAGTGGTTTTGCGCTCAAGTGATAACATGACTTTCAAATTTGATGCATCATGTTAAAAAAATCGAAGAATTGCATTTTAAATTCTTGTATTGATGAATTTAAAAACTGTGGTCATCTAAACAACTCATGTTGGTGCTTCAGTGTATTTCCAGGTGAAATCTGCGAGAAAAATAAAAAAAAGGTTATTTGACCTTCTCCGATTTGAATGAAATTTTCAATATGTCTACGGTGAAGAAGATATGTTTTTTTTGCATTGATCATTATGATCTAACAATAATTTTTCGAAAGGGTGAATTTTTTTTCACATAGATATATTTAAAAAAATCGTAACTGAAAGACCATTGGTTCTAGTGGAATTATGTGTGAGAACAAGTAGCATACAAAACTTATTTAAATTTAAGTATATTCCACAGTGTGATTTTTTCAAAGTTGAGATGTGTTGGTTCAATGTTTCAACTATTTGTCTTTGCTTTGCGGCAATCATGGATTCAAGGCGAGAACTGATAGTAATAAGTGTTTGAGTCAATAAAAAAATGGAAATAATTCCAATTTATTCTACTACAATTTGAAGCGATCTTTCCTTTCACAATTTCCATTGATTTTTCTTTGACAAGACAGAAAATATATGTAGGAGAGAAACACGTGTATATTGCAAAGCTGGCGGTCTATTAACGAGCTTATTTCTTTTACCTATTGTAATCATTTGAGGCCGAAAATTTTCAAAACGGACTGACCTTCTGCACTGTCTATACTGTGATATGTTGAACTCCAACTCAACGCGTGGCAATGATTTATACTCTCAGTGGAGGCGATAAAGATGCATGTTATGTTGTCAGCGGCAGGTGAAAACATAACAAACATTCATTAACTCAATGTGTACCGGTAATGTTGTCACAGTCGATAATGTTCTTCTCTCCTACTGCGGCAACTGGTTATATTCGACTGCTGGATGTGACCTTAAGTAAAAGTTCTAATGCGAAAACATCGACTGCATAACGATTTGTGAAGGTGATTAGCAGCACATAATGGAGTTTTTGCCGTAATGTCATATAGGGGTACTGTGAGTAAGACGAACAGGTTAAGAAGATCGGCTAATATACACAGAGAACTTATGATTTATAAAACTTAAATACAGTTTACTTCAGTTCAATATATTGTTTTCAAAAGCGGCTAGTGAAATATTTAACAAAAAATGTTTTTCTATGTGTATTTTGAGTATTGAAAATTGTCCGAAAAAGTGAACCTTTTTAGTGTTGCGGGTGAAACGGACAATGTGTTGGGTATTGTAAATCGCCCCAACTGAGAGCATATTATTATTGTTGGCCCTGCACAAATTGAATACGTAAAATATGGTGATGTAGCGTGCAAAAACTGAAGAGGGCAGTCCACCTCCTCCCACTAGAGGCAGCCAATAGAAAATTGTTTAGCAGCGGCAATATGAACAAGCATTCCAAAAACTGTTTCATGCCTGGCCGCTGCTAATTTGTTTGAAGTTCACGTTTGCCGGTAAAATTTTCATTTATTTGCTTGAGATATCACTAAGAAGCAAAATCAACAATTTTATTATAATATGTTCACTGACCATCTAGCAGTTGTCCAATTCACCCCATCATTATACATTTTTTTAAAGCCTTCACAATTTTTCATATGCAAATGAAATTACGTATTAGTTCAACGCAGACGTTACTTGAAAAGGTAATAAATCGAAATACTTTATACTATGGGCAACATTTTGGAATTAAACCACTCAAAAAGTTTAATTTCGACGGGAAAAAAGTTACATCCAGATGCAGAATCATTTCCAATTTTTAGTTTTTCTGTACTTTATCAAAATTGGAAAGTTCTAAACGATGATGGAAACGTTCAGACATCATGAGATAGCAAGATGGTTGGATGCCCATCAAACATTTACGAATTTTAATGCTTAACTGGTAGAATCAACCACCTGCCCGTCTTACCCAGCCTATTCGTCTTACCCACAGTTCCCCTATAGGGTACGGGAGGGTATTTCCAGCACGCTACTAAATTCGGAATACATTACTTTTTTTCGCTGCGCTTTCTCAAATAAAAACGTTGCCGCTATATAACAATACTGAAACGAATGTAGCACTCATAAGCTTTAATGTGTTATAACCATTTTCATAAAAATGTAAGCAATTTGCACATCAAAACCACTGTTTTCCACTGGCAAGTAATCAGGCTGAAAACCCCAGAAGCAATCGCTTACGCGTATCTGCTCTTGATGATGGTTAGGAAAACACACAATTATGATCACGTTTACTTATTTTAGCAACTAAACATCTGTGAATATGATGTCACAGAACAATTCTACTTCATTTCATCACATAAGAACACAAAAATTCCCCTCTGATATGAAAATATAAATCAATTTTCATTCACTAGCAATCTACAGCATTTCGCTTTTAATTTCAGCATATGGTGCTCTATTTACACTACTACCAATGTGTGTGGCAGTTGCGCCTGAAATTCTTCTATCGTGTTGACATAGCTAGTATTTGAGTGACAACCACTTGCTTCTGGTGCTAATGTATATGTACGATTCAATGATATACTAGCGCCAGCAGCAAGCTGTTGTCACTGTAAAACTAGTTATGTTCAATGAGCCGGTATCTAGGCAATACCGACACGTTATCCATAGGTCTCTTTTTTGATCTGTTTTTGAAAAGCATCTAACCCCTGTGCAGGCTATTTTGGCCTGTTGGATTTAAAAAACACTATAGAACACTATAGAAAATGGGCCCAATTTAGCCGCAGCGACTTCATCATTTCTCGCCACTATAACTCAAATTTAGTAGCGTTTTATTAAGACCAAAATACACGCCGAAATTCAGTCGCCGAAATTATTGAATCGAATGAATATAGTTTTAACGTAATTCCTGTATATTGTTTAGGCTACCGCTTAATGGGCTGAAAATACCCTCCCGTACCCTATATGTAGAAATAGTCAGCGAGAACGTGCACGATATTATTGTTTGTTATAAAAAGCATGAAAGACAAAGCTCATCATGATCTATCTTTGATGAATTATAATATCGCTAGCAGGTATAAGTAAGATATTCCTATATTATTTGGCCTGTTTGGTTGCTTCTTTGTCGTTGCTGCAGTGCTTGTAGTGGATGCTTATTCTTATTCTTATTCCATCACAGCCGTCTCTGAGTAATTTTAACTTTGTGTTCGTTGGGAGTATTTATGCTAATAATGGTTAAGTGATACTCCGGACCCTCAGGGCTTGGGGATGAACTTATGGCATTTACTTCAAAAGTCCGGCTGCTATTGGCCAAGGTTATAGCACTACAGCAGTTACAGCAGGTTATTTCCCATTCTAAAATAGATCAAATACACCAACCACAAAGCTATCAAAGACATGATAGCATATACCAATCAATTTGTTAAACAATAAAATGAAGCAATAATAAAATAAATAAATTTACTTATTGTGTCCATGTAGTTGCATAAAACAACTTAAAAATAATGTAGTTTTAAAACGATCTCACCAGTACTTTCTTTTTTTTCTGATCCGTTAGAATGGCAGATTCAAGTCGAAAACAACCGGGAGCCATTGAATACGAGCTGTCCTTTTAGCAGCCGTTTCCAATCGTCAGAAAAACAATGCTGCTGCACTAGTCTAATTAGTACATATTCTGACTTGCTAAGTTGGTCCGTGGTCAGCCAATTTAGTATCAAGTTTTTCTTTGCCCTTTTAAGTATTATAGAGGCGTATCACATAAGTGGTTACTCGGACTAGTCGCTGATAACTTGAAAATCTTTGACAATGTGTGTCTATAAATGAAGGTGACACTGGGGAAACAATTGTTGCTGTTAACTTTGTTTTATGTCGTTCTAAATCAGTGTCGAATGGCCTTTCGTTGTTTGCATTTTGGGTTGGCCAATTATCCTTCGTCTGCTACAACCACGAGGGGCCTTGCTACCAAAGTTCGGCGTCTAGTGCTGAGCAACCTCTTGAAAGGAT
The DNA here is from genome assembly GCF_943734655.1 of Sabethes cyaneus. NCBI lineage: Eukaryota > Metazoa > Arthropoda > Insecta > Diptera > Culicidae > Sabethes > Sabethes cyaneus. The sequence goes on from NC_071355.1 coordinate 137,292,743, forward strand.
GTCAGCTGGATTTTCATGCCCTGAGATGTGATTCCAAGTACAACGCTGCGTCACGTGCTGTATTTTTGATACCTCATTTCCGACAAACGTTGTCCACATTGACGGAGTGCCCTTTAACCAACTAAGTACTATCGTACAATCTGTCCACAGGAATGCTACCGCAGGTAATCTAAGCGATGTTGTTATTTTTTGAAACAGCTCCGCTGAGAGTGCTGCACCGCAAAGCTCCAGCCGGGAAATTGATTGCCTTTTAAGTGGAGCCACTCTTGATCGTGAAGTGAGAAGTGAAATCTTTACATAGCCATTAGCGGCGGTCCTCAAATAGGCGCAACTACCATATGCTATTTCCGAGGCGTCGGAAAACAGATGCAATTCTATCTTCATCGCATTTGGTAACAGAACAAAACGGTCTATACGAAGCTTATTGCGAAGTGAAAGCTCTGAATGGTACATCATCCACGATTCATGCAAATGTGTCGGTAATTCACGGTCCCAGTCCCAAACTGTACCGTTTTCATCCACGAGTGCCCACAATGTCTGCATAAAGGCTTTAGCAGTCAGCACAACTGGTCCAACCAATCCCAAAGGGTAAACATTTGAGCTATATAGGATAATACACACTGTTTCGTCAACTTGGTATTTGGAGTTAATTTGATATTTCAGCTGGTCAGTCATTGGCTCCCAATGTAGGCCAAGAGTTTTTATGGTTTGATCCCGATCAAAGTTTACGTTCGATTGCAGTGCCCGATTATCTGGCGCAACATTCTTGATTACGGTTTGATTTTTTTTTGTTTTGATTATAGTTAGGTCATTCGTGACTTCTGCGCGGTTGGGATGCGATCCCAGGTCCTCGGCGTGAATGCTAGTCACTACACCGGGATTGACCCCACGGTTTGATTATTTGATGTCCACTTTCTTAGCTGCATGCCTCCTGCTGCTAACATTAAATCCAACTACTTCTGCAGTTCAGTTGCCTCTGCAACTGTCGCTGCTCCTGAGAATAAATCGTCGACATAAAAATCTGTTTCAACGACCTTTGCTGCTATCGGAAACCGTTCTACCTCGTCATTCGCAAGTTGCTTTAATACTCGAGTTGCTAAAAAGGGTGCCGATGCGGTCCCGTAAGTGACTGTCTTTAGCTCAAATACCGTGATTGGTAGATCAACAGATAATCGCCAGAACACTCGCTGAAACTGAGTGTCGTCTAGATGTATTAGTATCTGGCGACACACAGGGCCAGCGCTAGCCTATTTGTCGCTCCACGCTAACCCTTAAAATGGCACCCTCAAAATTTAGTCGTAAAAAGTAATTAAGATGTATACGGATGTGGCAAGACACTCAACGAATTAACGATTAATAGCCCAGGAATGAGTACAGTGGACTTCTTGATACGGCACGAGCAAACTCCGCCACTTACTCCAAAAGGGGCGCAAATACAGAGTTCCCACGTATCATTAGTTCGTTAAATTCAAAGCCGCATATGATACCATCGATCGAAAAGAGCTATGGAAAGTCATCAACGAGTGTAGCTTCCACAGGAAGCTCATCAAACTGAGTCACTCTACGATGGACGGTACACAGTGCAGTATTCGGATTTCGGGTAGATTGTCGAGTGTCATTCGAATCACACAGAGGGCTTCACCAAGGTAATGGTCTCTCAGGGCTACTGTTCAATATAACGCTACAAGGTATTATGAACCAAGCGGATACCAACACGTGGGGCACAATCTTCAACAAATCTAGTTAATTCGTCTGCTTAGCTGAAGACATGGATATTATCGGCAGAACACTTGTGGCGGTGGCTGAACAGTACACCAGACTAAAGCACGAAGCAGAAAAGATTGGGTTAAAAGCAAATACGTTTAAACCAAAGTAAATGCTGGCTGGCAGAATCGAGGCCGATCGACGCCGCTTGGGCAGTAATGTAACGATCGACGACGATGAGTTAGAGGTAGTCGATGAATTTGTCTACCTTGGCTTACTGGCAACGGCAGATAATGACACGAGCCGTTAGATTCGACGGCGTATTATCAGCGGAAGTCGTGCTTACTATGGGCTTCACAGTCAAATGCGGACGAACAGGCTAAGTCCCCGTACAAAGTACATCCTGATACAAGACGCTTATTAGACCGGTTGTTTTTTACGGGCGTGAAACGTGGCTAATGATTCAGGAGGACCTGTGAGTGCTCGGAGTTTTCGAGAAAAGAATACTAAGAACGATCTTCGGCGGCATATTCAGGAGAACGCAGTATGAAGGTTGAGGATGAACCATGAACTATGGTGAACCCAGCATTCAAAAGGTGACTAAAGCTGACTACCATGCAAAGATGGTGTTCGCTTCATATCCGGTAGGAACAAGATGACTAGGAGCGTAGCGAGCAAGATGATTAGATCAGGTGAAGCGAGATTTTGCGGAAAGTACGCGGTGCCCAAAGAATTGGAGAGCAGACAACCGAGACCAGACAACCCACAACCGAGTAAATTGGAGAAATTTTGTTTATCAGGCATTATCTTAGGACGACATGCCAACTAAGTAAGTGAGTAAGCGAGCCCGGCTTTATGTTGCTAGAGGAAGCGGAGGAAAAAATACCAAAAAATCTAAAATTATGTTAACTGTTATTTATAGACAACCGTTATTTTATTGATAACTTATTTATCTAATATACCAGTCTTTTTCAAGTAACCAAAATGGCGCCCCCTCAAAGTGGCACTCCAAGCAAGTGCTTGTTTTGCTTAAGGGAAGCGCCGGCCTTGGCGATATATCTTTGCAACGTCTACGATCAACACGATAGCATCAGTTCGTGCTCGCATAACCGTAGGTCCTCCTGCACTATCGGCCCAACGAGCAAAGAGTCATTAAGAGAAGGACCCCACCCGAACCATCGTTGTAGTACTACTTTCACGAACGACTGGATGGTGTAGCATATAATAAGACGGCACCTTTTCGTTTGTGTTCTCCGTTACCGGTTCCATGTGCCCCAGTCGATGATATTCACACTTGAAATCCACGTATTGCGCGCGAAGAATTGGATTGCGAGCTAATCGTTTCTCCAGAAGATGAAAACGATGGAGAGCAGTTTTATTATTATCTTTCAGACTATGGATTAGGTTCTCTTTAAAGGGAAGACGCTATATAGCGTACCTCAGGATCACGTTTCACAGTTCGGCGAAAGAATTCCTCGCAATAAGTTTCATTGGGCGAATAATTTGGTTTATACTAATTATACTGGTTATGGTTTATAATAATTACCATGGAAATGATTCGCCGAGGGAAATCCCTCCAGGAGTAGCAAATATGTCAAAAAAAATCTCCGCTCCCAGTACAACATCAATAGTGCTTGATTTATCGAAGGCGGGATCGGCTAGTGTGATACCATTTGGAATTTTCCATGTGCTGGTCTCTAAATTCAGTTGGAAGTCCGAGTCTTTCTTGTTTTTATTTTTTTTGTCGGAAGATTTGACCACTGCGACCATTATTTTGATCTATTGTGGTATTTGTTTTTATTTTGGGGAGGTTTTACGATAGAAGCGAATAACCAATATAAGCAGAACGCTCGCTGCCAATCGCATATCAGCTTTAACATGCTTTCGTATGCATTCGTATCCGTTCGTGTGTTTTTGTAGAAAAAAGTGACTCGCTACCGCCAGGTTCGCTAGTATCTGTAGAAAGTAGCATGTACGTGTCTGGATTTCTACTTCCACTTCTGTTCTGTGCTGAGATGTTGGATTGCCTTGCGTGCACAGCAACGTATGATGTTTAGATCCACATTTTTTGCAGTAATTTTAAAATGCGCATTCTCGTGCGAAATATCCCTTTCGAAAACAACTGCGGCGCAGTTGATTTCTTTCGACGATTTTCTCCTTTTTTGATACTGGCAAACGAGCAAAAGTCCCGTGCTCGATATTCATTAAATGCTCCGTGTGTACCCAATCGAGGCTGGAACGACCGTTTGGGTTGCGCTTGCGGCTGTGGCTGTCCATCGGACGGCTTGTTTGCTATTTGTTGAAGCACGTTGACCTTACGCTGGGTGAACTCCGTGAGATCTCGAAAACGTATGGCTCTTTGTGATGCTGAATGCTCTTCCCAATCGCTTCGGGTGACGAAATCCAACCGGCAGGAAATAAAATGCACTAAAGTAGATCCCAATACTCGGTTTTTTCTCCCAGCTATTTTAATAACGTTACATTGGCTTCAAACTTCTCGACCAAAGAGTGTAAGTCACCAGTTCTAGGCGAACCTGTATCTCGGGTAGATCTCTTTCCGCGTTGAACTCAGTGACGAATTTTCGGAATAGCGAGAACGACGCTGCAATACTGCGACCACGAGTTTTGAGGTTGTGTAATTTACGCTACAGTCCGGACATGATAACGGGATCTATAAATTGAGATTAAGTAGCTTTGACGAGAAAAACTATCGGAGTAGGAGCGGTAATTACCTTCTATAGGCAATGGTTTTGCCTTGTATAAATAATTTAATACTTATTTGTTGACTGGAACACAATATGCCTTATTTATTGATTTGGCGATCATGTCCCTTCGGGATGACGTTGGCGAAATGAGGAAGCGGGTGTCGGTCGATCGTTGGCGTGCAATGGAAAGACTCGGTAGAATAACCACAAGCGGTGTAACCTTTTGGAATGTTACTATAACCTGATTTTTATTGGATTGTGCCTTGAATATAATTCAATAGAACCGCGTCCAAAATGGCGAATGGGTAGCGTCCTGATCGAGGTGTCCTGTAGACGTCTCTCCCATATACGTTTTATCAGCAGCCGGGTGAACAAACTTGGTCGACGTTCATCCGGTTCGAAGGACCAGATGTTAATAGCTCCAATGGAGGGCAGAAAACCAGCAAGACGGCACCTCCAACCGGGGCAGAAAACCAGCTTAGATACGGCTGACTCCGAACGTCGTGTAGTATAATTTCTCGATGACAAAATATTGAACTATTATCTGTTTTCACTAATCACTACCGATTTATTTTTACTGTATTGACGCTACACCCTTTTAACCTTAACAAACATGTATTCAATTTTAATTAATTTTAACTTGGTACAAATATAAAATGGTCAATGGTTATGCGACAGAGTCGCCGATTGAAAAAAATGTCCTTTCCGCTTGGCGCCAAATTGAATACTGTCTGGTCACTACCAGTAAGCCAAAGGCTCCTGCCTCTGAGCCAGCGATTGTTTGATTAGCCGAGGTTGGCAATGGCAATTGTAATTGGCGATTAATCGGTTGCCCTAGTGGCTTGAATTCGTCGATCCAGTTCAGTGCTGGTCCACGCACTGTTTTCGTCCGTACACTTGTTATAGTATTGCATAACAATTATGAAAATTGTGTTCTTTGTATACCAATTTATTAAAAACGCCCTACTAATCCTGACCTGGATGGAATCCGTTAATCCATCTTTAAAACGAGCTGCTCTGTACTCTGTCAACCCTTAAGAAAGATTTTTAATGTGTCGCTACCTTCTGGAGTTTTACCATATCGCTTCTCGCCCGATTATTCCATAATCGCTTACAAATTGACACAGTTTATTCTGATTTATTAGCGGCATTCGATAAAATCGAATACCATTTAGATACCAACTCTCTGCAAATGCTGTTGAATTTTTTTGATGATTGGTACTGAGTAACAGAATGGTCCTAAGTACTGTTAGGGCAACTGCAAGGGGGTAAGGGCTAGGGGTAAGACGAACAGGGTGGGTAAGACGGACAGGTGGTTGATTCTACCAGTTAAGCATTAAAATTCGTAAATGTTTTGATGGGCATCCAACCATCTTGCTATCTCATGATGTCTGAACGTTTTCATCATCATTTAGAACTTTCCAATTTTGATAAAGTACAGAAAAACTAAAAATTGGAAATTATTCTGCATCTGGATGTAACTTTTTTGAAGTAGGACTACTTCTTTGATTTCTATATTGGGGTGCACTTTAGAAAAACGAAAAGGGAATATGTAACGAAAAGTGGTTATGGTTTGCACGCTTATAACTCAGTCATCCGTCAACAGATTCTAGAGATATTGGTATCAATCGATTGGAAATTTTTCAAAAAATCCATAACAATACAATAGATTCCATGTTTCCCAAACAGACGTTTAATAATTGAGAAAATATTAGACGTATATTCATTATTTCATTATTTTCATGTTTTTGCCTTCCCACGCCAATGCTTCCCTAGCACAGATGACAGAAATATATATGAGATGAGCTATGGGTTAAGCTGACCTTTGATTGTATTTAATTTACGCTCTATAGAATCTGCTCGAAAGTTGTTGAGCTTCAGTGGGTGCTGCTTGCTCGGAATAAGGCATCGAAGACATTCAAATTCACCAAGCAAGACGCCAACAAACCGAAGAAGCCACCGACTCGCCCGCCAGCGAACAATATGGTTTTTGCTGCTATCAATACCCAGTAAAATCAATGGATCCTCGCTGCAAGCCGTTAGAAGTAAATCGCCGCTAGCCACAATTGTGACGTTCCAAGGTTGGACACATTTGTGAAAAAGGTTTTGAAATTAGCTGTCGAAAAGCTGGTCCAAACAAAAAGAACAGGCGCTTCCGATTTGTTCAAGGTTGATAAAACGGACGAAAACAATATCTTTGCTAACTGCTGCAAAGGCGGCTCCGATTAAAGCTGTACTACTGGACTAAATATGCGGGTGCCCCCGAACAAAAATCTACTAAGCCAATGAAAACCATAGCAAAGGCACCGAAAGCCCCAGTCAAAGGTAGTTGTTCCAGCGGAGAAGGTGCCCGAAAAAAACTGTTGCCTAGATGTAAATTTCCTTGATTTTCATTACTAATATCTGGTAGAAAACAATCAGTTCTTTTAAGAACTACTGAATAAAAGTAATAATACGAAGCAGTTAAATTGATTTTTCTCACATTATCACAGCCACATTATCTGGCAAAAGAAAACTGCGACACTTCGTAATTCGAGACTAAGCGTTTAGTGAGAAAATCGAATTGCATCTTCATTTATATATTAGGCCCTAAAAAGGGCTAATTGTTGTATAGTTACAGAACCCTGACCAGATACATTTACTATAGACCGGTATACTTTGGTACCTTCCGAGACGGCGCGCTTGGAAAAATCACCCGGCACAACCACACACAACTGTGAATGCATGTCTGCCATGCCCGTTGCCGTGCTATCCCAGTCAGCATTAAATGCAAGAAAATAGCGTTGCTCTCCTTAGTGGCGTGGCTTCTTCTTCTTTTTTCCTATCGCACTTTGCGGCCTTTCCACTGGTTTTCGGTCGCATGAAGACGATGCTTCATATTAGGTTGCTCTGCAGAAACTGGTAGCTCTTCATTAAGGAAGCACCGGACACCGGTTTTGTTCAAACAATGTACGGTTTCGTTGTGCGTTGTACCGCCTTTCTTTCGTGTCTATGATTCTCTGCCCTACGTGGATCCGCCTTTGTTACATTTTGCTGCCGTTTGCTCTGGTATATAATCAGAAGTAAGCCGGCGAACGGTATCATTTTCGCATTGGCATCGGTACGGTACAGAACAGACAGAGAGTTGCGATTATATCTCCCTCACTGGACTCGGTAAACTGGTAAAACGCAGCGCAGCGGCAGCAGCAGCAGCGGATCATTGTTTGGTGTAGAGTGCGCCGAACGCGTTGGTACCGGAGCATCGATCTATTATCAGCTATATTAGAATATTTGGTTGCGGGAGCGGAAGAGCTTGAATCAATGGAAAATGCTCTTTCCGATAACCATTGTCACAATTGCCCTGGGAGGTGTTGTTTCAAACATTCAAGCCATTCTGCTGGCCGGATTTTCAACCACATAATTTACCACAACCCGTCCTTTTTAGGACGAACGAATTTGTTTATGAAGAGATGAAAATTTTCTGTATACCAAATTTCCAAATGTCGCTGATTCTTTAAAACATGAAGAATTTCTTCTGATTTGATCTTTAAAACGTTAAATATGTGGTGACTCACCATGCGGTCTTCCAACTCATGACGTTGCTTTAATTTTATTTTTGCTAAAAAATTTTGCCTTCCCACGCCAATGCTTCCCTAACACGGATGACAGAAATATATAGGAGAAGAGCTATGGATTAAATTCCCTTTGAATTGAATCAAAGTTTGATTGTATTCAATTTACGCTCTATAGAATCCGCTCGAAAATCGTTGAGCTTCAGCTGTTCTTCCCCGGAATAAGGCAACGAAGACATCCAAATTCACTAAGCGAGACGCCAAGAAACCGAAGAGTCAACGGATCCTCGTTGCAAGCCGTCTAGAAGTATATCGCCGCCAGCTACAATTGTGACGTTTCAAGGTTGGACACATTCGTGAAAAACAAAGAACTGGCGCTTCCGGTTCGTTCGCCTATTAAACTTGCTAGCGAGAAGCAAGATTACTAAGTCAATGAAGACCATAGCAAAGGCATCGAAAACTCCAAAGCCAAAAGAAGTTCTAACGGAGAATGCTGTCTGAAAAAAGCTGCTGCCAAGCAGTAAATTTCTTCGATTTGTATTATTAACAGCTGGTAGAAAACAATCAGTTCTTTTAAGAACTACTGAATAAGTATATGAAGCAGTTGAATTGATTTTGCGAACGGCATCATTTTCGCGTTGTTTGGGTTGCAAATAATAATGAGAGTTACGATTTTATCTCCCTGTCCGGACGCGGCAAAGGTGGTAAAACTCGGCAGCAGTCGATTATTGTTTGGTGTGGAGTGGAAATTACGCCGACCGTGTTGGATTCGAAACATCGATCTATTTAAAACAAAGCTGTCAGACTGGTGCAGTATTTTGCTTTCGAATGATTAAATTGAAACTTTCATTCTTTACTTTGCTTGTTTATTATTTAGCTGCGAAAATAGTAAAACTTCTGCGACCTTGCCATTTTCAGCACACCACAGACGACCTTCATAGCGTAATGGCGAATTACTGTAAATTACGGCATCACGAAACAAAATACAGATGCCAGCGGTCCAGTGCCAGTCCAGGCAGAATCGTAATCGTGTTCCCAACCTTCTTTAACAAAACAGTAGCGTGTCCATGATGTAGTCGAAACAAATCGTATCACATACACATGTGTATAAAGCTGCCTAGCGGAACCAAGGATGCCGGATTTTTGCAAAAAATAATCTGCATCTACCCGAAACTGTTCGAAATAATTCCCCAAATCTGCACCAACATGTATCACATGTAAGAACACAATTTTTTAATGCGCAACTTGAGTATTTATATATGAAATTCAAACAAATATCACCGGCTTTAGCATTGGGAGACGAATTCCACTACATTCGTAGTCCTACTTCAAGCCTGCGCCCGTGCCACTAGGCATGGACCCTTGTACTTTTTCCATCTAAATTGAGCTTTTTGAGTGGCTTAATTCCAAAATGTTGCTCATAGCATGAAGTATTTCGATTCAATACCTTCTCAAGTAACGTGTGCATTGAAATAATACGTAATTTCATTTGCGTATTTAAAATTGTGAACGTTTTAAAAGAATGTATAATGGTGGGGTGAAATGGACAACTGCTAGTGTGTGTAAGATGGTCAGTGAATATATTATACTAAAATTGTTGATTTTGCTTCTTAGCGATATCTCAAGCATATAAATTTAGCATATAAATTAGCAGCGGCCAGGCATGAAACAGTTTTTGGAATGCTTGTTCATATTGCCGCTGCCAAACAATTTTCTATTGGCTGCCTCTAGTGGGAGGGGGTGGACTGTCTCCTTCATTTTTTGCACGCTACACCACCATATTTTACGTATTCAATTTGTTAAGGGTCAATAAAAATAATAATATGCTCTCAGTTGGGGCGATTTACAATACCTGTCCATCTTACCCCACCACATTGTCTGTTTCTCCCACAGTACTAGAAAAGTTCACTTTTTTGGACCATTTTTGAAAAACATTTTTTGTTAAATATTTCACTAGCTGTTTTTGAGAACAATAAATTGAACTAAAGTAAACTTTAGTAAATTTAGGTTTTATAAAAGTTCTCTGTATTATATTAGCTGTTCTTCTTAACCTGTTCGTCTTACTCACAGTACCCCTACACACCGTTTTCTCGCAAACGCTCGCTCATCAGCTTCGAGTATACAATTTCATAAACGAAACTACTTTTAAAAATTGAGGTTTTTTGTTAGAGTCTAAGCTCCTTTTAAAGAACATATCACTTTCGTTTGCACTGAAGTCTCTAGAATCTTAATTTTTAGTTCAGTTCAGGGTGGCCAGGTCTTTTCGAATGTCTTAAGATACTCTATTGTTGCCTGGTGCGGTCCACATTGGAATATGCATCTATAGTTTGGGCACCACACTATCGAAATAGTACGTATAAATAATTTTGGTTTTGCTCTACGTAATTTACCCTAGAACGATCCTTTCAATCTTCCAAGTTGTCGATCAGATTCCTTCATAGCGGGTCGCGTCCAAGTTGACTGTCCAAGCTTGATTTCTGAGATCCCATCCATTTCTTCGTCTTTCTACGACTCGCACTAGTTATTGTCAGTTTGACTAAACTGACCACTAAATAGTATGTGGCGCGTGTTCAATCAGTGCTTCAATGTGTACGAGTTTAAATTGTCTCGCCCTATTTTGAGAAAGGCCTTTGCTTGAGCGCTTATTAACTCTTAGGTTATTTTTATGTATTTTGTTAAGCAGATAGTTGCTTTTTATTGTCTTAGTTTTCATAAGTTTTACCTACGTGTTATTTATGTTATGAATATTTTGTATCATTTGGTTTTGTCAACTGCTGATACGTAATATTGATGGTTTTGTGCCTGCTGGAGAAGGAGCATTGATTATGTTTATAATTTTTTCACTTCAGTAAAGTTTTCGAGTTTTCCCTTCCGATGAAGAATAATGAATAAAACAAAACTTCTTGGAAGTATTTCTAGTGTCAACTTAATGTGTGCATACTAAATCGGTTCGGTGGTTACTCTATCGACATGCGACATAATTTTGCGAGTATCAAAAAAAACCAAACCATTGTCCAATGACGCAACAATCTAACTGTATTTCAAAAATCTATTCTATAGATAACTGATTCACACTTTTTCATTGTGTGCCTAAACACATCAGAAGAAAAACAGAGTTTACAATGTTATTATTAGTATATTAACATACAGAAATCCCCTCCAATGTAACAACATCACAGCAAACGTGCGTGTATATACCTACCATATAAGATGGAAAATCCTCCCATTATGTACTGATGAAACGCTTTGCACAAAGCTTAACACGTACGGGGTGCAATACATAAGTCAGTGAAGCATTGTTGCTTATATCACCTCAACATTTCCATCAACAGGGGGCGGTTGATCCAAATTTCGTGGGATAAGAAATGTATTAAGAGAGAATCATGTGATGAATTTATTGAGCTGATTACAGACACACAATTTATTTCGTTTTGTTTTATCTCGCTTTGCTAAATAAGTTTCGTCTTTCTTACATTTTCCATTCATCAACCCGTTTATTGGCAGAGGGCTTTCCCTCCCTACACTTGCAAAGCACACTGAAGGACTACAATGTGCTTCGTTTGGTAGATGTTTTGTACTTTTCCTGCTGTCTACCATCAGCTGGCAAGAAAGAAGATGGATTTATTGCCATCGTTTATATTGAAATTTAGAAATAAATGATCGTGTTTAATATGGTTAGAAGCGATAGCATCCGGAAAATTGCTTTATCGTTTGTGGTGACTCCCTGCTCATTTCGTTCACATACTGGCAGTGATTGGCAGCACTCAATTGTTCCACCCTCACCAAATTAAATCGTCGGAAATGAGGCAACAAGCCGTAGCCTTTGTTGTTTACCACCATCGAGTGCCACGTTTCTATGCTTTGGTGGATTTGGTAATATTTTGCGGTGAATAGTGAGGAAGTCGTTATGCATTATGTAGATATACGTGTGTATTGACATGGGAGTATTGACAAATTCATTTGTTGTATGTTATAAACTTACTGTGTGCGATACGTGGGCGTTTCAAATTTAAAAATAAAATGATCATCAAAGTTATTCTTGAGCGTCGTAGTACCACAGAGAACAGACCAACAGGGTCGAAGAAAGTAATCGACTTTTGGTCTGTAAAATCTGCTGGTGGCGCCCTTCACAAATATTTTGCCAAACGCATCAAAAAATATGCATGCAGCTTTATCAATATTACTTTTTTTGTTAGATTATAGTCACTTTAACCAGCTTGGGTCATTCGTGACATTCGGGGTTGGGATTTGAACCCGGGTCCTCGGCGTGAGTGGCACGTATGCTAACCACTACGCCGGGACTGACTCCATCAATATTACTTTATGCTGGAGTTACATACACAGAGATGGCATATTAGCGATGGCAGCGACATTAAGTTTTAGTTTACCACCTACTGCTCGACGGGTCGAAGGATTACTCGTTGATTACATAAAAACCTTTTACACACTTTTTGTCAATTACCTGTTAGTCTGTTCTATGTGTTAGTACAATTCCAAATATAATGCCGTTGCAAATTATTTTTAAAGCTTTTTGTTTTCCCCCCTCCCTTTGAAATTAGCTTTAAAAATCTGGGGCAAAAAATTTACAGCTTAAAAAACTCAAAAGATGAGTATGCAGAGCAGGGCGGGCGCTGCCCTTAACCCATTTCCTCCCTGCGCTGCGAAAACGCAACGCACTTTCATTCGATTCTAGAGAAGGCCCGGTTTAGAATATCAACTTGGACCATGAGAAACAAAGAAAGATTGGAAAAAAATCTAATCGACCTGTTTTTGCTCAAAGGTCAGATGTTACATGTAACATAATTACAGCTGTGACAAAACAACAGGTTTTGCTATTTTTCAGATAGTTAAGGACAAATGCTCATAAAACTTGATTTTACCTCTATTAACGCCTGACCTAATAATCAGTGTTAGTATGAATCGGCTGCTCGCCAAAAAAACTTTGTTTCATAATTTTGATTATTTTTGTAAGCTTTGCGTTGCGAAAACGCAACGCTAGGAAGAAACGAAATTCAAAATTTACAACAGGAACGTTTCTTTTCGTTCGTTCGCTGCGATGTTTCATTTGATGTCGTTGCTTTTTAGTAAACACATGAATGTAAATCTTATCTTTCGCTTGTTCAAAATATCCCGCAAACATTATAAAAGTTTACATAACATAGAATTCGCAGCTTCAAACATTGATGGCCAGTGTTGGGCACCGCTAATTCGCTAACTGACCAATCGAGAAACGCTAATTATACTTTATAATTTATACTCAGACTAGCCAAATTGTTGCTGGTCCATATATCCTAATAAAGTGCCGCTGTTTATTTTAAAATTAATAAACTGTAAAGCATTTTATCCATTATATTAGGTTTTGATCTTAGTTTTATTAAGAAAAGCCGTGTAATATATACAAATTAGTATTTATATGTAAAGTGATAAATTATAATGCAGGTTGTTGGGATATGTTCAAAAATAAATAGTGACTATTAATTTGCAGTTTGTGGTTAGTGATTAGCAAAATTTCCACGATTATCGAGGAAATTATACCGGTTTGCGAATTAGCAGTGCCCAACACTGCTGATGGCAGATGAAGTAGCCGTTGTGATAAGAGCGTAATAAAATCGTTAAAGTAATTTTGCCTCCGGAATATTTGGAGGATTTGAGTGACAGTAACGAGAGTTTCATGGACCCAAATTTAATGTTACAATCTTTCCGGAACGTGTTGGTAGGCATTTAATCATCTGCGATGACATGCATTTAGTATTCAAACTGCATACTATGCGTCTAGTGCAAAGATGGTCTTCAACCCAAATGTTTCGATATCTATCATAAAGCATAATATGTAATACTCCTAGTCGTTCATTTAATCTTTATTAATACCGCCATCCGGGGTGAGATTGTGCCACGGGGGTGAGATTGTGCCACGGGGGTGAGATTGTGCCAAAAACCAAAAATGTTTATTTGTGAAAATTTATTATATCTATAGAAACTGGTGACCTAAATTCAAGACGATGATGAACATAACATATTTATTCATAACTTAGAATGGAACACAGATAATATTAGAAAACTATTTAGCCTAAACAGGGTTTCAAAGTTCGCGATTAAAAATACTCGGAAATAACGCTTGAAAAAAATGTCCCACATAAACCAACCCAAACATGAAATCGCATCAACTTGCTATTTTGAAGGTATATAAACTATTCATTTACAATGTATTGAAAGGTTATTATGCGTTGGATAAGTTTTGATTACGAAAATAATATTTTTCGAAACTTTGTACTTTTCGAGCTCCACGGGGGTGAGATTGTGCCAAGCCATAATGATCGATCCAATTTGTGGATTTCACATACACAACAAAAATACGTCAGTATACACCAGTACACTCACATTCTTTACTATTGAGCTCAATATTTTGACAGATTAGATTGCATCATCCATTTTGGAGCAAACAGCATCATAGGTCCGCTAATTAATTTAAACTAATTTTTACTTTTTCTCTGGAAATTTCAGATACTTTGAATACACACTTTAATATTAGACGAATATATTATACCGTGTATAAACTGCTAGTTTTAAGGAGGGGGAGGGGGGTGGAATAGGCCAGATGTGTTGCGCCCGTGGGTTCTCGAACGAAGTAATGGTTACTTTTGTTAAATGATCAAATAGGTATGCCCCCTAAGGAAACACCCCTTCACACATCTCCCTCTTGTTAACGTTAGAAACGCTACTGGCTATATAAAGACTGTCCATTGTCTTCGAATTCATTTTTAGTTATTTCAGACCTCTCCGGGTTATTTTCGTTCATACTTTTTGTATGACGCGTCGGTTTTGGACGATCCCCTGCCCCTAATAGTCCACTTAGTTGCTGGACGGCCACACATGAACTACTTTATACTGATATTTATGTGTATTGTATATAAACACGTTAATGTTCACTGTTTAGGTTTTTAGCCTAACTTTAAGTTTTTGGCACAATGTCACCCCCTAGAAGGGGTGAGATTGTGCCAAAGTTCATGCACTTCCAGTAAAACAAGGTTTCATTGTAACTAAACCATCTCTACGGTAATTGTTAATTGAACAATTTAGTATATATTGACAGGTTTGAAATCAACTTAGTTCCTAAATTGTGTGTATACTGAGCCAAAGAACAAAAATATACGCTTTTTTGGCACAATCTCGCCCCGGATGACGGTACTCAAAATCTCAAAAAAAATCCCAAGTTTGATTTAACGGTAAAAAAGTATGAAGTATTTATATGCATAATAATGAAGGTATGCCAAAACGGTATACCCTTAACGCCCAGTGTTGCGTTTTCGCAACGTAGCGTTGCGGTACACAGGGTCAAAATTAAAAATACATGTCAGCGGATTTTTCTTAGTTGACCTAAAAGAGAATTTTCCTGAAAGTTTCAACTTTCTATTCCTGCTGGGAAAAGTGTGGGGCTTAATGGGTTAAGCAAAACAAGCAGCTGCTTGGAGCGCCGCTTCGAGAGGGCGCCATTTCGCCTACATTAAATAAAACTGAAGCATTAAGTGGTTCTCCTTCAGCAACATAAAGCCGAGATGGCAAGTGGTGTATCTAGAGTTGCTGTCCGCTGTATTGGGTCCTGGGCTATTTGCCGCCAATTCGTTGAGCATCTCGACACAAACAAATCGGCTTCAACCTGGTCGAGCCATCTAGTAAGTTGGATGTCTCTATTCTTAAAGGCCCTCATACACGTACCTGAGCCACTGAAACCGATCACTCGCGAGGACTCGCACTCCTACCCGCGTGTAGAGTCGAGGGCGCAAGACGAAGAAGAAAACAAAAAAAAATGCAAAATCTATACCCCAGTGTGCCGCTAGCCCTCACGAGCAGCTGGCTGCTCACGAGTTGTTTGTCTCGTGAGTGGTTATGCAGAAAGACGCTACGAGACTGTGCGTTTGCGAGTGTGTAAGTAGTAAATGTCTGTACACAGCAACGCCGGCTGTTTTTCGTTAACGCTTCTAGCACGAAACTGAAGAGGAAATTCATATAATGGAATTTCCAAAAATCGGTAAAAAAAATTCTTTCGATTTAGTCTGTTTTTGGTAGCTTTTGCTTGGAACATAATAACGTAGGGTGACGGAGCCACCTCGTCACACGTAATCACGGTTCTCACATTATTTCGAGATTTTAAAGAAATTATTTTCACAAAAAAGCAAAACAAAACCATGGGTATAAACGTCTTTAAGAAAGATCTTAAGTGACCCTTCTTTATCGACAGACTTCGCAGCAGAGCCGGCGTTACAGCGCGCCAGATCTTGCAGGTTAAGCAGCGAGGCCCTTTTTTGTGTGCCAGAAGGATATTGGGTTGAACGGCCACTGTGACAGTCTTAATGATCGTCTTTTGGCGCAGGCTTCGGTTGTTATACACAGTTTCTGGACTGCTCATACCCATTGATGAAGTTGAGCTAGATAGTTGTAATCTTGAGCCGTGAATGACTTCTTGGGACTTGGGTTCTATAATCGGTATGGAGTAAGCAGCAAACTTCCGAAGAAGCTAAAGCAAAAACCGCGCAATTGTAGAGTCGATGCGCTGAATCTTTAAGGGCAGAGTTACAAAAGCGGAAGGTGTCGGTACCATTCGATACTGTTTAAAATGATAAAGAGCGGGACTGTGTCCAGTTGGGAGTCCCCTGACTGTACATAGGTCACTTTTTAATAGTTTAGTCTGCAACCCTGCATTTGATGCTATTTTAACAGATAATCTAGGTTGGTAACTAAGTTCAGTTTTGCTGAAAGTCTCATAAATAAAAAAAAATAATAAGCTCAGATTTTTATCCCAAACATTCTTCTGGCGATAACCAAGATGTGCTGCCTGTGATGGAATGTGTCGGCCACCAGTGACCAAAACAAGGGTGAACAGAGCTCATGTGGACTTCCTTACATCGCCGAAAATGTTAAGCGCTGTATCTCCCAATAAGGCTGTGATTTCACTGCTTGAAATATGGCAGATTGCTCGAATCTACCTTATTTTAGTCGATTCTATTTTGAAAAAAGTAAAAAGTTTTGAGCCGTAAAAATTGAAGCGAAAGACACGTTATCAAAAGCGCCTTCAATATCAATGAAAACCCAAAGTGCCGCTTCTTGATATTTGAGCGATTTCTCAATTAACGTCACAACGCAGAGCAATGCAGTTTCCGTTGATTTACCGCGTTGGTATGCATGTGAATTTCCATGCAACGGAGAGTTTTTTAAAAACTCATTGCGGATATAGATATCCGCGATTTCCTCTATCAACTCGAGAAATATTGATGTCAAATTTATAGGTCTGAAAGCCGTTTGCATGGTTTTCTCGTTTTTATCTATCTTTGCACCTATCTTTGCAAATTCTCCGGGATATGTCCCAAAGTGGCTTAAAAAATGTTAATAAACTCGGACATTATAATGCTGCCCATTTTCTGTAAGAAACGGGTAGAATACCATCCGGATCTGGAGCTTTCATTGATTCAAAAGAGTTAAGTACCCACTTGATCGAATCCTCCGTTTATGCATCACGGATTGTGGTTTGGCGAAAAAACTGAATATAGACCGCTGTACTCTACGGCGAATCCGTCTCGGAATGGCTACAAGTGTTACCGAGCAATTGGGGAGCCCAACAGAAGCTTCAAATGATAAACAAAGGCTAGAATTCGATCTCGTGGGATGTGCGGCCGGATGGTGACGAAAGGCGATGCATGTATCTGACTCGAAGATGAATAAGCTTCAGACAAGGCCGATTTCAGCCAAATCCAGGGGTTAAATTCTTTATGCTCTGTCTCGCGGTAGGGTTTGCACCAGATTCGAGATTAGTTTTGGGGATGGATTCGTGATAAAAGGTCATGACTTGGCTGTTTCATTGGCATCCGTGTAAAAATCAGTGTTTTGTGACCGATCAGAATTCAGAGATACACAGGGGTAGGTGCCTCACCAGGCGGTTTTTGCCCCTAGTTAAGTCCCATGATAGGCTGCCGCAGTTTCAGCATGCATGCTACAATGGACAATGGACATCAGTTCATCTCAAAAGAGCTGAGTGCACCAAATTGTCCTCGGGTTCGTCCAGTATTGAAATACTGGGGCATACTGAAACGAAAGCTGAAGATGAGGAGAACAGTCACCAGCGACATTGGTCAGATGAGGTG
The DNA here is from genome assembly GCF_943734655.1 of Sabethes cyaneus. NCBI lineage: Eukaryota > Metazoa > Arthropoda > Insecta > Diptera > Culicidae > Sabethes > Sabethes cyaneus. The sequence goes on from NC_071355.1 coordinate 137,310,836, forward strand.
TTCGAGGTGCAGTCTGGCCGGGGCCGTGACTGCGGAGGTTGTGCACCGGCTGACGAGCGGTGTAGCAGTAGGTTTTTTCATGCAATGTACCATTATTTCCTATGTTTCATTCTTAGAAACTGTTTAAAAAATTAATCACTGCGGGACACTTTCCGGCACGCTTAGTAATCTGTGACAAGCTATCAACATCCGGGACAGTCCCGCATAATCCGGGACGTCTGATCAGCCTAGAGTACAGGAAAATTACGGGGCAAGTACCTGGAGCTAACTGATCAGGCCGCATTATATCCACAAGTACTCAAGTTTTTGGCACGAGATGAATCTTTCACTTCTTTCCTGCACATGTATGACTATTTCGGAACTTATTTTTATAGAAACAAATTTTCATTGCTTTCAAATTTCATATTTTCAAATTGCTTTAATCAAAAAAGAAATTTTCATGTTTAGCGGCAGTTAGTCATACGGAGACTGCATTTTGTCATAAGCAAGATTTGCTTTCGACTTCCTGAATGACCTTCAACCGCAGTTGACGATCAAGGGCTACACTCCAACGCAACGTTGGGTTCGCACTTTGCGGGCAGTCTTGAGAGTTTCCTTGTCTCAACAAACATTTTTGATGAATAGTAGCTTACTCAACCGTTATTAAGCTAATTACCGGGTAACAAGCGCTTGATAAGCTGTTATACAAACAAAATGTTTGTTGGGGTACTTTTTAATCATTCGCGCCACAATAATTTTAGAATAAATTATCAGTTTTGCCAGTTCCCGAATTGACGCTGATGGATTTTGCAGGTAACTGTGCTCAATTATTTTTTTTGCTTCTCTTGCGTGTTGAATACTCGAAACCACGTTAGTTTAACATTGTGAAAAAATATGCCGAAAGAAACTTTAATTGATTTTACAAACAATAAAACGCTGCCAAAAGTTTCCATATACGAGCACTGGGAGCGCCGTTGTCGCCAAAATGAAGTGTTCCGTTTCTAAATGGTCTAAGCTTCATTCATAATATTTATTTGAGCTATCCAGAAAGTTGTTCTCATTTGTGGCTACTAGAGTAAGAATTTTCACACAAATTTCAAATGCAATTTAGAAAACTGGGTTAGAATCAATATACCTACATTTTTTACAATTTAAGTCCCTCCGAAAAACTGCGCTTCAGGTGGAATATTTTTGAACCACGCATCATTGAACAAATAAATTTTTCATAGAAATGCCAACAAAATTCCTAAATAATCCATATTATTTGGAAAACTATTCCACAAAGTTTAACGAAGATGGAAACTTCAAAGAAAAGTAGAAAAGCCCGTATTCTTCTTCTTGGGTTTGCCAAAGCATAACATTTGCATCTTTTAAAAGCACACACCTTCGCAGAAGTAACTAAACACGTATCTTCTATATAGAGCAAGTTAATGAACGATTTAGGTAAAAAATAGCCATATTTCGTACTGCTATAAATTAAAAAGTTGCACAAACTGGCAACCGAAATATTATTAAAGTGAATGTATACTCAAAACTGATCTTAAAATATGTTAAGTCATTTGTCTCTTGGATCATTTAATTTGCATTGCCGAAAAGTGTTACCTACTCAGTCTTTTGGAGACATATATGATAATGTTTACTATATCTCATCAAGGTACGATGTTACCAGTCGTATGTTCTAATCTCGGCTGTGCGGTTCTGCTAGAGTTTAATAGGATCCTTACACTAGCCCTGTAATTGTTCTGTACTCTAAAAACCAGCTGCGAAGCCTGTCGATAAAGAAGGTTAATGTCTTGACCCTCTTTTACTCGCGCTGTTGTATTTTGTACAACGTCTGTGAACAAGTGAAATGAATTCTGTTTGGTTTCAGCACGTCCAAGTTGGCGCGAGTAACGAAAGGTTAAAGACGGTTATACCACATATCACAAACTGGAGGCCTTTGCTTTGCTGATGCTCTGAGATAATGAATATTCGTAAAATAGTATATTATTGTCGAAATAGTTAACTTTTACTTTTGGTATGAATGTACTGAGTTCACTTTAGCTGAATGAAAGTAAAAGAATATGGTTTCTAGTTCAATCTGGTTGGAAGTATTTTTACTCTATGTCATTCTTACAAGGTTGCGAACAACTGATGCTGCATGCAAAAGTTTAATTTCAGTTTGAGTAACCCTCAACCTCTTTCTTAAATCCGGCTCAAAGCAGGGAGCATAGTTCATGGACCATGGTTTTACTTAAGCACAAGTATTCCGTATAGGTGGGTTTTTATTCCATAATAGAGACTCCATGTGTTTACATTTTTTGAGCCGAGGCATTCAATCAACATGCTCCTAGTGAGAATCCAAAACTTCTTCCGTAGACTCAAAAGTAACATTTTCTCCTGTTTCTAAAAAGTTATGATTGAAGGTAATTGAAAAATTGGTCAGCCATAGTGAATCAGGTTCAGAATTACTTAGAGTACAATTATCTCTTGAATTTCTGTCCTCCATAAGGAAGTCATTTCTCACTTTTGGTGTTTTTCGCAGCAAAATATTTTAATTAATGTAAATAAATTAATTTTAAAACAAATTGTACCTGGTTCCTTTTGGCTGAACGCAAAATTGAAAAAAGCAATACAGCTCTACCAATGCAGTTTTATACTTCATGGCAGCCGTATACATGTAATCCAGGCTCCTATGGTTGGTTTTCGGTTCGCTCTGTTTGGATGCAATTTGATTTTTGTCTATAGTTTATTACACAAAATTCATGTTCTAGAATTGGCGCTTAGTTCGTTTTGGCAGAACCCCAACCAAAATTATGTGAGTACTTTGAAAAACAATTTTTTTTGATTCCCATATAGCCCTAGTAGTACTGGCTATACTGGTCGACCAAATATAAAAAATAAAAATTTTTGACGTAGGACTACGTCTTTGTTTACTATCTAGGACTGGGTAGCACTTTGTGAAAACGAAAAAAGAAGTGTAACGTTGGAATGAAAGATTTCAAATGCTAATAACTACTAAACTACTGAACGAAACTGAAAAAATTATATGACGTTGGAAAGATAAAATGATCAGCAATTTTATGGAGGAGGCGAGAGAGCAATTTTATGGACGGCGTAAAAGGGGGGGGGGGGGGGGGGCTCCTATACAAATGAAACACAAATTTCTTCATAACTCTAGAATTAATCAAGCATATGGAACCAAATTTAGCATGTGGGGGTTTCAGAAGGTAATAATTTTTTCTACGGTGAATTGAGACCTCTCCTCTCTTTAGGAGATTTTTTTTTGTTGGTGTACTGAGACCCCTTCCCCTTCTAATATGGGGGGGGGTCTCCCATACAAATGAAATATAAATTTCTTCATAAATCTAGAATTAATCAACCAAATGGAGTTTTTTCTATGGTGAATTGAAACCCTTCCCCTCTTTAGGAGGGGGGGCTCCCATACAAATAATCTACAAATTTCTTCATAACTCGAGAACTAATCAATCAAAAGGAACAAAGGAAGAATTGAATCTGAATATTTTGCTCTCTTTTAAACATTCACTTAAACAATGGCATTCACAGATTCTTATAAGCATTCATATGCCAGAAATGCAGTTTACATTAGTCTTTGATCTAATGATCTGATATAGTCCTACGTCACCCATTCGTACAACCCTTAGGGCTATATACCTTGTAGTTTTTGTAAAATTCGTTAGATGTCAGTTTTTTTTAACGCTCAATTGATCAACCGGGTACACTTGTACCCTTTTCATATTTCATACTCCGATTTCGGCATGTTCTTTTGAAATAATGTCTAGAGACTCCTGTTGCTCATTATTTGGACGAATTTGAATAAATTCAATCATTTATTTAGAAACATGCTGAAAAAAAATTTTGAGTTTTGGGCCGTCAAAATCTAATACCCCGATTTTGATCAACCGGGTACAGGTGTACCCACTTATCAATTCCACGATAAAGAGTGCACCGATTTAGTTCAAACTTTGTGTACTTGTTCCTTTTTCTTAAAATTTTATATCATATTTCTTTATATTGCGCTTAGGGCGCCTCCTAGTGAGTTAGGGTGGCCCTAAAAATAATTGAGATTGTTTTTTTTTTAAATTTGTATCTCAAAAACAAAAAAAAGATACATTTCTCAAATTTTGATATGTTATGCAAAAAACTCAGACGTTCAGAAAAAAATATAAAAACTGGGGTTTTTTTAGGTATTGCAACATGAAAACACTAAAATTCAATGATTTTAAAAGTAAGCAAAAATTTGGGAAGAAGCAAGAAAAAAATAATAACATTAAACCTTCAATAACTAAACAAAAGAGAAGAAATCAGCGTGTATATTTCCATATTATTAAAAATGTAATACAGATATTTTGTACAGTACTTAAATTTTAGTTCAAACCGAACCAAACTTCGATATTTTTCGACCCAAGCACATAAAATAAGGATCGTGGTAGAGATGAACCAGTTTGATCATCATAGTGTGAAAATGGCAGTTTAGGTCCCTACCACTTTTTTACTTGAAACGCATGTACTGTGCTACTGACATGTTTTAAGAAAACAAATCTCTGAAACTATTCACGTTTGAAACCGCTTATTTCTTGGTCAACCTTTTAGGCATGAATATCAGGCCATTCATTTCTCTGTTGATGCTTGTTCTCCAACAATAACGTGTTCACCTTTGTATATTAAGGATGCAAACTGTTTCGTAAATTTCAAGTTTCGAAGAGTTCAGTCACATCCTTCCTGCATGCATCCAATTCACGGTAAAGAACTGTATTTCTGTGTTTTACGTTCCTAACATCCAAAATTAGGGTACGTACTTCTACACTTTACCGAATAAAACGACCAATTTGGAGCTCCTCAAGCACCAATAGCTGATATTCCGGAGTGTCTAATTTCTCGTGTTTCTATCTTATCTAGAACCTATGACGCCAACTGCAATTGGGAATTTCTTCATCAACAGCGATACAGAATTTCACTCATATATTGTTTGATTGATTTTTACCTCAATCTAATTCGGTTCTTTTAAAACAAGTTGAATTAAAATGGAACGAACGAATGAACGCAAAATAGTCACCTGTGACTTGCAATAGGAACCATAAAGGTTAGTTGGTGAAAAAAAGTTGATCAATACTAACGGGATAATTGCTTTAACTTTCCACATATTGGATAATTTATAGATGTAAACTCGTTGAACTGTAAAAAAATTGCTTTTCACTCAAGAATGCAACATAATATAACACTTTATTTTTTTGCCCCTTCACATTTCGAAAATTTTTGAAGGGGGGGGGGCGACATAAGCTTTTTTTTCAAATTTGTATAAGCCTTATTAAGTGGGTACACCTGTACCCGGTTGATCAGATTGCGTTGATTTTTTGGTTGATCAATTGAGGGTTAAATCCGTTCATTCTACGGGCTGTAAACTGAACTCGTGAAAACAATAGATAAAAGCGATAAAAATTGATCTAAAATTATTTGATTCAATTTAAAAATCGATCTAAAGTAGATTAAAAATTCGATATTTCTTATCACCTTGAGGTCAATAATATTTCTTTCGTGCCATTATCATCAATACATATTTTACGGATATTTATTTTCATAAGACAACATATTCTTTGTATGCAAAGACGGTATGCTACGTTAAACGGGATAACATGCATGAGTACAAGTAAAAACTCATGAGCGACGCATTTGAGGAATCAATTACTACGAAGTTCTAGGATAGACAACCTCACATATTGAGGAGATATATGTGGCCAATATTGGCTGATGAAGATATTTTAAACTAGTTCGTGGCAAGTTATCCCTTCAACAAGCAATGCTTTTAAATTTGAATGAATTCAATGATCAGAATGACTTTCTTTCCACTTGAATATGTAAATGTTAATCCGACTTGCAATTTTCAATCCTTAAAAGCCATACGCATAGATATCCTATGTTACAGTTGTGAAAATAATTTGTGATCCCAGTAACGGAAGTTACGAATTCGTGTTTTTCTTTGTCATTTTTGCAGTTGATATTTCATGTCTCGGTCCGACAGAGCTGCCTTTTTTAAGAACCATTCACATATTACGTAACAAACTTAAGGGAGCGGGTGTACCGTGATACACGAGATTGATTGTGCATGAAACAAACATTCCATTGGCGAAAAAATCACAATCAATTTAACTCATTTCCTCCCAGCGTTGCGAAAGCGCAACGCACCCTTGTTAACCTATGTAAAACCTGCATACCACCCCCCCCCCCCACCTACCTGTGAGACCATGCGTTTGCATTTTTGCAGCGTACCACTACGGGACATAGGGACAAAATTAAAATGACATTTCTGCGGTTTTTCTTAGTTGATCTAAAACCAAACTTTCCTGAAAGTTTAAGCTTTTTATCGCTGCTGAAAAAAGTTTGAGGCTTAATCGGTTAACAGTATGTTGAGATATTTTTTAAAAAATACCTAAACAGTAAAAACTCAACATTAAAGTTGCGGGGGCTTCTTACTTTGTTATCAACATGTTTGAATAATTGGTTTAGATTAAAAGCTGAAGTAGCGGATCATAAAATACAATAAATTCGACCGATATGGAGTTGTTGCAAGATAACTCGCTGTTGGAAGTTACCCCGTTTAATGGTACATTTTAAGATAGGTAGCGCAAAAAAGCAAAGGTAGAAAACTTCTTGATTAGTGAACACAGAGAGAACACGAACACGATGCATAAAATTAAAAAAACGTGATAAGGAGAAATAAATATAGTTAGTCTAGTTCTAGTATACAAAAACCGCCTGCGAGGCTATTAGGAAACTCTTTAGACCTTAAGGCGGTGGGCAATAATTGACAAATCACTCTAATTGCCACACAGGAAATTCTCCGAATACGAGACATCTCACCCGCAAATCTGCGCTGATAGAGGAAATTAAAACATGCAGTCCACCCACTCCCAACCGTGCTATCGAACAATGTCTAAATTTTGCAATCTAAAAATTTCACGTTATTATTGCGGAAGAGACCTGAGAACAAACCTGAGCTCAAATCATTTCGCATTGGATGGCATATGATTCTACGGTTACGAAGTCCTCTTTACGATCACAACTGCCCTTCTTTATTATTTCAGGTTTTTGTATTGAACCTTAATTTTCAGGTAAGAATCTTATTGTCAGGAAAATTTAAAAAGCAGGTAGCATAAAGCTTTGCTGAGCTGCTTACAAAAAAGTTTATTATAAATCAATATTAATAGCTTTTTAATTGACACACACAATCGCCGATATCACGCTACTGCAAAACCGCTGGTAGCGGATTACAAAGATTTCTTCATTGAATTCGAGTGCGAAAAATCATATGGGTGTCATACTGCAAGCAGTAAGTAGCTATTAATTCTTTTTTCTAAACACTACACAAAAGCTTACTAAGAAACGTGAACAATGTTTGAAATTTTCCAGTTTTACGAATTTATTGTACAACTTGGTGAAAATCTTTCAGAACAGAGTAAATTTAATGTGATATTTTCTTAGTGAAAATCAATCAAAAATGTATTTAAAATGCGTTGTTTAATATTCGTTTATAGTTTGACTTAAAAATACGATATATACAATTGCTGTTTTTATGTACAATATTTCCTAACTTACGCGAACTACAAACAACATTTGACTAAATCGTACTTCCGAATTGATGATTATTCATCTTTTGAATGAATGCATTTGATGCAAACACATTCATCATTATACTTAACATATTCAGTTCTGCTACGGTGTAAATGTTTGATTTTCATGTGCTTTAGATAGAGATAGTAAACGAAAATAGCTCACCTATCGTAAAAACCTAATCAATATTGATGGCACAATTTCCGCCATTTATGGGGAAATCTAACAAGGTACTGCGCATGTCAATCGATAGCTAAACATTTAATGTAACTAAGGGTTGAAGGTTTGTAAAAACTAACAACTTTGATTACAGCTCCGATTTGTAAGGTTTAAACAGCTTTGGTTTTTCTGGCGATGGCGTCAAGATTGTTTGGCAGGGCGTACAGGCAGCAGTCATAAGGAGCCCCTGAGCGGATCCGTTTAATGACTTCAGAGGACTACTGGTGCTGGTCGAGGTTGATGACGAGAGGTCTAATTTCGATTTGTCCGACGCGGGACTAAGAGATAGTGCCGAATGCGGTGATGACGGGCTTTGAAGATCGTGCGGAGGAGTGTGTGGTTTTGGAATGGATAATGGTGTATAACCTTGCGGCATACTGCTTAGCATGGCGGCGGCGGCAATTGGATAAGCGGGTGTTTGAAGAGATGCATTCCTCTGTGGGATTGGATAAGGAGCGTAACGGTAACCGTAGGAGTAATGATTCGTTGCTGTAGCTGGTATTTGTGGCGGCATCACTGGCATTTGCGGTAACATTGGAGTTGGTGGATATCCGTAAGGCATACCGACAGAATTTACAGCAGCTTGCAGGATCGATGCGGCAAAAGCAGGATCTGAGTGTATAGCTGCGTAAGGCCAAACAACGGCCATCCGCTGGCGTTTATCTTTCATGCGACGATTTTGGAACCAGACCTAGAAATAAAGAGATAAAAAAAATCAGTATTTTAGAAATCTTAAGTACAGACATTTTATCGATTCAGCTTAAAAAGTCTCGTCATACGCATCAATAAAAACTATTCACACATCGAACGAAAGATGGAATGTTCGAGCTGGGAATGGTCACTTAACACCTCGGTGGTAAATATTATATATCTCTTCCATATCGAAGAAACACTCAATTATTCACATTCAGTAGCCAAAAGACTGCCATAAAGACGATGTTGTTGATGAAACATAAAATATCTCAAGAGGAACAATCGGAATACAGAGATGGGAAACGATGATGATGATGAAACAGAGCACGAAGCGTCAAATCGAGTATTCAAAGGCGACGTTCTTTACTCGCTTTTACCAATCGGGCGGCACATCAAACGCCGACGGTATGGCGAGTGATAATTACATTAATTTTATTATAGTTATACGATAATTATTAAACAACTAATATTTTGTATAGTGAGGTTGAATCGGCAACGCGAGAAATCGTGAGAAATTCTTGCTGCGAGGAACAGGGATTTCAAACTTAACGCACTGATTAATTGCTTGTTTGAGATTATGTTAGCAAGCTCGTGCTAAATGCGTGTGTCAACAATTACAATATCGGGAGAAGCGAGACATGAAAAAGAACTGCTGCAGGGATGAATATCCCTGTGGCGTACAGTATGTTCCAGTGAAGGTTGAAGTGTCTCAGACGGACTTTTCATTCGATACAAAGTATGAAACTCGATCGTCACTGTCTATGGTCATGCTGAGGCCGACTGGGAAAAGGATCGGATATGCCAAATTTCACCCAGCTGTGTTTTAATGTGGCATGCGTCATGGACAGTTGTTTATACGTAAATGTTTGTGTTGACGCGCCGTTGCGACTTGAGACATGCTGTTTGAACTTGTTCTCATGTTGTAGCTACAAATGAGCGTCGGGTTGTCGGGCCGTCAAAAAAAAACAAAAACACTAACCTTAATTGTTGACTCCGGGAGGTTTAGTTGAGCGGCAAGCTCACATCGCCGTGGACGAGAAACGTAATTTTCCTTGTAGAATTCCTTCTCAAGTCGGGCAAGCTGATCTCTGGTGAAGGCTGTTCGATACCTCCGGACAGATGGGTCCAGTGGTGCTTGTTGCTGCCCATGTTCCGTCGGCGGGCTGTTGCAGTCTGGAAAAAGAAGGTAAACAATTAAAAAATCGTATTCGTGTGCTATATGCTGAATTCTGATGGAACGAAAACGCAAATAAACATCTATTAGCAGTACCCGCCCTTTAGCAACGGATAATTGGAATATTTGTTTTTCGGTAATCGTGTCTGCCTAGGTATGGTGAAAGCAACAAAATTAGCAGAGGATTTATGGATTGGAGGCGTTAACTTTCTTTTAGGATTTCAGTATCAATAAGGAACATAACCTGCTTGAATAAGCTAACTACTTGAAGGTAAACCAGTATGAGTCACGTAAGTTGATAACTGAAATACTTTTTTTACGATTAATTTCAGTAAATTAAACATTAAAATTAGGTAAAGCGGGATTGATTGATGATGTTACGTTCTTTTAGCTTGGCTAAGCTTAGGTAGACCCCAACAAACATTTTTGTTTAAGAATAGTTTAAACTATTGTGTAGCTAAAACCAATGGAACGAGCGCTTGATAGCCCTTTATACAACAAAAATGTTCCTTAAGACTGACCGTAGTTGCACTCCGTGATTAAAAATAGAGTTAGCGCAATGGTTTTAACTTAAAACTTACCACTTAATGGAGATAGTGGCGGTGATGATTTAGAGCTATATTGATGAGCGTTGAGTAAATCCACAGAAATGGATTGCTCGCGGTGTTGCATCGCGTCCATGTTGTAGTTCCGGAATCCTTGCATTGTACTTAGTTTATTTTTCACTAAAAGCTTATTTTCGTCACTAAAACTCCACTAATCACTTTAGTATGCCACGTGCGATGTATGTATACTAATGGCGCTCGATGTTGAACTTAGTTGTGCCACACATTCATTTCAACTTCACTGGATTGATATTCGTAACGTTTTTGGCAACTCGCGATTTGTACTTGATATTTATCTATTCTTGCGGAGTAACAACGTCCGTTAACTAATACTGAATGTAAACTGGCTGTGAAAAGAGCAGCATGAGCACGTTAAATACTCGTGCACCTTAACCGGTATTGTGGGCGTTCCCTAATGCTAATAAATGATGCCTGACTATGTTCTGTACCCTAGCAACGAATCACAACGGATGGGAGGAAAAGAGAAAGCTACGTATGAAACGAGTAGCAAGAATATCGTTTATGCTCGTACTGTAGTTATTATATGCCTCGGGGAGAAAAAGAAACAACCAGCTTCTGCAGGTAGTACATGCCTCTCTATCGTTCTCCATGATGTTTTACTAACGAACAGTAACTGAGATAGCAACAACGCTAAGCATTTTGATTGTACCATTTTCTTGCTCGTTCTTTCTTTCTGCAGCATGGAACGATAGATGGAAGCGTTTTTCCTAGCCGCAAGGATTATTATCCTTTTTGCGATTATTAGCGCATGATATAACAGAAGCGGTAAACAGGGGCATAAAACGGCGTGGCAGAACAGACTTTTATAAAATGGTGCTCGGAGTTTTATATACACGTTGCTGGCCTGATTACTGCTGGCATGTATTCATGTGCCGTAACTGCCGACTGGCGAACAAATTCATCAAGGGGGATCAATGTGCGAGGAACAGTTATTATGAGCTTTAAAGGCCTTGGTTTTGTTGAATGAAAGCATGTTCACGGAACTAATTTGATTAGAATTTCAGCAATTGCTAAAAGTTTTATAACATGCACAGCTACGTGGTTTGATAACATCGGGCAAGTTAAATGAAAGGTTATTCGTTTCATTAATTCTATTGATTTTTACAAAGTAATCATTATCAGCTCATATAAGTTAAGTAATCATTCAAGTTTTAATCATAAGTATTATTCGTACAACTGAAAGTAAGTTTGAAATGTTAACAGTTTGTATTACCAATAATAGCCAGGACATGGGAAAAATATTCGTTGGGTTCACTCGTTTACCAGCCTTTTCGCAACTTAGCACTAGTTCAATCTCTGTATAAATTTCTATGCCATTTCTAGAAAAAGTAACTTCGAATATTTCAATGACTACTAAAATAGGTTGCGATTGGGTTGATGCGAAGATCGCACGTACCAACGCTCCCGTCCCAACTGCGATTAAGTACACATCCCAATATTCATGAGGTTATCGTTTCGAAATCCTTGTATAGCAACCAACGGTCCATATAAAAGATTCATAAGCGCGTTTAGTATTCATTGTGATAAAGGCAGTTTACACTTCGTTTATGCTTCCAACCTTTCTGACGTTTACACGATTTTATTCTTTTTAATAATAAAGGTTTATCTGTTCTAGAACGTTACTTTCTTCCACTTTATTCGTATAATTATATGCATGTCTTCCACTGTCCTTCTATACAAACAGGGATGTCGCTATCGTTGGCAAGGACCTGATGTTGCTTCAAAGTTTAATAAAACGCCAGAACCTATAGCAAGTTGAATACATAGATATATATAATAGCATATGCAGCCACAGTTATGTACATGAGCTCTCCAGCGCCGGTGTGTTGTGAACTCATAAAATGTTATATTATACTCGTCGTCATACCAGAGGTGGGAAAGCTTGGAAGAAGAACGAATTTGCGAGTTCAGCAGCAGATAATGGTTCGTAATTTAATGAAGAAATTAAAATAGAATCCCTCGCTTGTGCCGTTCCGTCTCCGGTCCATGGTTGGATCCTTGCAAACCTTTGTTTGGTCTTGGCCTCCCATACAAAAAATGGCCCAACAAAAAAGTGACATGAATTTATGAATCTCATTCTTTCTGCGTTCCTGTGGTATGGTTATACAACGAAATGAACTTTATATATCTACGATACGATACCTAATACGCTGGAAGTTGGACCATGGCTTCGTTTCTGCCGAGCTCAGCACAGAAGAACAAAGTGTGGATGAAATTTATGATTTTCGGTAAGTTTTAGAGCATATTTGATCATGGCGCTTATGCGCTTTATAATCGACAATTATGATGTTGTTAGGAAATGAATATCGGTTGAGAGCGACCGGGTCATATGCAGTCTCTCTGAAGCACGGATAACCTAATTCACTAAAAAATTTATCCGAGCCTTCGTTATTCTTTTCTCTTTCCCTTTTTCGTCCTAGTCGGGTACAATGGCATGGGGTAGTAATTATCTATTTTGTCAAATCATAGGCAGTAAACTAAAGCTCAGCACCGCCCAGCTGCTATGCAAACGGTCGGATTAGCATTCGAAAAACCAACAATCACTGATCGCACATAATTCCCCAAAATTGTATTACCACTCATGGGCTTACCCGTGATTCATTACGTCTGTCGAACCTTAGTGCAGTATAGGGAGACAATGGTAAAACAAATATTCTTAACCCGGTGCAACGCCCATAGTTTGTTTTTCTATTTTCAGGCTCTGGGTACGGGTACGGGTAGTCAAATGTTATGAATATTTGTTTTCCAGTAATTAGACGCTCTTTTGCAGGTTTGCGCCGAACAAGCGGTCGTAAAATATCCTGTCATTATAACGAGATATTTTTCGGGTAGGCAAACTCGCTTGTTTTAGATATGTTCCGTATTGTGACAACCGAATGTCAAATATATTTTAAAGATGCACATATTTAAATAATATGTATCTGAGCGAAATTGGTAAAAAAATATAATCGATTTATTAGGCACTGTCTAAATGAAACATATTTTGTATTTTATTCGTTGGTATATAGTAGAGTTCGCGACCAATTTCATCAGCCTGTTTCTTTTTTGGGTGTAAGCACTCTCTGTGTTTGTTATTTTGGGAACAATCATACGTTTCGCGATATTAAATTGTTTATTTTTGCAAGATGGAAATGCAGAAAGTGTAGAAAAATTAGAAGTTTAAGTTACTATCTCATGTGCTATTACACCTTATGCTGGTATGTAATATGTTTTTGTAATCGCAGTAGGGGAGAGACGTCTACATTGAGACACTTTTCTCCAAAAATTTTAAAATTTTATCCTTCTATCCTTCTAGTTGTCAGAAAAAAAGTTTCAGTCGTTTTGGTTATAAGCTAAATTAGTTACAACCACAAATGTAAAGGTGTAATTTTGTCTCATTCTTAACAACTGGGTGGAAAGAATGAGACAACGAGTATAGCATACTGAGACACCTATTTAAAACCAATTTAAACCATATTTTTGGGTAATAAAGAATAGTTTAGAGGTCGTGCTGTTTATTGTGTCTATAAAGCATACATCATTGTTGGGTATGATTAAAAATTCCGATTATTTTCACATATACATTTATACTCATATAAAGGACAAATCTCAATCTCAATCCCTATGGATTCTTCACTTCACTTTCCATGAAAATATCATGAATCTTGAATGTTTTATGACATAGCTATTCCCGTTGACTCACTGTTCCTGTTGTCACATTGTTGACTACTCTCCCCTACTGCAAATGTATTTACGGTAAATTTAAAATGCAATACTACAACTTCTCCAATTTGATATATAGTAGGTATCTTCTTCTCCTATAAAATAGACATAAGTAACACTTACTCTCATCAAAGTTTTCACATCATTTTAAGGTGAAATTAGCAGTAATCGATTCTGCCAATTTCAAGAGCAGTTTTTTTGTTTGAAACAAAAATTCTATTTATAAAAATATATTCGCTGTGTTCAGATTGGCAAGAAGAATGCAGTTTTTACATTTTTACAAACAGAACCCCGCTTTTGGGCCCAAAAACTGCTTCCGAAATTGGGCTCTCCGACGAAAATTCAATGATTGCTAATTTCCCGTTAATTTAACCCATTTCCTCCCAGCGTTGCGAAAACGCAACGCATCCTTCTCTCGATTCTAGAGAAGGCTAGATTGGGAAAAGATTGGGAAAGATTGGGCAAAAATCTAATCGACCTGTTTTTGCTCAAAGCTTAGATCACAGACAAACAGACATAACACTCGTTTTCCATTCTTCGTACCGCTTAAACCGTCATTTCAAATTTGGGCTTAGTTGGGAATGTCTCCGTTTTGGTCAAAGTGGCGCTTTTTAACGAAAGAAGGGGAATGCCCCATAAAAATACTTGCTAGTTCGAGGAATCCTCCTGTTGCTATTTGATATTTGGGAATGCCGGTCATAGATGGTGCTAGTGTTCAGGCAAAATGTGTGGTACGATATTTTTTTTTTATTTTTCTTCCAAGTGTTATATCTGTTTGTCTGTGCTTAGATGTTACATGTAACAAAGTTACTGCCGTGTAAACATAACAGGTCTTAATATTTTTTTTTTGAAACGATGGTTCTACAATTGATGAAGGGACGGTAGGGAAAGAAATGAAATTTTTTTTTGGTGAAGGTGGGGAAGAGCGGAAAGGAAGGGGGGGGGGGTATTGGTAGCTATGCTTGACAAGTAGTCATTTTGACTCCTACCTTTTGTCCAGTCAAAATGACTACTTGTCAAGCATAGCTACCAATACCCCCCCCCCCCTTCCTTTCCGCTCTTCCCCACCTTCACCAAAAAAAAAATTCATTTCTTTCCCTACCGTCCCTTCATCAATTGTAGAACCATCGTTTCAAAAAAAAATATTAATATATATGTATGACCGCATTTCAAGGTCAAGACTAAAAACTTGAGATTAGTCTATAACAGGTCTTGCTAATTTTCAGTCAGCTCAAATGAGTAACTTTGCCGTCGGATGGCAAGCAAGAAACCGATGAAAGCGCGAACGCCAATGACAGTATTTCTGGATTCGAATCTAATGTACTAACCTCTTCGAAGTAACAAAACTATGTTAAAACTGCATACCGACTCCCATCCCCTTCTAAGTGCCAGCGTTTGCATTTTTTTTACCGTTGCAGGACATAGGGACAAAATTAAATATACATCTCTACGGTTTTTTCTAAGTTGATCTAAAACAAAACTTTCATGAAAGTTTCAGTTTTTTATCTCTGCTGGACGTTTGGGGCTAAATGGGATCCGTTCTCCTGCGCCTTAATTAGCCTTGGCAACTTCAGCCGTGTGTTCCATAAAACGAATACCCAAGTTCCTTTTCATTTTAAGTCTAAAGTAGCGGAACATATATTCGAGAATATCCATCCACTAACCCCTCAAAACATCCATCTTCTCCGCCCAATTAATGCACCTTGGAAGTTGGATGTTGTTGAAAGTCGGGAAATATATAAACAAGAATCTTCCTTGCTCCTTAACAATAACGAAGGAAACAATTTTACCTGGCTCTTCAAGTTTATTCTAAACCTAGCACGAATGGAGTATATTATTTTAAAGCAGAGTTGGTGCGTTTTAACAAGCTTACTCACACTCATTTGACTGTATTTTGCCTTCTAGAACCAAATTTGGTAAAAGTCATGCATGACACCTCCCAGTTGGCTTCGAGGTATGACGCTGGCGCTGGCCTAATAAGCCAGTCGCCGTATGTTCGAACCTCGGCTGGGAGAGGCTGTTAGAGTCAATAGGATCGTAGCAACTGGCCCTGCAATTGTCTTGTACTCTAACTTGGGCACTACATTATTTTTTGTATTTACGCTGTAATAAGGCCATTACAAATATTTTAAAAAGTTTTTGTCCCTCCGGTGTTGGGCCACTGAAGGGGGGGGGGGGGGGGGTGGCGAAAAAAAAAACAAAGAGAATCGAGCAAAAACCAATGGAGTTTAGGCGTTTTTATTTTAAGTTTAAACGTGAAAACCAAATCTATTCCTGCTTTTAATAAATACGTTGTTAATTTCCATGCAAAAATTTACGAAAAAAAGACAAAAATGAAAGAAATTTTTTTGGCTGATTTTCGGAAATTCCGCTGTTTGAATTTCCATTTCTATTTCATGCTAGAAGCGTTAACTCATCTCGTACACTCATTTTTCAAGTTTTTCCGGCTGTAGAGCCCACAGACAATTGATTTTATAAAAAAAATTTAACTCATATCCTACAAATTATTTTTTTGCCCCCCGATTTTTCAAGCCAATTTCCAAGGGGGGTGGAGACAAAAACTTTTAAAATGATTTGCAATGGCCTAATTGTGTTGTTACTTTATCATTAGCGCGAACAAACGTTCAATATATGTATCAAGGTTTAAAAGTTCTACTTAACATAAATGGAAAAATAATGAAGTATTCATTTAAGGAAGATTGTAGATAACATTCAGTACTACAAATGTTTATACATGACTTTTACAGATTTTGCAGTGAAGTAGAATGAGCCTAATGACCGTAACTGAGTGCAGCAGCTCTGTTTTGAGAAAAAAAAGGAAATCATTCGAAAAATATTTCAGTCCAGTAGCAGTTTTCCTGTGTTTATTGGGTAAAAATTTACAAAAATTCATAAAAAAATATAGTGCTATTGATTTTTCTTTTGAATGTGTGATTTTTCCATATAAAAAGCATATTAAAAAAAACTAGACACATAGACACAAAATTACTTTAAAAAATATTAACATGCATACAGGATACACGAGCTCGCATAACTCTAATAGTCACGCCCACATAAACACGCGCACAAACACTATCACGCAAACAAATACACTCGCTCAAAGAGATAGGCGATGGATGAACGTCAAGTTACTCGCCGTAAGACCAGGGCTTCTGCCGCTTCAGTCAATAGCAGGAAGTCCTGTTTTTGCAATTTTTAATCGATGGTCATTGGACTAAGCTAATAAATAACACCAGCAGATTTTAAAATAATTATTTAATAGTTTTATTAGAGAACTTGGAAGATGAACTTTAAAAACTCGTTTCAAATAGCCCCGGTGTACCTTTTTATATTTATGATGTAAATAAACCTACAATATTTAAATTTATGAATTTTTGCAAGCAATTTTGTTATATTAACCACTAAGTCGACCGAAATGAAATCACATCGAGTAATCAAAATCAATTACATGAAGATATCAAATTTTGTGTTCAATTTGCTTTAAAACTTTGCTCGGGTAGCGAATATTTTGTGCAAAAAACTTGCACATTTCTCCATGGTACTAAATTTAATTCCAAACATAAGAGATGCCAGTCTGTTTAGTTTTCTACTGGCCGGATATAAATATAAATAGTGACTATAAGTTTCAACTGTCCGTCTTTTTTCAGTAGTATAGAATTGATTTACTTCTGAAAATAAGGCTTGTTCGCGACAAAATTTGGACACCCCTAAACACACACAGCTTCGGAAATACATTAACAATGAGTGAAATATTTTGCAGAGTGGTAGACGTATGTCTGTTCGTTCTGAAAATATAACACTTGTTTATATTACTAGCGCTCAGCGTAAAATGGTGTCGAAAGAAGAGCAGGTGCAAAAAGCAATTGTGTGCGGTCGCAATGAAAAACCGAATCTCTCGTTAAGAAAACTTGCCAAAAAGCTTGGATTTCCTCCAAGCACTGTTCAGTGTTTTAAAATCGTTCGATATTCGCTTGACAACAGCTAAGAAGAAGGGAAGTGGAACAAAAACGGATCTGAGAAACCACCACAAGGATGCGAAGGTAAAACAAATATTACGGAGGAGACCAGATCTTTCTGTACGTACCATTGCTCGTAAAATAAAAATGTTGCCAACATTCGTGCACACTTCTAAGCAACGACAAGGCATGAAGTGTTTCAAGGTGAGGACTGTGTCAAACCGTAATGATAAGTTAAATACGACGGTCAAAACACGCGCTCGTAAGCTTTATCGCGAATATTTAACGAAGTTTTCATGCGTTATAATGGACGATGAAACGTATGTCCTAGCTCCTAGAAGACTTTAAACAGCTTCCTGGTATGTCTTTTTACACTGCCATGAAACGGAATGGCGTTGCAGAGCATTTTAGGACAAAGAAGAAAGCCAAGTTTCCCAAAAAATATTTAGTATGGCAGGCAATATGCAGCTGTGGTCGAGCAAGCAAAAGGGAACGGTTAACAAGGAAATATACCTTGAAGAATGCCTGCAGAAATGATTGTTACCGTTCCTACACAGCCATGATGTATCCTCGCTGTTTTGGCCTGATTTGGTATCTTGTCACTACGCCATAGATGTTTTGCAATGGTATGATGATAATGGAGTCCATATTATACCGAAGGAGACGAATCTACCTAACTGTCCAGGGTTACGTCCCATCGAGCGGTTGGGCTTTGGTGAAGAGAGAGCTGTCGCAGCACAAACAGCAAGCAACAACTATAGATAAATTTCGAAAATCTTGGACAAACGCAGCTAAATTGGTTGCCAACAAGTCTGCACTGATCCTCATGGCAAGGGTAAACTCCAAAGAACGTCAATTTTTCATGCAGACCAAATAAGTAATGTTAATTTGTATGATAATTATTAACGATACACACATAAATGATATAAAATTGTTTCATGGATTAAACTTCTTGCAAATTTGTTGAATTGAGGTGTCCAGATTTTGTCGCGAAGCCTTAGTCTCTAATATATCACAAAGATCCCTGATAAGCATAAAGCAAATTCGGTGATTGACAGTCATTTTATCGAAAAAGTAGTGGTTGCATCACAGAGAACAGACATCCGTTCAGGAACATTTCGGGTATTCCTGGATAAAATTTCAAATTAAAATCATCTAATATGCTAGCATCACCACCACTATAGTTTCCCAACTAAACGATTCTTTTGATTTGCAGAATGACAACCTTTGGCTCTTCTGGCGCTAGTATATATGGACTATAAGTGTTATGCTAGCGCCAGAAGCTAGCTGTTGTGAGTTTAGCGTAGAATTTTATGCGCCTTTAGCGACTATAGTTTCCCAACTAATTTGACATAAGTTTTATCCAAGTGGGGACCTTTCGGTTGAATGTTCACTGTGGTTGCATTTAAAATGTTTGAGTATTGCGATTATTTTCTAAAATCTTTCTTTCGCCAGTTTAGTATGCGTCAGTTGCGCGCAGACAAAAAAAGAAAACTAACGTCAAACTGGTGACTGGTGTATCCGCGGGCAGTTCTGTTTATTTATTCGCATTCGCAAAGTTAAATATTTATATTTGAATAAATGGAAGATTGAAGCTGTTTCCGGTACCTATTTATAATTGGAACGGTAAGTTGTATACGTAATATTTTATTAAGCAGTGCGAAATATACGCACATTAATTTTGGATGCATCAAATTCAGAAAGCTGCCACCGGCATGTCACTTCCAATACAAAGTTTTATGCCCTATATGGTTATGTTTTCTTGGGACTATCGAAGTCCCAACTGGCGAAGATTTATGGCAAGTCCATTATGACAATTCGAAACTGGATCTACCATCAGTATCTTGATTTAATGAATCAAGTAAGGAAAAGAAAAAAAATCTTTTTACAGTTCAACAACGAAAAAAGCAACTGGATCATCACACTTTTTAACAACGAACCAACATTGTTCTTAGATGACTCGAAACATCGATTTGAAAAGAGTTTCCAATACCCGGTAAGCACATCCAGTATATCCCGAATTCTTCACGTCGAGGGATATACTTGGACATGCATTGAACGCAGGGCAATTCAAGTTAAAGAAATACAGATATGCTATTTTGTAAATGAGTTATGTTCATTTAATTGGAATCTACAAAATTTGGTGATTTTGGGTGCGGTCTCAATCGATAACCGTGGAATGCTGAGGAATCGTGGATGCGCCAAAGTGGGGGAAAAATTAATCTTCCGGGAAGAATTTAACCGTAAAGCACGAGTTCTTGGTCAATCAGGAATATTAGAAACGTTTCAAACTGATAGAACGTTTACAAGATCACGTTTCATTGATTGTTGTAGGAAGTTCGCAAACAATGGATTAGTTTTTCGTCATCCAGGAGTTAACTCAGTGTGGACACTAGATGGTGCGCGAATCCATTGCGACCGTCACATAGTCGAATATCTGCGATCGTTTGGCATTTACGTTGTATGTCTTCTTCCATACGCACCCTTTTTCAATCCTATAGAGTTTATTTTCGGTTATTGTAAACGAAAGTTGTAGAGAAACAATATAGAAAACAGTTCACAAATTATGACCACTATTTCTGCGACATTAAATTCATTTTCTAATTTCGATTGTACTAAGGTTTTCCGTAAATGTGGATATATGCCGGGCGGCAAATTTAATCCTGCTAGTGGTTTGAATTAAAGTGTTGAGTCAATGGGATTTGATTTTTCAAAGAGAACTGAAATAAAGTTATGAAACGGATGGAATTGTTAGTATTTTAAATCAAATACGCTTTTAGAAAGTAAATAGAGTACCAGTTACGATTAAAACAACAAAGGTTCATTATAAGTGGTCTACGTCTGTGTAGTTGGTTACTTGTTTGGCCAGCGCTTCTTCGAAGATGTCCTCGTGTGCTTCCATGTTCTCAGACACGTCATATATAACCGATTCGTTGATAGCTTGCATTATCCGTAACGAAGTTAGGCGAAGTTTCATTGAACTTAATGCAACACAAACCTGATCCAACTTCTTCATCAACGTATCCAATTCTTCTTTAAATCCACCATTCATGTTTTGCGCGATTCTTATGTCGTTTTGCGTACTTGATAAGCATCTCTGACTTGCAGAAGGTACTGTCTTGAAAAGATGAATTAGGTGTTGAGGAGGACCTTGAAGTTTCAATTCGTCCCGTTCCAAAGCATCTTTCGTAAAAAGAAATGAAGCCCATACTGTCCAATTAATGTCTTGAGAAATATAGCATCCTTTATGTAAATTTTTCAGCTCTGTGACCAGCACAGAAACCCCTTGATTTGAAGCAGCGCCAGATCTGTCTCTTTCCTCTGGGTTTAAAAGTTGGACACCGAGGGTATCGCACATGTTCGCAGAAGTGATTGACTCGGAGTAAACATAGACAAATAAATTTACTTCCTTGTCTATGGAAGTTGAGTTTTCTGGTTTTTCCTTAAGCTACGACAATTTTTAAATTCGTTTTGATTGTTTGTCCTAGAACGTACGAAACTTATCGATTTATGCGATGGTGGGGCTTACGGTTTCTGCCCAACGTGTCGAATACATATCATCACCACCTCCCACAGCGTCAAAGATTACTTCTCTTTTTATGTGGCTTTTGCAAGTGTTCCATAAGAGCTCTAATACTTCTTCCGCTGTGTTACAGTTAACTTTAATTTTTCCTACCGATGGCCCATTTTTGTGCCCTTTGAAATTCTTTTTCAAAATATGGGCAGTAACCCGGAACATTTTCATTGGGCCGTCCTTCGCCTCTTCCTCGAAAGTAACAAGATGTCCCTCGTCTCCATCAACGACATTCTGGTTCTCATATTCTCCTAGGTCATAATCGATACCTAATGACATAAACTTCGGTGATCCTGATGGTTCATCTATCCGCTCAATTCCATGATGGCTGTCCATCTTGAAAGAATATTTTAAAGCACGATAGTAATTTGTATTAAACTTAATACATATTAGTTGATTACCCTGATAAAAATAACAATACAGAACTCTTCATCCAAATAAAATTTTCTTGATTATGCACAGTTGAAAAACAAGAATCAAAATAAACTGCTTGTCAAAATTATCTGTTTCGGTTGAAAGTGTTAAAGGGTAGTTTGACCAGTACTTGTCCGTTCAAGAGTCGGCAAATCATTTATGCATGCGGTTAATGTTTAATTAAATATTTATTATTTTTTTAGAATACAGTCACTTTAACAGCTTATGTCACTCGTGACTTCTGCGGGGTTGGGATTTGAACCCGGGTCCTCGGCGTGAATGCTAACCACTACGCCGGGACTGACCCATATTAAATATTCATTACCGTTTTCTACCAACATAAAACTGCAAAACTTTTTTTTACGAATTGAACTTTACGTTATAGAGATAGATAAGTAGAACTAATGTATTAACTTTACAAGTGATTCTGAGAAGTGTGAAAAATGTGCACTGTCAATAATTCTCGATTCACCTTTGCGCAAAACGGTATGAGAGATAGGCAGAAACGTAAATCGAAATATTTTCTCTGGAAGCACAATAACTTTAACCATTTCGTACCCTATTTCGACTTTGACGTGAGCCGCAACGTACTAACGTATGCATAAAAAATGGACTTATTTTGGGATGGCGATTAAAAAAAACTAAGACAGCTAATTGAGTTCGATAAATTTCCTATGGAAGGTAATTACCCAGCTAGCACCAACTCGTATATCAATGTACGAAAACTTTCGTAAATATCTCCAAACAAACTCAAAATCGTAACTAAAGCTGGAGAACGTGGGATCAAGTTGATTTTCTTTCGTATATAATGATAATGCCTGACATACATACGATTTTCAGCACAAAATCCTAGAGTTGTAGTACAGAGCGACTCGCGCTTAATCGGATATAAATCGTATATATCGTATATAAATACTTATATAGTCGTAACGCTCAAAATTATTCGTAATCACGTATATCGCCTCCAAAATAGTACGGATATGCCAATTTTGCGCATGAAATACGATTCATTTAGCATGTATATCTGTACGTAATGCTGATTTTTACCTTTTTTATACATATGAAAATGCTAGCTGGGTATATTAGCTTACTTGCAATAAGATTCTACGCTCTTGTGAGCGGCCTTCCGGCATTTAACCGGAACATTTGTCATGGCGGACGAAAACATGCGTGTAGGCATGTTTTTGAGTTCTTTCTTCGCTTTATTTATCAATTCCTCCTCAGTTTTCGCGACAAAATTGTTGGAGTAGATCTTACGCTTCAGGTTTGCCCAGAACTACTCGATGGGACGCAGCTGGGGGACGTTGGGCGGGCTCGCCGACTTGGGTACCAGCCGCTCCATCTCCTCCAATGATCGCTTCGGTATTTGGCCAAAATACCGCATCTTCGCCCTTATGGTATTTCTAGATGAACGACGCAACTTCTGGCAGGCACTGCGTACTATAAATTTCCCCGTTCACGGCCTGTCTGGAGCGAAAGAAGAGCGGCTTTGACATCCCCTTCTCGCTGATTGTCAGCCTCAGCAGCACATTCTTGGGTGTGAAACAAACTTTACCTTGGAGCTCACATCCTTCGTGGGGTAAGTAAAATACGAAGATACGTTCCCTGCCAGTCGTTGCCATCCAGGGTGAGATAGGTTTCGTCATCCATCACCACTGCCACGTCGCGATTCGCCGGAAAATCGTCTTGACCATCTTATTCAGCCACGTCATTGCCAGCAGCTCCGAGACCAGTGGACGGAACTGCCCGTTCCTGATATGTATATCCATGTTCGCCAGGTATTTTTCACTGTTTGGCCGGTTGCACCGATCTTCCGGCCAAGCGCACGCAGCGACGTAGCCACTTTTCCCTCGGTCTGCCTCTTCAGCATCCTTTGGAACTACTTGTCGCTCAGGGTCGTCGGCCGTCCGGAACCGGGTTTTCTTTCGATACTCTGATTGTTGTCCAATACTGCCAAGATGTTTTAGATGGCGGAGCGGGTGTATCCGGCGTCCACAAAATGCCGCACGATGTCCGTTTTCGACGCGATGGGGTACCGTTCTTTGAACGCGCACACATCTGAGCGGAGTCTTCACTGTTTTCGCTTTCGCGGTTACAGTTCAACTGATAGGATTTTTTGCAAGTAAGCTAATCTAATTACCTTCCATAGGAAATTTATCAAACTCAATTAGCTGTCTTAGTTTTTTTACTATCATCCGAAAAAGGTCCATTTTTTAATGCATACGTTAAAACGCGCTTTACGATACTAGCTAGTAGTTTTTAAGTGGTCAGTAAGATGAAGAAATCTGTTGACTTTAATAAATTAAACTGATAAACTAAGCATTTCTATTCGAGCATTTGTTGGCATTTGTTTTCGATTCCCTCCACTTGCAATTTTGACTGACATTCTAATAATTATACGTTAGGTAGTTTTGTCTTTGTTATGTAAAGTCACTATTTTTATTGAAGACAAATTGTACATAAATATGCAGTATGATTTCATTTAAAACTATTTTATAATGTTTGTGTTTACAGTCGGCGATGAATAGCTTTTTTGAATACCTATTTAGAATTCCCATTGGTATATTTTTGTAGTTTAATGTTCCTAAACACCACAATAAAAATAACAACAAACCCTTCTACCGAAACCGAATAACAAATCACGTTGACTTACTTCACTTCTCTCCGAAACATGAAATGAGCTTTCATCCGCATAATGATTATAATATTTTGGAGATTATAGCCCATTTGAACGATTAATTTTAGTCTATGAAGGATAAGCCCGGAAACAAAATACTTAACGTTTGCTTTACGAAGTCCGTGCATTTCAAAGCTGATTAAGTTCTTATGACCTTTCTGTATAAATTGGATTACTTGAGGGAAATTTTGCACATTTTGTGGCTATCGGAAGCAACGAAGTATCCTGCTGATGTATCCGAGATTGCGCAGATTAACTTCCAGTGCTAGTTTTGTTGCCGGTGCTGCAAAGTACCACGTAGAATCCTGGATGATTTCTTAATTACCGATGACGACCTCGTAGAAAGGTTCAATATTTTTATGTTTATACAACTTAACAACCGAAATTTTCATGCTAACAATTTGGTTTCATCGGAAAAAGAGGGATACCCGTCCAAAGGACCTCATATGCAGATAACGCGGTCGGGTTCGGCAATCTCACTGAGAGCGCTAGTCCTTCTGGATGGGCAGTAGGTACCAAAATAATAATTTCGTTCTGCTCTGTTGGTGTGGCTTCACTGGTGCTTTGAAAAATGAAGTTATATTGCTACCGAAAGGTTGAGCAATACAAAAAAGCAAACCTATCTATAAGTCCTGGTTGGTTTTGTCACAGTTGAAATTCGTTGCGAAGGGATGCCTTTGAGAAGGTTTACCAACTAACCCCTAGCTAAGAACAATATTTATGAACAATCTCAGCATGTTGTACTGAGAGGAAGCGTTATGAGCTAAACCGTGATACACTATGGCAGTGCAGAGGAAACGAGCACAGTGAACATACGATTTTAAATACGCTTAATTATATTATCAATGTCAGTAGTTTCTATATTGAAGTTTACAATTGCATACGTTTTACACTATTTAAATATAATTCTACTATGTGTATTTTATTCAATGACAGATACGTATTTCGCCTACGACTTGCAGGCTTCCTCAGTGTCTGTTTTCGAACTAAATTAGCCAAAGCAATTTTACAGTTTTTATAGGAGCTTAAGGTTCCTTGCTGCTGGTATACAAAAGGTGATAGGTAAAGCTAAGGGTAAAGTTTCTTATTTTTTATTTTTAGGTTTCGTATTCTACTAAGACGCTCCAAAAACTTCAGACTATTTAAATAAGCTAATGAGCTACGAGAATAAATTATTGCATCAGCTTTAATATTGCAACACGTGAGAATAAAAACTTCAACACCATTTTCCTCAAAATCAGGTTTTCAAAGTCAGTACCATAAATATCTCCAGAACAGATTGAGGAATTCACTTGCTTCATTTTTTTATTTCAAAACTTATGAAATTATCTAGTGTTCGACCCATCCTTTTTTGATATTGCAATTATTGACTTGCGTTTGAATTCAAAAAAAGTGGAATCGATGTGTCTTTCGCAATATCGAGAGAAAAAAAAATTGAAATGGGACAAAAACATGGTGTTAAAAGTCGTACGCGCCCTTAGGCTCATGGAAGGGCTGTAAAATCCGATAAGTACCGTAATTTTACAATTCTGCCACAGTGGCCAAGAACATGACGAATAATAATTTCTTAATATTGCTTCAACTACTGCGGTACATCTCTGTTTCTAGTTATCCTTCTCCCTTAAATACCTTTCGAGTTTTTTTTTTATTTCGTTCACTCATACATTACACAAGACGGTCTAACAGAGTAACTAAATTGCTACATCTATCGAGTTTTCTCAGAAAAGTCGAATCAAAATATTTTGCAGTTACCGTCGCACCACTAAATGGTTGTAAATAAGAAGGATCGTATATACCTACAAAGTGTTTTTTTTTTTACATTTTAAGGAGTTGTAAAATTATGGCATGTGAAGGTAATAAAAAATGGTTAAGCAAAGACCGCAGTATAAAACTATTATCGGTTGCGTTATAGATAGCAATAGAATCCGTTTTCATGCATGAAATATTCCCTCTTACAGTTTAAGAAATAGTTTCAAGAACGAAAAACAACAATTGAATGTTTTAAAAATTGTTACCTAATGCCTAATCTGCGGAAACATTGTTGAAGAATTTTTAATATTTTCTAATTTTTTTAAATTTTTAGCTTGAACCATGAATAACCTTTTAGTTGACAGTAGTACAATGGCTTGACCAAAAAATAGTCGAGTATTCGATTAGTTTATGCTGCAAGTCTTCCAAACGATTTTTTAAACTTACCTGTTTGATTGGTTAATTAACTTCTACTGTTACTTTTTTGTATCGTTACTCTCTTTCTAGTGTATAATGTCATTTACATTTGTCCAGTATTCCTAAGTGAACTAACAAATAAAATCGTCGGAGTAACCTCTTAGTTTCATTATTGTCATTTTTCGGTTGTACTGATTTATAATAACAAACAAGAATCAGGACAAACTTTAAATAAAAGTAAGAAAGGTTGCTTAGTTGAACAGGACATATTGAGCTGTAAAGAAAAGAACCCAATTTTATGTCAAATAGAAGCTATCCTTTGAATTCGCTATGTAAGCACAAATCGATCTCTTGTACTCTCATGGAACTGCCATATGGAAAGTTTGTGAAGATTTGGTGCAAAGTTTTGTCTATCCTTTTCACTCTTTAACAAACCTGTGCATCGACTTTACAAATCGAACAAACTTGGGAAGGTGGCAGCACCGTTTCGCGCACATAGCGAATTGGTTGATTTAAAGATTGCTATAAACTACCATCAGTGGCATACTGACATAGTAACTGGCGTGCTAGGCAGGATAATTGCGGCTAATAATCTAATTCAGTAATAATGTACTGAGAAAGTGTTGTCAAATTTACGGACGAAACGTGCAAAATCCGTCGGGCATATTATTAACATCAATAGTTTTCATAAGAAGGTCGCTGGAGTTTTAAACAAATTTGAGGCAAAAGACATTTGAATTTAGTAGCTCATAAACCAACCAAACAAGTGCGGCTTGAGCTAAATTAAACAAGCATGATTTATGATAGGTTGAAAGACTGTCGGCGGAATGCTTGTTTGACGCTGATTTAGTGTTTTGATTGGAAACATTCAAACTCAATCAAGGTGCTGCTTTAACGCGTTGGGCAATAAGCAAGAGCGTTTATTTCCCATCATGTCTATGTACTAGCTGAAGTCAACGGAAAACGGTGTTTCTAAAAGGTGTGGTTATTTTTAATCTTCCTTTTCGAAGATTCAATGGAAAATTGTTTTTGAAACGGTGGGGTGCGAGTTGCCTGAAAGAGACGAACCGATGCGGCATCGCTTTTGGCGGTTCCCTGACTGAAGGGAGACGTGCATGAAAATCTTATAAATTGACAATTAGTACGGCAGCCACTGGAATCTAAATAAATTAATTCTTTCTCTTTTCAACTAGAAACATTGGGAGTCTCCGAAGCAGTGAAAACGAATTAGGGTTATTTAATGCTTAAGTGCGACAATAAGAGAGTGTAAGTTTGAGCTGGTCAAGCTGCGGATTTTATGCATCTATTGTTCCTGAAATGTAAATAGGGGAATTGTGTATAACGTGCCCCCACCTGGCTAATTTGCCCCCCCCCCTTCGTTTTTCTCTAAACAAGCGAAATTACTCCAGTTCCGTACAAAAACACGAATCCACTAGTAGATTTTCGCGTTGTTATATTACCCGCCCAGTCTGGATCAACATAACTGAGTAGGCGATCACTTTTTACTCCGAACGTCAATTTTCAGTTTCGGGTGGCATACAAAAATTTTATTCCATACTCGTTTAGCAGCCGACCAGTCCGCTTCGGTTGGACCTGAAACCGTTTGTCCAAGGATGGACATGCAAACTGAGATATTCGGACGATCGTTTACTTGACCAAACTCGTGACTTTAGTCATGACCTTGAAATGCGGTCAGGCATATATTAATTTTTTTTTTTTTGAAACGATGATTCTACAATTGATGAAGGGGCGGTAAGGGAAAGTAATGAAGAAGGATTTTTTTTTCTTTTCCGGGATTGAAGGGGAAGGGTGGAAAGGAAGGGGGGGGGGGTAATAGGTAGCTATGCTTAACAAGTTGTCGTTGTGACTCCTATCTTTTGTCCAATGCTGGAAGGTGCATGGGTCGAACCAAGCTGTAATCAGAGATTATAACCGGATTTGAACCCACAACACCTGCCAGGGCGTGTCGCTCACTGGTACCCGTGTACCTTTCCAGCACCTCTGTGGTTCAAAGGTACACGGGTACCAGTGAACGACACGCCCTGGCAGGTGTTGTGGGTTCAAATCCGGTTATAATCTCTGATTACAGCTTGGTTCGACCCATGCACCTTCCAGCATTGGACAAAAGATAGGAGTCACAACGACAACTTGTTAAGCATAGCTACCTATTACCCCCCCCCTTCCTTTCCACCCTTCCCCTTCATTCCCGGAAAAGAAAAAAAAATCCTTCTTCATTACTTTCCCTTACCGCCCCTTCATCAATTGTAGAATCATCGTTTCAAAAAAAAAAAAGATCGTTTACTGTAACATACAGAAGCACACCTACAAGACTCCTGTATTTTTCATTATCTTCAAGCGGTTTGCTTTTTCCGGGATCATTGTAATCAAGGTTAATCTAGAGAGATTTTCTGATGTTCAAATTAGTTTATCACCCCCGCTGGGTTACCCTTGACGATCATCGAAATTTTCAAAGCGGAAACAATTGAATGTGCATAAACAACGTCGATGGTTGCTAACTAATCGCTCCACGCACTTCTGTTCTACAAACTGTGAAAACTAGGTCACCTATTTTAACTCACCTTGATTGTAATATCCGATGTCCATCGGAGTTTTAGCTGGTTTAGCATGAACAAGTCCATATTTTTCCGCAAGATTGGTGATGTACCGCTGCAAGGTAATTGAAAAGATTCCGTTTTCAAAACCGATTTCCATTCCCAGGAAACTCTTCAAGTCGCCCAATTCAGTTACCTCAAATTGTTTCTTCAGTATGGAATACACGTCAGAAATCGTGGAACTTTCTTCCGAAGCAACTAGAATGTCATCTACGTAGACCACAACGTAGACCCACTTCGAAGCGACAAGTTTGCAATACAAGCATGGATCCGCCTTTCCTTGTTCAAATCCGGCATCAAGAAGAACCGTATGTAACCGCTGATTCCAACAACGGGTCGACTGCTTCAAACCGTATACAGCATCCGTTCGCTAATTGCACGAATGAGGCGATGCGACTAGCGAATTTCGTTTTTTAATTGCACGATGGCTGCCAATATTTATTGTAAAACGTGATGCGTTATCACCGTAAAGAACTCTTCAGAGGCATTCACAAGTGCACTAGATTTAGGGAAAAACATTTAAATCTTTACAAACGAACCAATAGCTTAGTGAATAGGTGTCCAATTCGTCAAAGTTTAGCAAGATTTGTATTAATTTGTTTGTAATATATCTACGTAATGCAGAGAGAGAGAGTTTTTATTCGGCAACGCTGCATTTTTGTTTATAGCAACCAACTAGGAAACCACGTGTAGTTTGACAGATAACTGTTTTTTAATTGCCCGATCGTGCAACTAGCGGACGTGCAATTAAAAGACATTGCGATTAGAGGACGTGCAATTAGCGCACGAGTGCTGTATGCTTTTCCGTAGGTGACAAACAGCTTTTTCCTTTCCTGCAGCAATGAAACCTGGCGGTTGCTTCATGTAGATCTCCTCTTCCAAGACACCATAAAGGTAAGCTGTTTTTATATCAAAATGCTTTAAAATCATACTTCTGCAACTGGCTACAGCAAGAAGAACCCGCAAAGTGGTATTCCGCAACACATGAGCGAACGATTCATTGTAATCAACGCCAAAACGTTGGTTAAAACTTTGTGCTACGCGTCTGGCCTTGTGCCTTATAAACTCTCCTGCTGCATTACGTTTTAGTTTGAAACTCATTTACAACCTACAATTTTTCGGTTTGGTGGGAGTCAACTAATTCCCACGTACCATTCACTTCATGGGACTTAATTTCGTCTTCCATTGCAGATAGCCAATCCTCTTTAAAATACCTGGGTTGCACTTCCCGAAAACTGATGGGTTCAATCTCGATGTCTTGAATTAGATGCATCTCTTCACAAAACCGCTTCGCTGGCACACCAATATTACGGCGCGATGATCTTCGTGGAAACCCGATGGCTAACTCCTCTTCGCTTGACGTCTCTTCGTAACGTGAAGACTCCTCCTGTCCCCCTGCAAGATCGTCAAAAAAATCATCTGGCATTACAGGAACATCATCCTCCCGTGGCTCAAAATTTACATCTAGAAAATTCGGTATTTCTTGTTGGTCTTGGACTATTCTTTGAGTAATTTCGCTGCCAACAAACTTTGCATCTCTACTCACAATAATCGAGTTTTTGGCTGTATCGAGGAGCGCTGTCGGTAAACGATTTTGTAAGCTGTAACTATCGCTTCACCCCAATACTTTTTGCTCATTTTATCCTCCACCAGCAAACACCGCATCATATCGTTCAAACTGCGATTTTTGCGTTCAGCAATACCTTTTTGTTGGGGACTATATGGCACTTTCTGTTGCAAAAAGATACCGCTACCTTGCAGAAAATGCTACAGCGATTTCCCTGAATACTCGCCACCACCATCAGCACGAATAATTTTTGGCTTCCTTCCAAACTGCACTCAAAATAAATTTCACGTCGAAATTATAGGAAAAGTTATGTGAATATTTTCCATCCAGCTTTTCCTGTACTATTTACGTGGTTTTCAGGTAGTTCGCACGCATACTAATGCGTTAACGTGAAAATCAGATATATTATTTTTTCCAATAACAGTCAGCTGAAAATGACGTAACTGCCTGTAGAGAAATTTACGTGATTTTTCACGAGGAAAGGACGTGCGGATTATTTTGAGTGTGGTTTTCTACTAGCTTCACATACTCTATGATCTTCTCTCCAGCATCGTTTTTATGTTTCAACAAGTAGATCATAGTACAGTGATACAAATCCGTATTCGTACGACACCTTGCAGATTTCGTTTTTCTACATTTGAAAGTTTTACAGAAATTTTAGGGACATGTTATTCAAGTAAAATCTGAGTGTCAGCTGTTAATTTTAAGGTATGATATATGGTTTTGGAAAAATGGTTTTTATTTATCTGAAAAAAATATTGTAAATTTGCGTGTGAAAAAATTAACTCAAATTCATATTCGTACGGGCTTCGAATTAACCATTTTGATTTCGCAGATGTGACTTAATTTCAAAGATTAGCATTTAGTATAGTATCCCTTGCTCATTGCAACTGCCTTTAGTCGTTTTGGAATGCTCTCTACCAGTTTTTTCGTGTATTCGGTGGGAATTTGGTCCCGTTCGTCCATCAAGTACTTTGTAAGATTGTTTTTGTTAGAAATTTTGATGGTTTCTAACTTTTTTGTCGAAATATTCCAAAAGGTTTTCAATGGGATTGATGTCTGGAGATATTGTGGTAGAGTATCAATAAGTTTTGAGCAGTTGTAAAGTAACCATGTGGGTTTCTTAAGTGCTTTGTGCTATGGGTCATTGTGTCGGTTAAACTTGAACCTCTAATCAAATTCCATTTTTTTGGCACTTGGCTTCAAGTTTTGCTTTAAAATGTCTAAATAGACATTTTGATCCATTATGCCATCGATTAAGACTAAATTGCCAACACCTTTAGCCGTAATCCACCCGCTTAACACCACTCCACCCCGCCGTGTTTAACCATTGCTTTCAGATTTTTTACGTTTAGTTCATCGTTTGGCTTTTCCCATACAAAACGACGGAATATATAGTAGAGTAAGGAGGGGTAAAAGTACGATGCGGGTAAAAGTGCGATTCAATGATTTATCAGTGCGGATTCCGAGTAAATTGACTACATTGGCATGGATGGGTGAGTACTTTGACAGCTTAAATCCATCATAAACATTTGTTGTTTACGAATCATAGTGGCTGAGTTATGGGTAAAAGTTATTTTAGAACGGTTTTGATGTAATATTTCGTTGTACGGCAAATACGATATCAACAGGAGGATATTACTTATTCACAAATTGTAACAGCGTTTTACATCACTCAGATATCTCTCTTGAAATTGCGGTGAGAAGAATTTGCAAAATATATGTTGCTTTTCCATAATTTAATCAAACCCCGTCAAGCGCCTAGCGGGGCAAAAGTTCGATTTATTGACGGGGTAAAAGTTCGATTCATGGATCGAGAATCTAACTCATTTTACTGACGGGACGACGACACTATGCAAGTCCTTGCGACTTGTAAGGTACTGCGGGCGACGCTGCTCGTCCGTCAGCGTTATAGCCGCGATTCTCAACGGGGTTGTTCGGGGAAAGGAGTTCTAGTTCTATCACGGAGCGAAAAAATTCGTTTGTTTCAAACGAAATTTTTATAACAACCTAAAAATATTTTTGTTTCGAAACGAAATGCTATTTGAATCAATAAAATAACAGTTTCGCTTTTCCATAATTTAATCAAACCCCATCAAGCGCCTAGCGGATTAAAGGTGCGACTCACGGACGGGGCAAAAATGTATAGCTTATATACAGCTTTTGGCACTATATTACAGATACTAGAAATGGAAGATCTGCAGAAAACTGTGTTCTACAGATGTTGGTCGAAGGAAAACAATGTTTTTCCGCTGATGAAACATAAAACAAACGTTTGGGAAAGTTTCGATCTGTCGGAGGCTGCAATACACCAGCGAAAAATAGGAAAGGTGTAAATTGAGAATATTCCTTACCGAAACATAACGCAGATTGTCGATAATATGGTTTTGTTAGCTACTGCTGTGCTAATTTCATGAATTCGAGCTTCGCACTTTTGCCCCGCGGTAATCGAACTTTTACCCCGCTAGTGGGGTAAAAGTGCGAATCGGCACTTGTTCAGAAGAATGAAGAATTTATTTTCAATAACACTATTATTCCAGATGATTTATAGTTGAATGTAAAGACATTGAGTTGCTGCATCACTGTAAAATATATTTTGTTGTTGTTCTTCTTTATATCTCGCGAAAATTGATGACAACTTCAAACATCGCACTTATGCCCCGCCCTACTCTATATTGCTTTATATAATTACAACGTGTGCTAGAAAATTTCTTCCAAAGTTATACTTTTTTTTAATATTATAAGCATTATGTATAAATCAGAGTTTCTTCGCTGGGGCGGGAAAGACGGACACTTGATATGGGAAAGACGCAAAAAGGTGTCACGCGTCGTCGAATTATCAGTATTAAGAAAGATTAACATATTTCATCGTGTATTTAGGAAAGAATTGGTTTGGGGAAACCCCCTTCCCGATCCCCCCTTTGAGCGAAATAAAATCTCTTCAATGTTTTAATTGATGACGAATTAATCGTTTCCAAAAGGTTGCCTATTTCAACTGTTATATGACTTTTGGTTACTTTTACATATATAATATGTAAGTATTTGCAATGTTAAATCGTTGTTGGACAAAATGAGTTCTAAATCTTTTTGTCCGTCTTTCGGTGTTTTTTCTTTCTCGACTTGGATACAATTTTTTCAAACTTCAATAACTTTTTACTGAATGCTCAAAAAATCACCAGGCTTCCAATGGATATTCAATGAAGGATCAAACTAACGCAACGTCGTCGATGTAGCATGAAAATATTGTTTTATAACGATTTACCAGCTATTTTCTTCACACACAAAATTACATCGATTTAAATTAAATTTGACAGCTACGCTGCTAAAAATTGGCAGTTTAATTCAAAAGTGTTCTTTCAGTCTATAGAAACATTTCCCATCATTGATTTGCTTCAAAAAATTATTGTTTATGAAATATGACAAGTGTCCGTCATTCCCGCAGTGTCCGTCTTTACCGCCCTTCTCCTATATGAACCGGACTCGAGATGAAATTACCTCATTTGACGGTATATCAATTCGGAGGCGTTCACACTAACCGTTTAACCGTTTCTTCTCATACAACGATCGTAAGCTGAGTGGTTGGATAGTGGGTGTGTACCATAATATTTGTTGATTAGTCATCCATTCATTCCTCATAATGCGTCAAAGAAGTTCGGTTTTCAACAATCGGCTGTTTCTCGTTAATATTGTGAAAAAGAAACTGCTGGAAGTGACACTTCAAACATAAGAAACCTCAATTAAGATGGGATTCGTCCCATTCTGCTCTTCTGTTCAGCCCTTTGTTACCATCCATGCCTTTCCAAATCCAGCAAACACTTATTAACAACACATCTCATTTTCCCTCCAAAATGGCGATGAGAAAGTAACGCTTCTGCTGCGCCTTGGTTTGTAACCATGGGAATCCAATTTCCCACACACCAAAATTACTTAGAGCTGACGATGCTGGCCAGAAAAAGGCAGACACCTTGAAGTGTTCATCACTCATCACACGCATCGAGCATCGTGGCGCGACAAGTTTCACGCGTAATAAATTTACCGGTAAAATTCCACGGTCGTTAACGGCGTCATTTGAGTGGAATCGTTTATTCATATTTTAATGCATATTCATGGCATGTTTTTCATATATTCTTGGACAAACAGTGTAAAAATCTATAAAGTCTCACAAAAAGTTTTGATTTTGAGTAAGCATCGTTTTGGAAACGTGTGTTTGTAGCCGTTACGAGTTAAAACCACCTGTACGTAGATTTTAGCTGTAATGACAGTTAATAGCAACAATGCTACGTATAATCTAAATGAGTTGATTATATGTAGCATTGTTGCTATTAATTGCCTTTATTTCAAAAAATTCCAAAGAACGGGTTCAGGCAAGCACAGGCACAGATATTTATATAAATTGGGAATGGCCAGCCTAGATGCAATATACATATATTTTGGTTCTTGTTCAACATATGTAAATGAACAGAGTAAACATTTCGTTTTGGGTATTTAGTTTTCGTCAAATGAAGGAAATGCAAACATAAAAATTTGGGCCCCCAGTTTCAATACCTTTTTATGTTAATACCCAGCTAGCATTTTCATACGTATAAAAAAGGTAAAAATCAGCATTGCGTACAGATATACATGTTAAATAAATCGTATTTCATGCGCAAAATTGGCATATCCGTACTATTTTGGAGGCGATATACGAGATTACGAATAATTTTGAGCGTTACGACTATATAAGTATTTATATACGATAATATCCGATTAAGCGCGAGTCGCTCCGTAGTACTCTACGATTTTGTGCTGAAAATCGTATGTATGTCAGTCATTATCATTATATACGACAGAAAATCAACTTGATCCCACTTTATCCAGCTTTAGTTACGATTTCGAGTTTGTTAGGAGATATTTACGATAGTTTTCGTACATTGATATACGAGTTGGTGCTAGCTGGTTATCCATTTAAAAAAAATGTTATGTTAATATGGATTGGCTCCAAATTTTTGCAAGTTAAATTTTTTTTTCAATTTTTATGATTACATACTACTACTTACTTATAGTCAAAGTTGTTTACAACATGTTTTGTACATTTTTATGCTTTATGCTGAGTTGACGGTCAAATCAGTGTCACTACCGGTTGCTCCTGTCTTGTCTTTTCTATTATTTTCGAATGAAATAATCTAAATTTAATGCTTGATTCTTAAAAAATATCGTGTGTACAAATAAAATGAATTTTGTTTTTATCAATATTGCAAAAAC
Source organism: Sabethes cyaneus (assembly GCF_943734655.1). Lineage (NCBI taxonomy): Eukaryota > Metazoa > Arthropoda > Insecta > Diptera > Culicidae > Sabethes > Sabethes cyaneus. Next base: position 137,347,044 of record NC_071355.1, read on the forward strand.
GAAAAATTTTTCTCCTGCAGCAACTTCGTTTTTCGCGAATGTTTAGGACCTTCACGGAAATGACCATAATTTCTTAATTTTTATAAAATCAACTATTTTGCATTTTTTCCTATATAGACAATAGAAACACCTTTCCAATTATGTATAAGCCCCCCTATGAGAGATTTAGCCGCCCTAGAAAAATTGGCTTGGCCGACCAATCAAATGGCCGAAAAAAATGCCGGGGCTAACCCCCCCCCCCTAGAAACGAGCGCTAGTTCCGCCGATGAATAAAACAAAAAAAGTTTGTTTCAATACGTTGTGTAGTTTCTGAGAAAAAGGTACATAAGGTTTGAAAATCGTGGTTTTTCAGGAGCGGCGTTTTATTCCGTCGAGGTTATTTCACGCCGCACTGGAACGCTAATGTGTATGATCATTTTGCGGCCACTTCCCGTGGTCGGATCATTACTAAATTAGTATCAAAATAAGCGCAAAAGACTACCGAATCAAAATCTGAAATAAATTGATTTCTTCAAAATTTTCAGTCGTTTATGTCCCCTTAAACTTTTATTATATTATATTTTATACTGTAACACCTATATTATATTGCCACAGTTTTTAGGGGGCAATCAGAGCACTTGTTTGAAGCGGTGAAGTAGGCAACTTTCTAAGGTCCAGTTAGCAACATAACGTTGATAGCGAGCTGGCTCTTCTCCACACTTGGCGGCTTCATTCTGCATTAAGAGGGTTTATTCACCGATTGGCTCATTCGATCTAGCCCTTGGAAGGGGGTTCTCAATATTCCCGGAACGTGTAAGTGATGTTGCTTACCGACCAATTCCCTATTGGCGTTTCGTACAAGTCCTAGTAAATATGACCAATCGTCGAATATATACAATTTCTTGCCATGAACGGACGTTCTGCTAAAGAAGGTGGTTATACCATTCATCGTCATCAAGATTGCTTTTACACTTCGTGCCTGTGCATGTTCACTGTTTTAGCCAGATAAAATATTTCAGAACACACTAACCAATGTGTGTGAAACAAATTTTCATGTTCTAGCGGCAGTTCAACCTACGGAATAACATTTTGCCACATACATGCCACAAAGATTTTCTTTCGTCTGTCATGGAATACTAAGTAGCATTGAGAGATTTTCTTTGGTGTCCCGCTCTTCTGAAATCTCTTCAGAAATCGATTCATGCAAAGCTGATGTGTTATGATCACGATGATCATCGTGATAAGCGGAAGAGAGGTGTCACGAAGAGATTCACTTATTGTTACTTACGTCCTTATGAAAAAGTACCCGAAATGGATTCATCATGCTGTATGCGCGAGACGTCCAACTTCTTCAAAATTGAATGTAAGTACTTTGAATCACAGCTAAACATTTCATGTAATTACATTGAGTGATCAGCATCAGAATTCATTCGGCATATTCAAAACGGTTTGGGATATTAAGGTGACTATTAAAAATAGTGTTTTTCTCAAATTATCATTTATTTATACCTAACGCAAAGATATTTCATAACATTGACGCATAGTAATAGTTCGAATGCAATGAATCAATGAAGAATGCTAGTTATGGAGTGACAACAGTTTGCTGCTGGCGCTAGTGTACATTAAATCGTCCATATACACCAGCGCCAGAAGCATTGCCACTGGAACTAGTTATATTCAATGATCCATTCGCATTGAAGTTGGTACTAAAGAATGCTATTTTTTCGTCTCTATGATAGGATGATCGAAGACATCCAACATGATTCAATTTTATTTCATATTTTTCATAAACATTCTCTCATATATATTTAATAATAGTGCAGTCACGCTCAGTCGACGTAGGATCTTTTACCCATCTTTTAGGTCTACAGGGGTTCAATAAGTTCGAATACAAATTTTCATCGTAGTGTAAGTGCGCATAATGTGCATTTTGTGTATTGGTATTAGTGTCAGCTTTAGCCTTATATTATAGGCTAACTGACGCGCAAGGTGTCGACTTGATGTCATTTGTTATTTGTTTACCGCGCGCGGTGAAGGAGTACCGCAACGTCGTAGTAAAGTTGTTTGCGGGAGGTGAGGTGAGCGACCCACGGGGTGAAACGGAATTTCATCAGCCTGAAATTCATCGGGCTAGGCCAAGGACCGTGCTAGATCCGGGTGGCCGTGTTCGGCGAGGACACCAGCAGCCATCAAGGTGGTGAGGGAGCGGGGGGAATGCTTCCACCAAATATGTCGTAAAGGTTCTCATTAAACACTGCTTCAATAAAAATTGAATCAGGAAAGAATATCTTGTACCGTGTACCCCCGCTGAAATGATCTTCCTCAATCTGAACATTTTTAATCTAAGCCCCGTTGGTATGAATGCGTTCACATTAAAAACTGATCAAGCGTCATACACAACTGACGGTTCAGTTGACCGGGCAAATTGAAAAAAAAAGCAAAAAAACTTAATACGTTTCCTTTTGCTCAGCAGCTTTGACAATATAGCTTATATGCAACTTATTTCTCTCCAGCACTCAAAATAGACCATTTTAGTTGATACCCGTTGAGCCAATTTCCTTTTCAACAATCTGAATGTTCAGAATTCGCGCATATTCGACATGTTTTCAAAACGTTTGTTTTCGTCAAATCAAAACAACAACGTTATAGGGTGCGCGCCTTGCGCGTTTGTGAAAGTAAATAGAGTTACCAAATATTCAGATTAAAAATGAATTCGCCTGATCTGAACGAGGTGTTTTTCATATTAGTGGGGGTTGAGTGTATTTTCATTTCTTGAACACATTTTTAAAGTGTATTCGAACTTATTGAACACCCTGTAGAAATTATTCACAGCACGAACCAACTTCACGATTCATGAACGCCTTCAATGCATTGCAGCACATTATAACCATTGGCATGAGATTTCGGATCTAATCAGACTTAGACTCAGTTTATACTTTAGTAGAGGAAAATTACGCTAATGCTAATCCGTGTAATTTTTTTTTGTAATCCTGTGTTATAGTATAGATTTAAAAATGGGTAAAGGGCTTTAAGCCTATATTCGAAATACAAATTAAATTAAATTCTTTCAATTGAATGCGTAGCAACATACACAGGGTGACTATACCTATCTAGTTTTAGAGATAGTTAGTTACCTTAAATTTTATTCGCTTTTCAACAAAGAACTATTGGAGTATTTCTTACATAATTTTACTAGATGTTTATATATTATTGCATGTTAGAATGAATTACATTTGTTTGTTTCATTTTATTTGGCAAAATCATAACTGACGAGCAGTGTTGGGCACAATTTCGCTAATTCGCTAAATCGTTAATTAGCAACGCTGAATTATGTGATTAGCGAGTTAGCGTTTTCGCTAAATTCAGAGTCCGTTAGCGAAACCGTTAGCTTCGCTAAAAATAAAGCCTTGAAATCGCTATTCGTTAAAGTTGCATGAAAATTGTTACACTTCGAGATTTCGTCGATGCTCGTCGCAACAGCCCATTGTTTGTTAACAGTCCCTAGTATGTGAACAGCCCTAGTTGCGGATCGGATGCGTATTTGTGAATCCGACTTGCAGGACTAGATCAAACAACAAGACTGAGGAAGCAAGTTAAGACACTCGTCGAGGAAAAGAAGTGGATGCGCACTTCGGAAGTAGATTTGAAGGATCAGCTTACCCGATGTCACCGGGAATGCGAAGCACTTCGGCTTCAGCTAGTAGAACTGGAAAGCGAAATTCAGGGTATGCGTCTAACGGAACAGCAGCTACAACTCCCGCAACAATTCTTAAAGATTTCTACCGATTAAGATGAATTCACAGGCAAATGTGAGACAAACTCGGTCGCAAACGAGGGCAGGAGAATGCTAACCCATTCATCGGAGGGTTCACTCATCCAATCTATAGTAGACTATAACGGGGGTGAGTCGCATGATTGTGCCGGTTGTGATCGGCCAAATAACTCGGAGCGATATATGGTACAGTGTTTGAAGTGCAGTAGCTGGTACCATTTTTCTTGTGCGAACGTGAATACGGACACGGTACGTTCGACTACTTTTTTATGTGTACCATGCATGCGGAGTGATGTTTCTGGTATAGCGAAACCGGCCTCAGATAAGCGGGATCTCCAGCACATCTAGTGCTCGTGCAGCAGAAGTAGCCCGTGAACTGCAGCGTCTCGACGAAGAGAAGAAGCTTTTGGAGGATTTAAGCCACGAGAGGATTGCAAAGGAACGTGCGTTAAACGAGCGTGAGCTTCAGGAAAGAATGGAGCGCGAAAAATTGTTTCTCGTTCGGAAGCATGATCTACTGAGCCGACATTACAAGGAAGAAGGTGGAAGTGTACGCAGTATGTGGAGCACCCGGAGTAATACGAAACGGTTAGAAGATTGGGTAAAGCAAACCGAGTGAAAATATCGTTCTGGCACCGACGTTTGCGAGCGCTAATCAACCCGAGGATACAACTCTGGGAAACCCGAAGGAAGTACATCCGTCTTCAACACCACTGAAAGCAGATATCCCTGAAACTCCTAAGGCCGTAGACGAAAACGGTACGGTAGCAGAGGCGAATTCGAAACCACGGACCGTGGGAAACACGGTGATTGAAGACGACCGGGAAGACGCCGCGAAAGTAAGTTCGGACGAATGCAATCACCCCGTATTACCCATCAACGGTCTACAACCGTACGCGGACCTATGGTCGTCGATGGTCGATGAACCAGCGTCAACCGGCGCAATTCCGAAAAGTCGTTGCCATGGCACCCGCTCCTATAAGCGTTGGAGCGTGGAAACTAGTGAGCGCAAGAAGCGGAATGCCCTGCAGCTACATCAGCAAACTAACGCGAAACAGTGGGGTGTCCAGGAGTTGCTGGCAACCCACTATGTTTCACCAAATCATCCGATCAGCGCCAATCAAGGACAGGCCTAGGCAACAGTCGTGTGCCCGCCTTCGCTAGATAGCTACGACACGGTCTGTAGGACAACCGGACTGCGACGAGACAAACTCCTGCTACTCAAGTAACAAGACCCGTACCGTGGTCCGTGGGTGAAACCGTGCAACGTGCAGCAAAGCTGCGCGACAACTAGAGTGCATCGATCGCACCAGGCGGAGTACAGGTGATGCATCGTAACGGGGTCGGTTAAACAATAGCGCTGAAGATGGTTGTTTTGTGGGGAGATAAATTGTATGTATGTCAATAGATGTCAGAGTTAAATGTCATCAAAACTTTTATTATACAACTAGCTGACCCGACAAACTTCGTATTGCCACAAATTAACCTGTGTTGTACATAAATCATGAATCTTGGATGATCTTTGGCACAATCTCGAGTTTTGCAAGTTTCTGAGGAGTTCAACCTTAGATGATTCATTATGGCAGTTACGTAACTATGAAAGCATTCCAGGTAACCAATAAGCATCACCAATGCTATTCAAATGTAGGCTAATAAGCATTTAAGTCACCTTAAATGCTACTGATTTTCTGCTTACGTTAAGTTTTATTAGTTACCTGGAATGGGTAGTTTAATATACAAATTTGCAATTTTTCCTCACAGTAAAGTAGAAAACAACTCCCCTGTCCCCTCATTGCATAGCTACAAAGCGGATAGTAATATTCGCCATGATTGTACAACATTTCGCCGAATATCATTTTGCGAAAAACCTTAAGCGGAATGTACCATTTCACGGAAAACTTTTTTGTGGAAAGTACCATTTCGCGATCCTCTCCTTACTCGCTGTCGCTCGTTCCAGGAAACCTAGGTAGACCTAGGAAAACAAATAAACCTAACCAGTAGTGATTTCTGCGGAGAGTTGCCTCCCCCCAGTGGGCGACGCTTACGACGGCGGGTCGCCGGCAACACTCGCGGCTGTCTCGTCCTGAATGATCTAGTGTTACTATGTATAGATAGTTTTTGTGGGCTTTGTTATTGATCAATGTTTTATGGAAGAGTCTCGAATTTCTCGAGTTCGATTAGTTTTTGAGTTTCGCAAAAATTTCTGTTTTATTTGTATGAGAGTCCATATCCCCCTACCATAAGGGTGAGAGGTCTCTAACTATCATAAAATAAATTCAAGACTCAAAAATCTCCTACATGCTAAATTTGGTTCCATTGGCTTGTTTAGTACTCTAATTATAAGGAAATTTGTATCTCATTTGTATGGGAGCCCCCCCTCTTAAAAAGGGAAGGGGTCGTAATACACCACAGAAAAAAATTCTGCCATCTAAAACTCCCACATGCCAAATTTGGTTCCATTTGCTTGATTAGTTCTCGAGATAAGAGGAAATTTGCATTTCATTTGTATGGAAGCCCACCCTCTTAAAGGGGAGATGGGTCATAACTCGCTTTCTAAATTGGAGAGGGGTCTCAATTCACCATAGAAAAAAGCTTGCCTCCAAAACCACTTACATGTCAAATTTAGTTCCATTTGCTTGTTTAGTTCTCGAGTTATGAGGAAATTTGTTTTTCATTTGTATAGGAGCCCCCCCTCCTAAAGTGGAGAGGAGTCCTAATTCACCATAAAAAATATTCTTGCCTACAAAAACACCCACATGCCAAATATGGTTCCATTTGTTTGTTTAGTTCTCGAATTATGAGGAAATTTGTATTTCATTTGTGTAGAAGCCTCCCCTCTTAAAGTGGGAAGGGGTCCTAATTCACCATATAAAATATTTTTGCCTCGAAGAACCTCCACATGCCAAATTTGGTTTTATTTGCTTGATTAGTTCTCGAGTTATGAGGACATTTGTATTTCATTTGTATAGGAGCCCCCCTTCTTAAAGTGGGGAGAGGTCCTAATTCATCATAGAAAAAATTCTTGCCTCCAAAAACACATTCATGCCAAATTTGGTTCCATTTGCTTGATTAGTTCTCGAGTTATGAGGAAATTTGTGTTTCGTTTGTACAGGAGCCCCCCCCCCTCTTAAAGTGGAGAGGGGTCCTAATTCACCATAGAAAATTTTCTTGCCCTCGAAAACCTTCACATGCCAAATTTGGTTCCATTTGCTTGATTAGTTCTCGAGTTATGAGGAAATTTGTATGGAAGCCCCCCCCCCTCTTAAAGGGGAGAGGAGTTATAATTCCCCTTATAAAGAGGGGAAGGGTCTCAATTTATCATAGAATAAATTCTTGTCACCGAAAACACCCACATGCCAAATTTTGTTCTATTTGCTTGATTAGTTCTCGAGTTATGTAGAAATTTGTGTATCATTTGTATGGGAACCCCCCCTCTTAGTGGGGGAAGGAGTCTCTAACCATCACTAAAACCTTTCCTGGCCCCAAAAACCTCTACATGCAAATTTTCATGCCGATTGGTTCAGTAGTTTTTGATTCTATAAGGAACATACGGACAGACAGACAGAAATCCTTTTTTATTGGTATAGATAAGCAGCCCAGCCAAATTGCCTAAATCTCAAGTATCTTGTCATTTCTTGAAATGTAGTTTCTCATCGTTCAGTCTTCTACCGACCGGGTTAGCAGAGAGCAATCAATCGAAATAGTTATAGGCGTAAACTCACCCGATAGTTTTATTCGTTCGGTGAGTTTAGAGCATTCTTTGCGTTGATTTCAAAGCTCCATCTAGAAGAAGTCGGTCGATTTCTCCTTCGTGCAGAGAAATTGTAACAAAATTGGAAAATTATTCAATCTTTACCTGGCCGTTTTTATGTTACTTTGGTCAGATATAATGTCATACATGCTTAAACGTGAACATTAACCAGTTTGTATGAGGTTGAATCACCAAAAATATATTATTACTGTCTAGTGAATGACAGAGGGAGTATCATGATGATGTACTGTGAGTTTCATCTTTTCCGGACAGGTCGAATTCAAACGAGTTCTAATTGAATCTAAATTTGATTTCCAACAATAATAACATAAGAAATAGACACTGATAAAGCATGCAATATTGAGCTGAAACACGAATGTCTCTGGATAATGAATACAATATAGAAATACTAAATTTCTTTCTTTAAGGATAGCAATACATGTTGTAGTGATAACGTATGCATTAAAAAATGAACAAATTACGGCGATGAAAAAAACTACAAAAGATAATTTAATGGAATAAATTTTCCTCAAATGCTTGATCTATTGTTTGCAGCTGAGGGCCGGTCCATCTCCTTCATTGATCTTTTGGCATAATGTGCCGAGGCCAGGTCGGCCAAAAACCACATCTTCCAGGCGAAAACTTCCAGCAAGGCCTTCATGCTGCATATCTTCCTGTTCCCCGCCAGATCCGAAGGAAAAAACAGAGGCTTAGACATTCCCTTCTCGCTGATCGTCGTCAGTTACAGAAGGACCTTCTTTGGGAACTTGGTGTGGGAGACATATTTAACGCCATCGCTTACCTCCTTGGTGGGGTGCAATGTACATAAGTGAATTCATCACCAGTTGGCCACCCGTCCCGGGCCAAGTGGGACCAACAAATTGCACAGTTAGGATTTATTGAACTGTGTAATCTACACGCGATGATTGTTTAAAAATTCTTGGACTACAGAAACTCTTCAGTGGTATCACTTCGTAGGTTTAATTACAAAATTGGACTATCGATTTACATGAAATGAATTTACAGAGAATTTTAAAAATCATGGCGATAGGTGCCACTTACCTCATTTATCGGGGCAAGTGGGACCTATAATCAAATTCGATTAAAAAGCATAAAATAACAAAAAAATTGTGTATGTTAATATACAGCAATGTTAAAGCAATGAAAAAAACAACCACAGACAGTGTTTTTACTAATGGTTCATCTAAAAATGCCGTAACAAAATCAGATTAGTTAAGGGGACATAAACGACAAAAAATTTTGAAAAAATCATTATTTTTTTCAGATTTTGATTTTGCAGTCTTTTCCGCTTATTTTGATACTAAATCTGTAATGATCCGACTACGGGAAGTGGCCGAATTCCAGTGCGGCGTGGAACAACTTCGGCGAAATAAAACGCCGCTCCTGGCGAATCACGATATTCAAACTTTATGTACCTTTTTCTCAGAAACTACACAACATATTGGAGCAAATGCAGGGACAACTTCATCGAGCCCACAAAGCGCAGCACAAATTTTTGCCAACTTTTTCAGGTCAATATACCCGGACGAGAGTAGTAATGAGAGTTGTCCCAACCAGGAAAATCCGACGATGGAATCTATAACGTTCTCCGAAGAGGAAATCGCGCGTGGCCTGTATGCACTTGATGTAACCAAAGCACCTGGGCCGGATGAAATTCCAAACAAGCTATTAAAAACCTGCTGTGATTCGTTGGCTAATCCGTTGGCCAGAATTTTCAATGCTTCTCTAGGGATTGGATACTTTCCTAACTCGTGGAAAATCTCACGGCTAAAACCAATTCATAAAAAGGGGTCCAAAATAAAAGCAGAAAATTATAGAGGAGTAGCTATATTATCCGCAATCCCGAAGCTGTTTGAAGCGCTAGTTTATAACAAGTTATATTCAGCAGTTGAAAATTGGATATCATCAGCACAGCATGGATTCTTCAAGCGCCGGTCAGTGGTAACAAACTTGTGTGAGTTCACAACGCGTGTCATAGAATGGATGAAAATGGGGTATCAAGTTGATTGTATGTACACAGATATGACGAAAGCTTTCGACGTTGTTGAAATTCTAGAGGTGTTGCGTGCCGCGGCACGTGCCGGTATTGGTGGCTCCTTGATAACATGGATTCATGGATATTTGACCGGAAGAAAGCAATACGTTACTGTAGATGGTGCAAACTCAGAACTTTACAATGTAACATCAGGAGTTCCGCAAGGCAGTCATTTGGGACCACTTCTGTTCATCCTACTGATGAATGAACTGCCTACCGCAATTGACAATGCCCTCGTATTAATTTACGCTGATGATGTGAAGCTCTTTTATCCAGTGAAAAAGCAGGAAGATTGCTTAAAGCTTCAAAGAGATGTGCAAACTTTTGGGCGTTTCTGTTCAGCATGCAAGTTGCAAATCAACAACGAAAAATGTGGTACCATAACGTTTACACGCTGCTCAAATCCGTTAATATTCGACTACAGCTTGGATGGAAAAACAATCAAACGAGTGAACAGGATTAAGGACTTAGGAGTCTATGTAGATGCAGGGTTGACTTTCAACGATCACGTGAATACGCTGGTTTCCGAGTGTCTTGCACTATTTGCTGTAGTAAGACGATTCGCAACAGAACTGGATGACCCGTATACGATCAAATCTATATATGTGAGCCTGGTACGATCAAAATTAGAATTCGCAAGTGTGGTGTGGAGGCCAATGTATGCAACATACATGAACAAATTGGAAGCGGTACAGAAAAAATTCGCGTGAAAAAATTGCCGTGAGAAATTTGGGATGGAGAGGAAATCTTCCGGAATATAAAGATTTGTGCTGTCTGCTGGATATGGATACTCTGGAAAATAGATACCAGATTGTGGACGTTAGCTTTTTTCTCAATTTGCAGAGAGGACGATACGACAGCGATTATTTGAAATCTAGGATAACTGCTAACCAGAGTACAGTAGTTCTGAGGAGACCAAGGCCATTCACTCTAGAACACCGTCGAGCTAACTACGCGCGCAATGAACCAGCCTATCGCTTTATGCAGCTAATGAACAATTTTAGAAATGTACTAAATTTAAATATGTCGACTGATACTATTAAGGAAAAACTTAGGCTATTTCTGAGAGGTCAATTACATGTACACTAAAACCTCTGCATTTTATATTATTTTGTATTTGTTATTATATTTTATATTTGTATCCTATATTAGATGACGGGCAAAGCCCATATATCTTGACAATAAATAAATTGGAGCAAACTTTTTTTTGTTTTGTTAGTAGTAGCTTGGCAGAGACTTTTATAACTTTTGAGGTTTGTAAACGAAACACAGCCAGAGAAAAAAGAAAAAGAAGACAAAATTTTACTTTTTCAAGCATCTTTTCTTCTTCTTTTTCGTTTTTCTCAAGCTGTGTTTTGTTTACGAAACTCAAAAGTTATCAAAATCAAAATCTGAAATAAAAAAATAATGATTTTTTTCAAAATTTTTGGCCGTTTATGTCCCCTTAAAGCACAATTAGCTGCCATGAAACACAATTCGTGAGCAATTCGAATTGAAACGCAATGCAGTTGAATATGTAGCTGTATCCAAATCTTGCGAGACGTAATTTATGATTTAGATTCGAAAATACGATTACAGGAATACCTCGATATAAGACAGCCTCGTTATAAAACAACCTCAATATAAGACAATTCGATATAAGACAATTTTTGTCTTATATCGAAACAAATCTCTTTGACATAGCTGGTAACGATACCAGAGCTGGTTTTCCATTCTGAAATCGGCGCCATGAAAATGTTCATTATTTCAAAATAACCCCAAAAATAGTAAAAAACTAATAGTTCAAACAATAATAAATAGGTCAAAAACCGTAAACACATAACACAGAGCAAAACTGGCGACCGCTAATGCAATTTTTATTGAAAAAACGATGTTTCGATATAAGACAACTTTTAGAAATTATAAATTGTCTTATATCGAGGTATCCCTGTATGATCTGTTTGTTCTATCATGCCCAATACGACAGAGCTACTAGTGAAACTATCAAAAGAAATAGTTACGTTATAACAACCATAACGCTTTATTGTTTCACTTCAAGATGCAGATTAGCTTAATTATATCAACTTTGCTTTCCCAGATTCAATTGACATCGTTTATGTGTCGCCAGAATGTAACCAAACTCATAAGCCTTCATAAGCCATGCTAATAGATTTCGGCTTCTAGATCTCCTTGCTTTAGTCCTGGTCGGTTTTATTTCAAACATTTACCGATATAAATATTATGTAATTAAACCGAAAATGTTCGGCAAGACATCTAAAAATGTATTAAGGTGGGAAGTTTTGTTCTAAAACATTTTTTTAATAGATCACACTTGCCCCGAGTGCTCTGAAGTGCCACCTTTCGACCCATGTATTTAATGCCGTTTGTCAAATTAAGCAACTAGTTTTCGTGTGTAACCTGTTAATACACGAATGATGTTTACCTACTGTTAAAAAACATGTACTTTTACGAACGCCTGGGACCAACATATCGTTTATTGAAAGGTGCGTCCAACTTACAACGCAAATTGAAAACGTCACCCAAATTAAAAGTTCAATTTTGGTGTTTGGAAAACCAATCATAATTAAACTATAATTTTAATGTATGTGTTGAAGTTGCATCTTTCATTTCTAGAAAGGTTCAGTTAGAGAACATCAGGTTGAATCCGTTCCCACTTACCCCGTATTCCCACTTGCCCCAGGGTACCTTAACTAGTCCTTATTATTATGAAATAAGCATCTTTTTTCCAGACATCAAATGGATTGTACGGTCGGTAGCTTTTCCGAAATAGTTCGTTCTATAGAAAGTTGAATTGGAACGAGAACGAGAACCAACACGGTATCGCCGCTAGAGGCCATATTAGAATAATCAAAATCAAAAATTCAACATAGAGGATTATTAGCTCTAACAACTATGATACTGCGTGTAAAAAATACCAATTTGTTTTTTAAATTTCGTTTGTGGGTGCTACGTAAATTTTTGAAAATCAATCCAATAAATTATAGTACTCACAGATTTATTTCTACTGCATTGTTGATTTCTACTAGGTAGCCAGATAATGCTTCAAATTAGTTGGTAATTAAGAGCAATAACCGGGGATGGCGTCAATTTGGCATGTGCCAAAACTCTGAACCTCTTAAAAAACGATAAACCAGATGTTGCAATCATCTTGCATTCATTCACTTCCGCACTTATGCATAGATGAGCGCGAAAACATCAAAACATGCATGTGTAAAGATATGCGAGACAGTTTGTAAGGCGGTTCCGTTCGTCTGGATTCACAGAGTCAGACCACTTAAGCATGTCTGGCCGAGCAAAGACATCGTAAAATCAACTTCCCGTTTCGTGAATTGGGTTTACATATGCGCTTTGATTACGCTACTTATGTTCTTATTCGGTACAGAAAGTACATCACTTAGATTCCTATTTTCCCGCAAAGTTTCTCTGATCTGTTATGCCTGCGAAGATTGTACTTCCTAGTCGCTAACATAAAGCATTTAACGCCGAATGGGAACGTCTTAATGCACTCTTCTCTAAAGATGATCGGTATATTTATGTTCCAACACCTACGCACCCTCATCCATTAGCTTTGGAAGTTACAGTTTCCAAAAGCGAGAATGGATAAACAAGAATATATATTTTTCCTTTTAGTAAATTAATGATCAACTAATGAATGTCGACCACAGAGATTTGGTCGGAGACTAGGGAGATATCATCAAATAAACGCCATCTTTAAAACATCGCTTTGCTTATTTACATTTACATTCGTTCTATTTATAAAGTTTTCTCTAAATGACTATCGCATCTTCACCAATCAGAGCTGCTCTAATATCCAATCATTATATTTCTCTGGAGACAACGATGATTTTAACCCTCAAAGGGCCAACCATTTTGCTTTATTTGAAATTTTAAAGTTTTGTGAAACTATTTATTAAATATATTCAAAAAATTCAATTAAAAAAATAAATTATTGTTAATAAAATTACCCTCTCCGATGTTTCGAATTTTTGACGTAAAAAGAAAACAAGCGTATTAATCCACCTAGCGTAGCGGTGTGACCTGGCCTTTCTACTGCAATCATGAATATTTTTTATTTCTCAGGAACATCTATAATTAAGTTGACTATATTTTTAAATATCCGTTCCTTATTCTTCAAAATCCTTATTTAACAGTAAAATTCATAAGAACGTACTGCGTGCAATATTTTCTCTCCTGCCGGGCGTAAATATTTGTAAGGGTCTAAATGACCTTATCTTTATCAACACTTTATCAACACCATTTACTTTATCAACACCTTATTTAGTTTTATTATAGTTAAGTGATTCTTAGAAATATATTTAAAGACAAACGATAATTTTCGCAGACATGAATGAATATATACAGAAAATTATAAATTAACCGTTTAACGGGTAAGGCTTCAAAGCCACATACGAATTTCGTTTTGAATTGACAATTCAAATTGAAAAATGTGTTCAGAACCGATTTTTTGATATTTTGATATTAATGTCACAACATTATGACAATGCGTCAGAGTTATCATCTTTTAACAGGAATTTAGGAAAATTTTGAAAAAAAATAGCGTCAATATTTCCTCTTTTACTTTCGATGAAAATGGGCATCTAGAACAAAATAATTTACCTCAAAATTTTTCTATGATTAATTTACATGCTTGATTTCAATTTTGTAATATATCTGAATTGCAAAAATAACTAGGTAGAGCATTAGATATGGAATGTTAGAAAGAGAAATTGGACTTTTTCTTAGTTGGCGCTCCTTTTGATAGTTGTTTTTAGTCTCGTTAACAGCTAATCCGTTAAATCAAAACGTTAGCTTCGATAACCGCTAACCGCTAAATCAACCAACAATTTAGCGAAAGCTAACGCTAACCGCTAACAGCCAAATTTGTTAGCACTGTAGAATCAACATTACTTTGATAAGCGCTGATTTCGGCAATAAAAGAAAATTTTTGTTTCAAAAGTCTAAGAAAAAATACCTGAGTTAATTCCGTGCAAAGCATTCGTGAAAAATGTTTAAAGGACATTATCGCTTGATTGACCAAACTCGTGACTTTAGTCATGACCTTGAAATGCGGTCAGGCATATATGAATATTTTTTTGAAACGATGATTCTACAATTGATGAAGGAACGGTAAGGGAAAGTAATGAAGAAGGATTTTTTTCGGGAATGAAGGGGAAAGAGTGGAAAGGAAGGGGGGGGGGAGGTAATAGGTAGCTATGCTTAACAGGTTGTCGTTGTGACTCCTATCTTTTGTCCAATGCTGGAAGGTGCATGGGTCGAACCAAGCTGTAATCAGAGATTATAATTGGATTTGAACCCACAACACCTGCCAGGGCGTGTGGTTCGCTGGTACCCGTGTACCAGTGTGTTTTTCAATCGATATTATCCGTTAGAGAGTTAAGAAAACGAGGTGAGATCAAAGAAAAAGTACAAAAGTAGCACCATAAACATGCTTAAGAATGGTAAAAATAATGGTTTTTCCAGCCTGTTTTGATGGCACGAGCGATCCGATATGCGCAAAACTTGTTTGAAATGTGTATAAATTTATATGGGAAAATCCATTTATTAGCATTCTCGAGAAAAGTGAGTGAGATTGAAAAGCGTGACATACGCACACACACACACACACACACACACACACACACACACACACACACACACACACACACACACACACACACACACACACACACACACACACACACACACACACACACACACACACACACACACACACACACACACACACACACACACACACACACACACACACACACACACACACACACACACACACACACACACACACACACACACACACACACACACACACACACACACACACACACACACACACACACACACACACACACACACACACACACACACACACACACACACACACACACACACACACACACACACACACACACACACACACACACACACACACACACACACACACACACACACACACACACACACACACACACACACACACACACACACACACACACACACACACACACACAAAGAGAGAGAGAGAGAACGCTCAGTTTTCTAAGCCGAGTCGAATGGTACCTGACACTCGGATCGCAGGGCCTTCTTTCCATTTCCGGTTTTTCGAGTGATTCCTATACCTTTATAAAAGCAAAGCGTAGGTAGGTGCTAGGGTAAGGAACGAGTTAAGCAGTGTCACCTATTTTAATCAGTTGAACATAAAAGAGCCGAAAATGCACTTTTTACCTTTGTTATACTATAACAAAGGTTTAAAAATTGGTCGAAAAACACGAAATTGATCCGAAGTCCGGAGGGCCAAGTCACATATACCAATCGATAGGGTTCGACGATTTGAGCAATGTTTGTGTGTGTGTGTATGTATGTAATGATTTTTTCTATCGGCTGTTTCTCAGAGATGGCTGAACCGAAATGTTCGCTATTACTTTTGTTTGAAAGGTATTATTGTCTAGTAGATCACTATTGAGTTGCTTTGTGCTACGACGTTTCGTTTAAAAGTTATAAGCAAAAATGTGAAAACTACGTGACATGGGTTTCTCCGGAACTACATAACCGATTTCAACGATCTTAGTATCAAATGAAAGCTCTTGTTAAAGCTAAATTGTTCAGAAATTTTTAATTGAAAACAAACAAGTAGTTTAAAAGTTATGCCCTAAAAACCTGTTTTGACAAGGTAATAATTATCGCCTGTTTCTCAGAGATGGCCGAACAGATTCATGCGCTATTAGTTTCATTTGGTAGGTAATATAGCCGGATAGATCACTATTGAATGGTTTTTTGATTGGATGTTTAATTTGAAAGTTATGAGCAATTGAATACACCACACCAAAATTAACAATAATTTATAATGATTTTAACCAAGATAATTTACCTAATTTCAATTATTTTAATATCAAACGAGAGGTTTTGACACTACGAATATATATGCAAAATTTCATAAGAATTGGTTTTACCGATCAAAAGATATTAACCCTCGAACACTCGCGCCAACTTTTGTAACACGGTTACTCGCGCGCACAATAGCCCCAAACCAAAGAAAACATGCGCACTAGAGTTTTGATTGAGAAAACTTGGTTGTAGGTTTATCGAACCTGTGGAAGAGTTTCTAGAAATAGAAACCGTCTGGTGGAATTTAAATTTTGATTAATCCCCCTAAAAGTAAAATAAAAAAATAATTTTTCTGCAATGTCAATATAACACATTTATGTGTTCAGCAAAGTTATAGAGCATATTATTACAAGAAATTTTGCTAAAGACAATAGCCTTCTATCTCTGCAGCGAAGATAGAAAAATCTTATTTATTGTATATGATTTTGTAAAATCAGTTTTTCTATTTTTGCTCTTTTTGTAATTGTTGTATGACTTTTTCATGTACTAAAAAATTGTACAAATAGTAAAAATACACAACTTTGCTGAAAATAGTATACCTCTATGTTTGCTTGTTTAGGAACTGTGGAACTTTGATTATAAAAAAACCCTAATTACTCGTCTACCAGCAGACGGATACATTTTATACATTTTACATTTACTGATAGTTTTGCTGCATACAGACACCATTTTTCCATATGAAGAAACAAGAGAAAATTCCAGTTGGGGCCAAATTCTGGCACACCTCACATGCTGATTGCTTCGTTTCTGTGATGGCGGTTTATGCTGATCTATTTTTCCAACCCTTTAAATTATTAATGCATTGAATAATTGTGATATTTTGCTCATAATAAGTTTATTGGAGAATATACGTTAGTTAAACAACGATTTGTAATTTTATAATTTTATAACAATATGGCGTAGGAAAACCTACACGTGTTATACAAAATACAACAGCGTGAGTAACCGAAGGTTAATAAAAATTGATGAAAATTATTCAAGAAAACTCTATTGATGTGAATCAAATGGGATGGCATTACAGGAAATTATGCATAGTTAAAAAACCTATAAACTAGACCTTTACTAGGCAATGTATATGTTAAAGAATAAGATTTCCTCTCACAACTTACTTTTATTTGCACTTACTCAGATTAATAACAACTTACTTATCCTTACTCAGCAATTTCATGAAAAAGGGATTTATCAAAATTTAAAAGTGTTCCTATTTTGTTCAAATTTTGTACACTTATTCAATTTTCAAAATTTTTATGTAAACCACCGCATTACGCAACGTTAACTAATAGACGAAGACGTGTCGATTTCTATCACAAATAGCAAGTAAGACCGTATAACAAAGGTTCCTTTCACCACTAGGTGGATTAAATCGGGTTTTTTATTCATATTTTCAAAATCTTTTGATAGGATCATCTTCACAAATCACTTAACCATACATTTGATTGGGTTTCCGACAAGAAATATGATGAATTAAAAATTGTTGTCCAAAAACGTACATTTTTCAGCTGCTGAAGGCAATCGCCACCTCGCTACTAACGAATCCATCACATTTTTCAGCACTGATTTTTTTTTTTTTTTTTTTTTTTTCCATGTGTGGACTCATTACTGCGACCAGTATAGTTGATCTATTGTAATATCGCCCGGGTGTTTGCTGTATGACCTGCACTGCATTTGTTTTTGCAATAATCGCTATTGAGTGAGCGATATGCTTATTTTAAATTGTATGCGTGCTTGCGTGTATTGGGGTTTTACCCTTCCTTCAAAGCTTGATCTACTTTACCCACTTATTACTCGCTGCCAGCACTATCCCATATTATAGCCGTCCCTGGCGAGGACTCATTCGTACCTCTGACCAGTACACTTAACTATAGGAGGGACATTTGCACTGTCAAGAGGCTTCAGAGGGTAAATATAGAATTCGACACGAAGGAAGGGTAAATGGAGGGGCCTGAGAATAAACCCATGCTAAAGTCACTTGACATCGAATGGCTTGATTCTACTAAGATTCGAACCCACGACCACTCGCTTGTCAAAGCAGACTCGGTAACCTTGCGGCTACGGAGCCCCCCTTCAGCACTGATTACAACCACTCTAAAAGTCAAGCACTCAATTGTCACATACCATATTATTCACTCTCTTTTTTTCTATTATCTAAGGCTTTGTCACTAGCCGAAAGTTTTATTATTTTCTAACAAAACTGAAAACAAATTCTGAATTGACGGAACCTGTTCACCAGTAGCAGCAGCTGCAGCACAACTGATGAACTATCGTGTTGCCAAGACACTGTTTCGGTTCTGGAAATAAGAATTTTAAGTTGGAAATTAACTGAAACCTCCTATGGTGAAAACGTGGTTCAATACTTTCAAGAGAAATGTATGTTCATAATTAATTTTTCTTTATTAAAAACAACACAAAAGACAGCTTTTTCAATAATTTTCGAAGATTTTCTCAGTGATTTAATAAAGCAACTATGTGTTTCAATGTTATTTGCTTTGACAACACTGTTCTGAGTCGGATCGTTTGTACTGCTATGTTTACCTCTTTTGTTCTCCCACCATCCTTATGAACAGCGAGTGAGACGTCAAACTCGCAGTTTCCCATAAGAACAGCAGAGAATAAAAGAGACTACGAATACCGTTTGCCGAACGGTGCGGTGAGTGTATGCCCCGATAAACAATTTAGACAGCTGGCATTTTACGCATCTATGCCGATACGCTATGCCGATTACGCATCAGATGCCGATTAGTAGGTCGCGGATAGGAACGCGAACTTACTGAATAGGGGGAAAAGTTCGAGGGATTTTTTAAGGGGACGTAAAAATATTCAGATTTCAGGATTGCTTAAAAAAGCACCTTGCGGGTGAAAATAGGTTCGGTCTGTTCAAAATTAGTTCCGCCGCTCCAATTTTTTAAGCGAAAAATCAAAAGTTTAGCTCAACAATAGTGTCTTCCAATGGTAACAGCTTGGAGAACTAAAGATAGCAAGAAGATTGGTATGCTGATATCCCCCACTTAGTCAACCCATCGCTTGTAATAAGGTAAAACAATCAGTGACCCGCTTAGACTGCTTAAAACTAGTTTTTTACCCTACATGCCGTTATCGAAACTTGACCTTCTGTTTTTATATACGACAGACTTCGCAGCCAGCTGTTAGAGTGCAGGACAATTGCAGGACCAGTTGCTACGATCCTGTTGACTCTAACAGCCTCTCCCAGTCGAGATTCGAACATACGACGACTGGCTTATTAGGCCAGCGTCATACCTCGAAGCCAACTGGGAGGCCTATACCTTTATATTATATAGTTAAGTAGTAGAAAGGTAAAACGTATTTTCGAAATTATCTCATGGTATTTGACGAGGATGTTAACCCAAAATTTGGACGTAAAGAAGAAAACGTTAATTAAAATTTTGGACGTAAAACAAAAGGACTTTAATTCGTATTTCGGATGTAAAAAATCAAAGAAATTGTGTACAAGACACGACCTCGTAGGTGACATAGCACATAGGACTACGTAAGTCTCTTTGTAGTGAAAGTAACTAGTATCCATGCATGTAATACGATTCTTCAGGTGTACATGCTACATGTAGCATATATAGGGTAGACTGCTGCATGTTGAGACTAGCTGTGTGTTGAAACAATTCAATTATATTTAAATGAATGTTAATATGAATGTTATAATACCTGTGCAGGTTATTAAAACGTTTTATTCATTTTCATGATTGAAAAATACTATATAAGTTAGTTAAAATGGCTTGCAATTGTGGAATATGTTTCGGAATGGCCCTATCGGGGACAAATCATCAGATAGTTTCAAAACAATGGAAATCTACCTTCCGGAGTAATTTCATGCATTTCGAAACCCATGTTTCCGGTGTTGGCAATCCAAACAGTTCTCTGGACACAGCAGGCCCTACGGGAACCTGTTGCAGAATGGCCATTCCGAGAAAAAATCATCATATTGTCTTAAAACAATGAAAAATGATCTCCCGGAGTAATTTGATGAATTTTGATACCCATATTACTATGATTATATCCAAAAACGTAAATATTGCTTTAATTCCGTAACACATCATTGGAATGCCGGATTTTCGGGAGCCAGATAAACTTCTTCCGGCTCTGTTGTTATTAAACTGAAAGTGGATAAGTTTCTGAAGCTTTGGGTGGGAAGAGAATCTAAATCCGTCAAAAATTTCCAAAGTTGCAAGAGTTTTAATTTGTGGGTACCCGGGTACCATTGTCGATCACTTTAAGGGTAAAAATTCCACCCCGTTAAGTGTTACATGAAAACTTATTTTATAAAAAGTTGTAATTTAACTAGTTCTAAGATGTCACAGAGTTTTAGTACTCTGGATCGAAGAACTTTAGATTTTCGTACTTTAAAATCTGAAAAGATACACGGGTCGGACACATAACGTTCACTGTTCTATAGAATTAGTCGCTATGCGTTGTATGTATGTAACATTTATCAAAGTAGTCAAATTGTATACGTTCAATCTTTAATAGATTTCAGAATTATTTTCAACGAAACGACAAACATGTGCATCCATACAGAACCATATTATAACCGAACATTGCAGCTGTAGCACACTTTTCCAACAGAGCTATCAAATTTGTCTAGGCTTAAGGTGAAATTAGTCGTCATTGATTCTGCCAATTTCAAAAGCAGTTTTTTTGTTTGAAACAAAAATTCTGTTCATGAAAATATATTCGCTGTGTTCAAATTGGCAAGAAAAATGCAGTATTTATATTTTTATAAACGGAATCCCGCTTTTGGGCCCAAAAACTGCTTCCGAAATTGGGCACTCCGACGAAAAGTTAATGACTGCTAATTTCCCGTTAATTGTCTCGCATAGTGTAGTGATGTCCGAAATTTTTAATTATTCGATTACCGATTAATCGGTTAGCGTTGTTTGCACTGATAATGGCTGATGACGGTTTAAGCCCACGGCTGTTTTGTATGCACTAATCGATTAGTTCAGTATTCGTGCTAGTAGTATTCGATAAATATTCGAATATTTCGTTTAATAATTCAATTAATCGTACGATTATAAACGTTTAATGGGGATTATTCGCATGTTTAATATCCCTTTTGAACTATTCGACTAATGAATTACTCGTGTCGGCAGTATTCGATTAGAAATTATTCAATTATTTCATGCCCTAATCGGTTACTCGATTAATCGAGCGATTACCGGGTATCACTAGCTCAGTCAAAATGAAGAGCTCTATCAGAAAGATAGAAGAGATGGAGAGAACTTCTGACATCATTTCAATTAATGGGCTTGGTTAATATCTGTCAAACAGCAAATTATTCCTCGTGTTGTTTAACAGAGGAATCAGACGCTCAAATGGAGCGCCGACACTGCTTGGACTTGGACGCGTCTGTTTCGCACGAAATGATTGTCGGCGTAATAAACTAGCTAATCATTAAGAAAATATGCACTAAAATGCTTTAATGCAATCGTAATGCTATTCTAGATACGATGCTGGCCTAACAAGCAACAAATGATATAAGTTTCGCGAATTTATGATTTGTCGATTTGATATGATTTAGTATTGCGTTTGTCTCACTCAATCTAGACCTGTATGTGTGTGTGTGTAAGTGTGTCCTAAGGTGTACCCCTCGGTGGTCGAGCACAGAAATGTTTGAGGCCCCCGGCCTCCGAACCAAGCTTGACCTTTGCACAAACAACCTTCCTCAGCGTCGGTTGGTGCTATATGATACGGCATGGAAATTATGTCGTGTGTTTGTACTATGTTGGTCAAGTCTCATGGCATATTATGAGTTTTTTTTTGATTTGGGTACTTCGTCTTGATTTTGTGGCTTAGTGTTTTGCGTCAAACCAAAAACCGGACGGAATAAATTATTGTTTTAATGCAGCATCTCACGTTTGCGTCTTGGCTTCAAAATAAGTATGCTGTGAAGGTAATATGCTGATAAGTGAGCAGAATTTCCACTTTTGTATTTAATTTTTACCATTCACGCTAACGTGACACACGCACGCCAAGCCTAACGACCTAACTAGTGGTTTGAGCGTCGTTCCTTGGTGCTTAGTCAGTCTGGCGTCGGTTGGGAATACTCTCCCTTCACACACTTTGCTGAATCTTAAGATTTTACTTCACAGCCTTTCTTTTTTCACTAAGAGTACACTTTAACTTGCCGGAATTTTTGTAACGTCTTCACGGCGACTTCAGACAAAATGAGCACTATATGACGTCTCTGCGTCAGCTTTAAAGCCACGTCTGTGAGTTTGAATTTTTGAATCCGTTACGCGCCATTTCAAATTAAGCCAAAAGAGATGTTGACCGTGCTGACCGCGCTGACCGTTGTATTCATGGGAAGAATTGGGGGTTATTTGTAAATGTTGTAATGTTGAGAAGTGTTCTGGTGCTATAAAAAACCTGTAAATTTCCCTATAGTTCAACTTGCCAAATTATTATTTGTAACTTTGCGTATAATTATTAATCCGCAAAGGTTACAGACTACTGAACCAATCGGCGTGAAAATTTGCATGTAGAGGTTTTTGGGGCCAGTAATAGGTAATAGGTAGCTACGGTAATAGGGCTAATAGGTAGCTACGCTTAACAAGTTGTCGTTGTGACTCCTATCTTTTGTCCAATGCTGGAAGTTGCATGGGTCGAACCAAGCTAGAATCAGAGATTATAACCGGATTTGAACCCACAACACCCGCAGGGGGTGTGGCTCGCTGGTACCCGTGTACCTTTGAACCATAGAGGCGCTGGACAAAAGAAGTCTGCACAACCCCCTTTATTAACCGTAGCGACATGGGTTGGGCTATTTTTAGATAGAAATTGCAAGGTACTGCGTGTGACGTTGTTCGTCCGTAAGCGTGTTAGTCCGCGTCTTCTCAGCGCGGGTCTTCGGAGAAAGGCTCCGTTCCTATGAAATTGACCAAACTCGTGATTTTAGTCATGACCTTGAAATGCGGTCTGAGATGCGGCTCCGAAGACCCGCGCTTCATTACTTCAATACTTTCCCTTACCGTCCCTTCATCAATTGTAGAATCATCGTTTCAAAAAAATATCAAGCAAATGGAACCAAATTTGACATGTAAGTGGTTTTGGAGGCAAGATTTTTTTTCTATGGTGAATTGAGACCCTTCTCCTCTTTAGAAAGCGATTTTCCCTTTTTAAGAGGGGGGCTCCCATGCAAATGAAATACAAATTTCCTTATAATTTGAGTACAAATCAAGCAAATGGAACCAAATTTTGCATGTGGGAGATTTTGAAGTCTTGAATTTATTTTATGATAGTTAGAGACCTCTCACCTCTGTGCTAGGGAGATATGGAGATATAAATAAAAGAGAAATTTTTACGAAACTCAAAAACTAATCGAACTCGAGACTCTTCCATAAAACATTAGTCAATAACAAGACCACAAAAACTATCTATAGTAACACTAGATCATTCAGGACGAGATGGCCGCGAGTGTTGCCGGAAGCGCCGCCCAGTGGGGGGAGGCAACTCCCCGCAGAAATCACTAGGTTTATTTGTTTTCCTAGGTTTAGGTTTATTTGTTTTCCTAGGTCTACCTGGGTTTCCTGGAACGAGCGAGAGCGAGTAAGGAGAGGATCGGGAAATGGTACTTTCCACAAAAAAGTTTTCCGTCAAATGGTACATTCCGCTTAAGGTTTTTCGCAAAATGCTATTCGGCGAAATGTTGTACAATCATGGCGAATATTACTATCCGCTTTCTGGCTATGCATTGAGGGGACAGGGGAGTTGTTTTCTACTTTACTGTGAGGAACAATTGCAAATTTGTATATTAAACTACCCATTCCTGGTAACTAATAAGCATTAACATAAGCAGCAAATCAGCGTGTCTGGCATTTTATACTGCACGTTGTTGTATATTAGCTTTTTGACTGCATAGGGGTTGTAAATTGGCATCCAAAATTGTATTCAAATTCTTCGTGACGGTAATTAGCTGTAAATTAGCATTGTCAGCATTATAAGAAAGTTATCAGTAAAGTAGCTGTATATTTTGCCAAAATAGCATTTAAGTAGCATTTAAGGCGACTTAAATGCTTATTGGCCTACATTTGAATAGCATTGTTGATGCTTATTGGTTACCTGGGATGCTTTCATAGTTACGTAACTGCCAAAATGAATCATCTAAGGTTGAACTCCTCAGAAACTTGCAAAACTCGAGATTGTGACAAAGATCATCCGAGATTCATGATTTATGTACAACACAGGTAAATTTGTGGCAATACGAAGTTTGTCGGGTCAGCTAGAGTTCTATAATCGTTGATTGTACAGCATCGGTTCGTTTTTAGCAGCACACCAGAAAATTGTATGTTGTCAAAATTGAACCGTGCCAAAAACAAAAGGTTTTTAAATTTTTGATTCACTATCACTACGTATTGATTGTTCAATACAAAATTAAGATATTTCAATGTATACTTTTGTTGAACTATCAAGTACTCGACGTCGACGATCAAAATCAGAATGGAATGAGTCTCGTTTCCAATGCATCTCAATATCGCATCATAGTGCACTTTGATTCACCATTGACATGTTTTTCATAGAAAGTCCAATAAAATACCTATAATAGCAAGATTTTTACAAAATAATATCAGTTACCTAGTTCCTTTCAGCAAATTTAAAATAGTCTGTTATACCCAACGGGATGGTACGCTAGGATTTTAGCGTAACGAACATCTGTTTTCATTGCGCTTGCTCGAAAACTGGATAAACTGCTGTCGATTCATTCTACAGAAAAATGTTTTATATGTTGTACCGTGCAGGCACCATATTCAAAACAGTGCCTAATTCTGAACAGCTGCAAATTTATCTTAAATATTGACAAAACTCTAGCTATTTAAACCATTTTAGTAATATGAAATCATCAGATGTAGTGATTAATTTGTTTGAATAACTAGAATTTTGTCAATATTTATGAATAATGAAACTGTTCAGAATTATGTACTGTTTTGAATATGGTGCTTGCACGGTACCTATAATACAACACAAAACCGCAAGAATATTTGAATCGTTTTTTTGAGAAACCCCACAAACGCCATTTTTATTAAAATTGACTTTTTAACAGTTTTCGAATCCTTGAGGATATCTACACCTACCCTCAAAATTCCAGACAAAGTTAGTTCCACGAACCCCTTTTAATTGGGGTTGCAAATATCCGTTTGTTTGAGAAACCCCAAATATCCATGTTTCCGATAATCACCTAGAGCGGCGCTGCGATAAGTACAAAATTATCATTCAATATTTACGTGCAATGTTGTAAGCAGTTCTTGCAACACAATTCAATCGCATAAAAATGTCTTCGAAATCGAAAAATTATGAGTCGGATACAGTCAAAAAGAAGAAACATAGTGTTCGGCGGACTACAGAATACAAGGCAAAAGTTATTAAAAGTAAAAGAACGGCGTATGAAATCAAAAAGAAAAGAATGTTTTAGGTGAAAAAGTGAGAGCTGATTGCAAATGCAGATAAGCTTGGATTAGTTGGTCGACAAGATATCGTAAATAAACCATTCTTGTAATCTAGATACAGTAAAAACTGTAGCAATCTCGTCCCGGAAATCGACAGACTAAACTATCTATGCGTTTCTCACAAAAGCAGTAACCCACTAATTACTATACAATGTTAATAATAGCACAATATATAAATAAAAGGTTTAATTTTCTATTTATCTTTTTTGTTAGCTCATTGCTTTTCCTAATGTGAGTAATCCGTCGAGCACTCCCGAGTCACTGTAAAATCAATAGTTTATCCGTTCGAAGTATTTAAGGTGCTGTTCACGTATCTCCATTTCCTTTTGGTATAACGTAATTTGAGAACAGACCCTTATTCTCAGATTCTGCTCCATAATCATAGTACAGTTGTTATCCAAGATTTAAAATGCTTATTTTCTGGTTATAATATCTTTAACTACAACTAGCAAAGTATCAAGGTATTCTGTGCGATGTGAATTCGTGTTACTCTGGTCCATTTATGCAATTCAAAACTCGCCGTTATTCCATTTACCTTTTATTTTTCAATAGGTAAATGCAAACCATGATAAAAATTTCGATTAAAAAAGTACAAAACTTTTTCTAAAACTTGTAGTATTCTGCATCAAAATTTTTAATAAATAATATTTAGCGTCCCTCCCTTCTTCTTCTTTTTAGCGGTACTTACTAAACTAACACCCCCGGTGATATATGGTAGCAAATTACATACTATGAACATGGAAAGGTCACAAGTTTGAATAAAAATGGCTTAAAACTACTGAAGTGCACTGTCAATTTCTCGTTTGTTTGAGAAACCCCAAATATCCATCAACTTTAAAGCCTTGTAATTTTAGCTAGAATCATTATTTTGATCAAAAGATAAGTCTACATAATGTATTTTAGGTACTATTATAGAACCTCATACCAAAAAATATAAGGATTGGTTAAAAATTTTGAGAAAATCAGCTTTTTGTTGTTTTCCAAGAATAGTGTCGAGTGGACTTGTGGGGTTTCTCAAACAAACGATTCATTTAATAAATTGCATTAAACCGCTCAAATTACCTAATTGTCATCATTAGGTACAGCCAACACCAAGTTTTGTTACCCGAATTTACATTGCTTTAGGGCGAACAGATTAGTTTTGCCATTTCGTAAGTTATACCAGTTTGCTTTTGATCTTTCGTAGTCTACGTTTCGATAATGTTAGCGGGCAGTGTCTGTGCCATCGTGTTCCTTTTTTGCAATTAAAAACAATCTGAGACTGCGCTTTTCCAGTATGTTATCAAAGAACCTTATATAATATCCAGGATTCAGCGTCATGACCAGATTAGATTAGATTAGACATTAATATGCACGGACTCGTGAGTAGTGTTACGAAGCCCGTACTCGTGTGGTGTAATTTTTTAACACACGCGGACGAGCGGTTGTTTGCCATATGCTTGCGTCAGTGGAGTAAGCGTTGGACGCTATGCTTCTCACACTCACTCGCGTGCGGGTGGGCATCGTTTGCTTTTCGCTCGATTTGCAACGTTGCTCGTGATCCTTTTTTGAAAAACAAAAAAAAAATGCGAATAAGAAATTTATGATTTGGGCTAACTGAATAACTCACAAACACGTCTCTTATTCTTTTTACAGAATAAAATTTACTAATCTCTCTACTGGTTGGTCTCGGGTAAGGTGTTATCAGTGGTTTCGCCTGTTCCGCCCGCTTTTTGTGCTCCGAATTTACTTAGGTATATGACCTCAGTCAAACTAAATTTGAAAAAGTTACGTATGGGGCACTTGTAAAACCTATAATTATCTACTTGGTTTTGGCTATTCCAATTTATTTCATGATGAAGGCTTGTCATTCGAGCGTTTATACTCGGCAGCATGCTGCAGATGAATTATTCTAATGTCAAACACATATTTTCTGTGTACCCATGGCAATCATACATAATATTAATACTCATTTTTCTATATGCATATTGATTAGGGTTCTAGCAAATCCAAAATTACAAAAAGTTAGATATATTTTAGTAGTAAAATCGTTATATTTTCAAATTAAAGTGTTTTTAAAATAGTACCATTACATTTATTGTGAGTTTTCGACACAGGTATGGTTCCATTTGCAGGCCGCAATCTCACGTTCCTGGAACTCCAGTTGACAATTCGCACATTTCCATTTTTTCCAACCGCAAAATCTGTGTTCCTGTATTGTGACCCATGCCAAAGCAGAATCAAAGGTAGTATTGCATTCGTCACAGGAAAAAGTGATTGCTTTTTTCAGCTGTTCAGAAAATTGCAAATATTGACTCCCTTCGGAATAGTTTGGATTTTCATCAGCATATCCAAGAATGGGAACAAAATATTCCTCAATTTTACTGAAATCTTTCATATCGATATCGATAGCTTTCAAAAATTGAAAATTGAGTTCTGGATTTATTACTTCTTTTACGTATAAGTATTGTTCACCATCTCGACTATCCGGTTTGATATCGTTATTTATTAATCGGTAATATTTGTACTTCGATAAGTAGCAACCATATGTGACTTGTAGTTCTTTCATTTCATAATCCGATAGTTCATTTCGAATTTGCTGCAGTAAAAATATTAGAGTCGATCGCTGATTTTGATTCATCATGAAGTCATACGACTCTATTAAATTGATCAGAATGTCCAAATATTCCAGCGTAATGTTTTGTCCCACCTTAGAAGATTTAAGTCTATAAGGGTTATCAACTTTTTGAAAAGTTTCTCTTCCATTTGGTTTGAGGCCAGAATTTTTCGGACTGGCTCCTTTAGGGGTGACAACGAATCGTTCACAGTTAGATATGACTTGTCGTACCATTTCTAAAAATGGTAAATTTAGATTTACTCGTATTCCTGGAGTGAAAAACAGATGTTTGAAATCCGAGTTGTCATTAGGAACGCGTACATTATTATTTTTTGGACGTGAGTAAGCCTTTAGTTGATTTGTCTCAGATTCGAAAAACAGCAGCTCTAGTTGTTCATGATCAATGGGTAAATCTAAGCTTCCGTGCGCTTCGTATTGAAGAAATGGCTGAATTGTTCGCCAATGTATACTTCCTACATGTGTTCCTCTTACAA
This sequence comes from Sabethes cyaneus, assembly GCF_943734655.1. Lineage (NCBI taxonomy): Eukaryota > Metazoa > Arthropoda > Insecta > Diptera > Culicidae > Sabethes > Sabethes cyaneus. The sequence continues at coordinate 137,376,065 of NC_071355.1, forward strand.
CTTTTTCATTTACTATTTCAGTAATTTTGTCACTAGAGCTTTTTAAATGCTGAACTAATTGGTATCGTGATATGACACGATCACTTTTAAAGTATTCATAAACGTTGTCTATTAGCAAAGTGTATGCTCTATCCAACATCGATGGTTTTATATTTAGTGGCACTTTTATACCGAGATCTTGTTCAATAGCAGGTAACAAGTGTTTAAATGTTTTCTCTACCTTTCCAGTCTTTTTCATTTGGTCGAAGATGGCGTAAATGTTTTTAATTTCAACTAAAATGGAAATATATGGGTTAACTGAACGTATTACTCTAGTAAAATAATAGGCTTACGCTGATATGAAATTCCTTTGTGCGGTAGAACATCTCCCTTCAATTTCAAACGAATTCCACTGGTTTTGTCTGCGGATGCATCACCATCGAAGTCGTTGGGTATATCAAAATGACGTGTGCAGCAATAGAGCCGACCTTTCCGAGCTGGGACACCCATTGCATCGCACCAGTCAACCCTGCGTTCCGGGTTTTGCGGAACTTTTAAAAAGAACAGATAAGGGCATACTTCGGAGTTGGCACCGCACCCAACCGCTACACACGACTTTATCTCTGCCATTTATGTTTCATGTATTAATTAGGTACTGTTTACAAGAAAAATAATTAGCACACATTAGAGCACTCTATCGTTTACGACATTACCCAAATTTGATGAACAAAGTAATTGAATAACTTCTATTTTCAACAGTTTTCAAGTAAGCACTACAGAACAGGACACACACCTCCGCGAATTAAATGTTAATATTATGTTCATTCGCCAAACAAAACTCAACTCGGCCCAAAACAAAAGAACGCGTCGCCGGTAAACAAGTATAGTAAAAACCAAGGTTAGTCAAGAGAGGTTTTCTGACTTCCAAATTCGTTTTTCACCCCCGCTGGGTTACCCTTGACGATCACCGAAATTTTCAAAGCGGAAACTGTTGAATGTTTAAACAACGTCGATGGTTGCTAACCAATCGTTCCGCGCACTTCTGTTCTACAAACTGTGAAAACTAGATCACCTATTTTAACTCACCTTGGTAAAAACCGTAAAAACAAAAAAACGATTCCTTACTTTTGCTAACGCTTGTAATCAGAGATGCCAGATTTTTCTCTTCCTTGATGCAGGACAGCATGCTGTCAGTCGATGTTGACATTGACATTTCAGCGAAGAGCTTTCGAGCTTTCCATACAAGGGGTTTCCCGAAAGGCGTATAAGTGCGTAGTAATCAGAAATTACTTTTGTAATCATTTCGGAGTTAGGTAATCAATGGTAATTAGTATAGAAATCAATGATACTTTTAAGTAACCATTGGTAATCATGATTAATTCATAGTAATCACTAGAGATTGATTACTGGTAATCAGAGGTAATCAGTAAAATAACCAAAAGTAATTTCACAGAGAACAGACATTTATGTTCATATAAAATATCTTTCAAATGCTGTGTAAGCTTTTGAACAAAACCTAGCGACATCTCTCTCAGGGTGCACCAGTTGTGCTACGTCCATGTTGCCAAATTCAATTTATATTCTTGCTACGCTCTACACTTTCGGATTACTGGCAACTCTAAAGCAGCTACTTAGCAACGGCGTGGTGTTGAATATTTTTAATAAACATGACGAGTGACAATAAGAAACACATTTGAAGAATTATCACAGAGAACAGATTAACAGGCTCGAAGGAAGTAACCGATTTTTTGTGTGTAAAATCTGTCGGCAGCGCCCTCCAGAAATAGTTTGCCAAACGCATCAAAAAATATCCATGCACCTTTATCAATATTCCTTTGTGCTGGAGTTACATAGCAGCGATGGCAGCGACATCAAGATTTAGTTTGCCACTTACTGCTCGAGGGGTGCTCTATTGAAGGATTACTCGTAGATTACATAAAAACCTTTTACACACTTTTTGTCAATTACCTGGTAGTCTCTTCTCTGTGGAATTATTCAGTGCCTGGTAATTGCATGCCAAAGACGGATAACTGCCGCAATTCCACCGAATATTTCACTTGCTGCTCATAACTGAACAAAATATTGAAGGCGGAGCTCATCTAAATCAAGAGTAGATACTATATAGGGAAAACAGTATCATTTGACGGTAGCATAGCGGTTCCAAGTACGTGAGCATTGTAATCTTCATTCACAATTTTAAAAATGCAAATAATCGTGATTAGAGTTATTCCATTTTTGGTCGTCCTCGTGGTCATCCTTTTCAATTCGTGGTCATCATTCTTTCAATTAATACCACCTGACCCCACCACGCCTGCACCGGTAGTTTGGGGTGCCTTCTGGAAAATCTCGAGTCAGAGTCTTGAGTTAGGTATAAAACGATACAACAAAACAATGCGTTTAAATATCTTCGATAAAAAAAACCATTGTTTAGATTCGTCAGCATTTTGGAACCTAAATCAGCCTTTTGTGCCCGCGAGCTAGAACGGAAAACAGCAATTTGTTACGCTTGACGGAGACATTTTTTATTCTGAGAGAAACTTTACAGAAATGGTTTAAGCTGAATAATTCATTAATTACCGTTTGTGAAAAATTTTGTTTACTTTCGTTTCAGATTTGTTTGATTAGGTAAACAACATGTTAGTTACCTTAGCAACTTTGTAATGCCTCGGTTAAAATGTAACATGTGCATTGGTAACCAAAGCTCTTCCTCTTGGTGATACGAGCGCCACGTAACGGGAGCATTACCACATACTTTCAAAATGGCGGTAGAGCTTTTACACATCCCGCGAGATTAAGATGAACGCCTGAGCATAGTAATCATTGCTGTTTGAAACCCCTTGTTTCCATAGCACAGGCGTCATTCACAAAAGACGTCTGTCGAACAGGGGGGTGCATAGTGATCCAAACAGCGAAATACACGCAACGTAATCCACACGTCCTTTCCACGTGAAAAATCACGTAAATTTCTCTACAGGGAATTACGTGACTTTCAGGTGAACATCATTGGAAAACACAATAACATCTATCTGATTTCCACGTAAATGCACGCATACTAATGTAAACTACGTAAAATTCACGAAAATAGTTGGATGGAAAATATTCACATAACTTTTCCCGTAATTTCGACGTGAAATTTATTTAGAGTGTACGTGATCATGTGAGATTATGCCGAAACAGAACATTTCTCGCGTAACTTTTCAAAAGGACCTAAGTACACTGAGAAAACTTTTCGTATAGTTTCTATGTGCCCCACATATAGATTTTTGCAATGTGCCCAGTAAATGATTTTTATGTGCCAAACAGTTATCATTTATGTCCAAGCGAAATTCATATGCGTATAATTTTTATATTTTTAATTGCACTACTATTCATAGGCGTATATTTTTTATGTGTATTTCTTGGAGGTTTATGTTTATATGCGGCTCATGATAATCATATGGAATTTCATATGGAAATTAATAGTAAATTTTGTTAAGTGCAAAATATTTTGAGTGTAACAATGAGAAATTCTCTTTGTGCCTCTTCTCTTTCGGTTGCCACGGCGATGCAAATGCACTTTAAAACATATGCCTTGCATAAATCGGTTGCTGGTGTCACTACCATAGAGAACAGACATCCAAGCGGAAGGTCCCCACTTGGATAAAACTTATATCAAATAAGTTGGGAAACTATAGTCACAGACAAACAGACATAACACTCGTTTTCCATTCATCGTACCGATTAAACCGTCATTTCAAATTTAGGCTTAGTTGGGAATGTCTCCGTTTTGGTCAAAGTGGCGCTTTTTGACGAAAGAAGTGGAATTCCCCATAAAAAATACTTGCTACTTCGAGGGATACCCATGTTGCTATTTGATATTTGGGAATGTCGATCATAGATGGTGCTAGTGTTCATGCTAAATGTGAGGTACGATAATTTTTGATGATTTTTCTTACAAGAGTTATGTCTGTTTGTCTGTGCTATAGCAATGATGTCGCTAATGGCGCATAAAATTCTACACTAAACTCACAACAGCTAGCTTTAGGCGCTAGCATAACGCTTAGAGTCCATATATACTAGCGCCAGAGGAGCCAAAGGTTGTCAGTGTGCAAATCAAAAGAATCATTTAGTTGGGAAATTATAGTGGTGGTGACGCTAGCATATTAGGTGATTTTAATTTGAAATTTTATCCAAGAATTACCGAAAAATTTGTTCCTGAATGGATGTCTGTTCTCTGTGTCACTACCTACCTAATTGTCAAGAAAACTTTTGTTGAAATGCATTTATGTTTATGATTATGTCATAATCGGAAGAGAGGAAGACCAAAGAGAATCTCTTAATGTTACTTACGTCCTTTTGAAAAGTTACGCGAGATTTTTCGCATATTCACAGACGCATATCGCAGACTTTTTGAAAATGCTTATTTGCTTTTGGCAACTCCCCACACGTACGCTTGATAGTTCTACAACAACAAACAATCAATGCCAACTTGACGCGAATAAAGTTACCAAAGGCATGCTAATATTTTCCGAAGTTTGTACCCACTAGCCGCCATTGCGCACGCCTTTTCGCGTGGGAAATCGATTTTTTGTGTGTAAAATCTGTCGGTGGCGCCCTCCAGAAATAGTTTGCCAAACGCATCAAAAAATATCCATGTTCCTTTATCAAAATTTCTTTGTGCTGGAGTTACATAGCAGCGATGGCAGCGACATCAAGATTTAGTTTGCCACTTACTGCTCGAGGGGTGCTCTATTGAAGGATTACTCGTAGATTACATAAAAACCTTTTACACACTTTTTGTCGATTACCTGGTAGTCTGTTCTCTGTGTATCAACTATATAACATGAGAAATTACATGTTTACTCCAAAAATAAAAGCATGAGATTTTAGAATTTTGGAAATAGGGGTTCGTTATGAGTCAGGTAACACAGTAATGGGTTTATTATTTGTAATCCGTACCATTTGTATGCGAAAACCGGAAACGCCAGTATAATCAATATATATAGAATGCCAGTGTCACTGTAGTGCGCGTGGTAAACATCATACATATTCAGATAATGTATTTACATTATATATGCATATGTGTGTGCGCCTGAGATTCATCAAAAGGGGAATCTCATTGTCAAACTTTGACAACCAGAAATTTCGAATATGGCTGCCAAGTAATGTGATTGTAAACTAGGCTTGCTTTAAATTTCTTTAAATTTCTGAAAAAATCGGTGCAAACAGGTGCAGTTTTGGGATTCAATCATCCGGATGAAAAGAAAATTAGCGTTCAAAAACACTTCACTGGCATGAACGAAAACACTGCGATGAGCGCATAGATAAAGAACAGATAAATAACAACGAGCAACTTTGACAATGAAGCTCCCGATTCACAGACTTGATACAGATTGTTAGCATCATGTTTACCACAATGAGTCCTGTAGAAAAACAGCGACACTGGTGTAGGCATTCTATATATATTGATTCTACTGAAACGCCCGACTTTTCCGAAGCAGAAAAATGATAGCAGTTCTGCACAACATATATTTTTGCCATTTTTGCAGTTTTTTGCTTCTGGGTCTTACGAATAAGTAATCAAAACAAACCTCACAATACTGTCAAACCTGGGACGAAAAAAAATGCACTGACGTCTGCGTGCAAAGCTTTATGGAAAAAAAATTAGCGATGAATAAATGTCGACCAACATTTGAAAATGGTGGATAAGCCAACTGTCAAACAGAACGAGTGAGAGTTCATTTTCCTATGCTGCTCCAGCAAAAAATAACTCTCACTCGTTCTGTTTGACAGTTGGCTTATCTGCCCTTTTCAAATGTTGGTCGACAAATACAAATCGCTTATGAGGCTTTTGCTACATACACATGCAAGACATCTGTTGGGCACACATTGCATATTTTCCTATTCGATGCAGCAAAAACGTGCTGGATAAAATATTCATTTTTTCTAAAATTATTCATCATTTTAAAGCAACTAATAGTCAAAGTAACCGACAAATGTTACCTGAAATATATATGCTGACTTTTGGTAACTAGGGTTTCGGTGAATTCGCGTTAAGGTGAAACCACAGAGAACAGACATCCATTCAGGAACAAATTTTTCGGTAATTCTTGGATAAAATATTAAATTAAAATCGCCTAATATGCTAGCGTCACCACCACTATAGTTTCCCAACTAAATGATTCTTTTGATTTGCACACTGACAACCTTTGGCTCCTCTGGCGCTAGTATATATGGACAATAAGCGTTATGCTAGCGCCAGAAGCTAGCTGTTGTGAGTTTAGTGTAGAATTTTCTGCGCCTTCAGCGACATCATCACTATAGTTTCCCAACTAATTTGACATAAGTTTTATCCAAGTGGGAACCTTTCGCTTGGATGTCTGTTCTCTGTGGTGTAGGGTCCGGAAGTTTGGAATTTGATATTATTGATATTATTTCTACTGCAAATAGCTTCAAAGAGGGCCACAGCTAATGTCAAAAAATCTTATTATGTGTGCGTGGTGGAATACTCCATAAATAACTGACGTAAATGTTCTACCGAACTGAAAACGAAAACAAACAGCCGCCATATTGCTGCACATGTGTCTTGAATCGATTGGAACGAAAACAAGAATACAAATTAGTGATGTTTTCTAACGAGAATACGAAAAGATAAATAATGCGGATCAACGAGATTTGACCGGGGAAGAAATGAAATAGATGTGATTTAAATAATGATGATGTATTGATAATTATCACATTACTGATTGGTATATTTGGCAAATTGTTTTCAGCTTAGTTTGTTGGTAAAATATTTTCTTCAAGGTTTGTTGGTCTTTTTTCTATATTCTAAATATTTGCTTTTAAAATGTTAAAATCAAATAATTCATGAAATGTGATTTTCGATCCTAGGACTTTTGATTGCCGTGTTGGCCTATATTATTGCTTAAATAAATGAAAATCTTTTCTGAAATGCAATTTTCTCAATAAGCATCACAAGGAGTACCCTTAATAAGCTCGCTTATTCGGCCGGTTAAGATTCGATAATTGTATTGCTCTGGGTCAAGTGAAGTAAAAATAAACAATGGTAGTCTATCGGACAAAACCCACACATTTCCTTCATTGTCGACTTTAAGATCATTGGGAAAGACGAGTGCATCGCTATCGGAATCAACTAATCCTTGTGTATCTGGATTCAATGGTTTAGCAGTATTCCAACAACCGACTCCGTCTTTGTTGACTTGGGTATAAAAAACAACTCCAGTTTCCGGATCATAAGATTCTGCTGAGGATTGCGAATTCGGACCGCGATCCCCCATCAATTTATAATCATAGTAAGAATCTGAGCTTTGCGAGTAAGTTTCATTTTGTAAAATCCGATTGGACACCATAAACTCTTTGGTACTGGAGAAAGCATGGAAGAATACCGGTCGAGAACCATCGTGGCCTTTTTTACCCACAGCCATTCCGAATACACCATCCGTCCACTGGAAATTGACGCCCCCAATATTATAGTCACCCGCCAACGGATCAAAGTGGAAGAAGTTGTGCTTCACTCTCCATGACTTATCATCACCGAACGAATAAACAATCACTTGATATCCTCCAAGATCGGGTACGTATGCGAAAGCATTATCACAATCTCCTCGTTCAGTATCGATTATCTGAAATTGATAATAGGGTTACTACAACGCAAACGTTCGAGAAATATCACTATTTTGATTACTAACCACATTTGCAAAAAAAGAGTCTTCCTTAAGCAATGAATCCGGAAAATAATGTCGTCTAATGAGTTTGTCTGTGTACAAATCAAACACAACAAGCGATGGTGCAGCATACTGAACCGGAACACCAAGGATATCAGCCAAGCCAGTATCCATCACCCACAAACGATCACATTCATCTGCCGAAACTCTGAAAGTCGATATAATGGTTCCGTTGTTGTTTAGCTGTTTCGAAGCACTATCCGATTTTGTTGTGGTCTCTGATTCTGTGAAAAAATATAGACAACAGTAAGTTTAGGTCGAAAGCAGGCCTATTTGATAATGTATAATGTATACGTCTAAAACGAAACACATTTGAAATATGTATCGGCATCGCGGAAAACAGATATCCATTCAGACATTTTTTTTGAAAAGTTTTGGATTAAATTTTCTTAATAGCATCACTAGTTTCTTATTAGCATATGAGCATCCTTAGGAAAGCAAGAATAAAAATATCGTACGATGGAAAAGACCCTAAATTTAAGTTTAACATTTTGTTTTCAATGTTTTGAAACACAAAACAAAAAAGAATATTAGTCTATATTTTTTATATAATCAATACTCTTCAAGTTATTCTCAAGCATCATTTCGCTGGAAACAATAGTTTTCAAGTCATGACTTTTTGAAAATTACATATGTGGAAACATCTACGCTACGTTTCGTTGGTAAATGATCTAGCAACTCCTACCCCTACCTCCACGTGGTACCAGCTGGAATACGAGCAACCTTAGCGGAGATCGGGTAACCACCCCCGGTGGAAACTAAGGTCGTATACCAACAGTGGAGGAGGCACAGTGTGTCTTGACACTGCAAGATGGCGGCCCCATCACGAGACTCGGTAGCGTAAGCCCTAGTACGGCTATCTATCTAAACCTTAAAAAAACTAACAAGAGTCAAGAAATATCTTCTCGGAATATTCGGCATGGACCAAGGCGACGAAATAAGGACATAGAATGGAGACTTGGTACTTAGAACTGAAGATCGCTAAATTGCGTTGGTGGCGACAGCGTGCTGCTCGATCAGTTAGAACTCCGAAAGTTTGGCATCGTGGCACTGCAGGAGATCTGTCGCAAAGGCGAGAAGGTGTGGAGGATCCGTGGCGGCAGAGCCCGATTTTTCCAGAGTAGTGGAGCGACCAACGAGCTGGGAACGGGCTTCGTAGTGTTTGCAAAATGCAGGATCACGTAATGGACTGAAAGGCGATCAACGAGAGGACGTGCGTATTGAGGATAAAAGACCGTTTCTTCAACTACAACATCATAAACGTGCATTGTTCACACGAACGTAGACCCCACGACGACAAGGAAGGGTTCTATGCGCAGCTGGAGACAACGTACGACACCCGACCATCTTTAGTGTTAAATGTGGTCAATAGATATACCCGACCCGACCCGTACCCGGTTTCAAAAACAAAAATTAAGAATCCGTACCCGACCCGAACCCGCAAATTATTTTTTTTTCAATACCCGAACCCGACCCGAACCTGGCGGGTACGGGTACGGGTGCGGGTTTCGGGCAAATTTTCCGCTACCCGACCATCTCTACTGCTCACCACGGGACATCAAGATCGTCATCGGGGATATGAACGCCCAAATCGGCAGGGAAGTAATGTATAGACCGGTGATCGGGCCCCATAGCCTGCACACCGACACGAACGATAACGGCCAGCGATGCATCAACTTTGCGGCTTCCCGAGACTTGGTGATCAAAAGCACCTTCTCTCCCCACAGATATCCACAAGGCCACCTGGAGATCACCTGACCAACGAACCTCGAACCAAATCGACCATATTCTCATCGAGGGCCGGTTTTTCTTGAACATCACCAACGTACGCTTCCTATGGAGTGCGGATATTGACTCGGACCACTACCTAGTAGCAGTACATGTGCGCTCAAAACTATTGACGGTTTATACCTCGCGACAAAGTCGCCCTCCTCGGCTAAACATTCGGCAACTAGACAACCCACGAACTACCGAAAACTACGCGCGCGTACTGGATGAAGCTCTGCCTTCCTCTGTGGAGCTAGATGCTTCGACCCTCGAAAACGGGGAATGCCAAGAAGCGATAGAGAGGAAAAAAAGAGCTTGGGAAAACTATCTGAGCATATCCACGAGAGAGAATTTGGCCAAGTATCGACGAGCGAGGAATGAGTTGACCACGATCCTGAGGAGGAAAAAGCGCCAGAAGGAGGACAGAGATCGTGAGGAGCTTGAACAACTATTCCGGGCTAATGATACCCGCAAGTTTTACGAGTAGGTGAACCAAACTCGCAAGGCCCACACACCAAATCCGGACATGTGTAGGGACGAGAGAGGGGATCGAATCACAAACGAGCGCGAGGTGGTCGACAGGTGGAAGCAGTTTTTTGATGAGCACCTCAACGGCGATATAGCAGCAGGAGACGCAATGGAAATTAACCTCGGAGTACCTACAAACGACAACGGCGTATCGGCTCCCGATCTCGAAGAGATCCGACGAGAAATCGGTCTGCTGAAGAATAATAGAGCCGCCAGAAAGGACCGGCTCCCGGCAGAACTCTACAAAAATGGCCAAGAGCCATTAGCAACGGTACTTCACTGGCTGAATTCAAGGATTTGGGAAGAAGAGAAACTACCAGAGAACTGGATAGAAGGCGTAGTCTGTCCCATCTATAAAAAGGGCGACCGGTTAGACTGCTGTAACTACCGCGGCATTACGCTGGTCAATGTCGCCTACAAGGTGCTCTCCCAGATTTTGTTGCGTCGTCTATCCCCAATAGCAAGAGAATTCGTAGGGCAGTATCAGGCGGGCTTTATGGGGGCCCGTGCTACTACGAATCAAATTTTTACTCTCCGACAAATCCTTCAAAAATGTCGAGAGTACAACGTGCTCACGCATCATATTTTTGTGGATTTCAGAGCAGCATACGATACCGTTGAACGCGAACAACTATGGCAGATAATGCACGAGTAGGGGAAGACGGGGTAAGACGGCCACCCTAAGCGAATAAATTGCTAGCATAAAATGTGTACGAAAATTCACATTTTCTTGTTCCACACATGGAAAAGCATTCATTTATCTACCATTAAAAATTATATAAAGAATAAATTATTTTATTTTCCGTGTTTTTTCATCAATTTTCGAAACGTCTAAAAATTACTCGTTCACAACCAGGCGGGGTAAGAAGGACCACCAAAGGGGTAAGACCGACCATGGCGGAGTAAGGCGGATTGTGGCAGATTTGAAGGTTTCTTTGAGTTGTAAACACAATTTCAATATTATTAACTAAGTAAGAACAAGTTCTTAAGGGGTTTTTAGGTACATGCTAAAAGAAGGTATAGTTTAATTTAGACACCCGCTAAAAGAAGGAACTTTACTACTAGTTCAATTTTGAAAATAAGAGTAGACGTTATTTTACACCACTGGTTTTTATTTACTCTTTTCTTGGCGTTATTTTTGTTGATTTGTCAGCAGGACGTTTACTCTTCGAATACCATTAACTTTAGGTGAAGGTAAAGAAGGCAACGTTAAGTGAATTGGAATCATCGAATTTTGATTCCGTTAGATCCAAATATACATTGATTATGTTATTCGAATGGCACTTGTTGGCTTGTGGCTTCTTTTGACATGGGAGGCTCTGTGTTAGACAGGATGATCTCAGATTCAGGGATAATTTTTATTACAGGTGTACTCTATTTCGAAAAAGACACTGATGAAGCCTGCAAGTCGTAAACGAAATGCGTATCTGTCAGAATAATAAAATAGTTAGTCAAATTTAACAGGAAAAAGGTTGGTTTTTCATTCAATATTTTTAAAATCTATTAAGACACTAAACAGAAGAACTTTAGGCAGTTATGAGCACTATGACGTATGGCCCTTTTGCCCCGTGAAAAATGGCCCGTCTTACCCCTAGCTAACAATTTACATTATTTTGCTTTTATCTCTCAATCCGTACTATTTTATATACATTTTCCGCCACACACAGAACAAAAATTGCCCAATTAAAGTCAGTGGTAAGAGAAACGCCAAAATATTTAGCTTTTTTTTGCTGAAAAACCTTAAATTTGTTGCTGCTGAAATTATATCGCATGAAGACACTGCGAACGAAAAGTTTGTTTTGATTCTAGTTTTGACGTTGGATACGGCCGAGTGCCACAGGTTGTCTCGAAAGTGTTTAGATAGGCTAATAAACAAAACATACTGGGGCATGTGTACAAATTTAAGGATTTCTTGACGAAATCGATGTGGTCCCTCTTACCCCGCCGGGCCTTCTTACTCCTTGTTCCCTTACGGTTTTCCGGACAAACTGACGTGGCTGATCAAAGCTACTCTGCAACGAGTGATGTGCTACGTGCGCGTTTCGGGGACACTCTCAAGTCCTTTCGAATCGCGCAGAGGGTTACGGCAAGAAGATGGACAGTCCTGTATATTATTCAATATCGTTATTAAAAATGTGATCCGGTAAGCGGGCATCGAAACGAGAGGAACGATCTTCAGCAAGAGTAGTGAACTCCCAGCCTTTGCAGACAACCTCGACATCATTACTAAAAACCGTGGGTCGGCGGTGGTAATCTAGCCAGACTAAAAATGGAGGCTAGGAGGATAGGGTTACAAATTAATGCGTTGAAAACCAAATATATGGCAGGAAGAGGCTACCGAGAAAGTAACGTTTGCCTCCCACGGACAGTGACTATTGACGGCGATGAGCTGGAAGTGGTTGATGAGTTCGTATATATTATATTATTATTATTATATATGGTCACCGCCGACAATAATACGAGTAAGGAGATCCAACGACGCATTCAAGCTGGAAATTGAGCCTACTTTTCCCTTCGCAAGACGTTTTGAAGCTGACGATGTACAAAACGCTAATCAGACCGGTAGTCCTCTACGGACTTGAGACAGTAACTTCACTACGGAAGATATACGTGCACTTGCCGTTTTTGAACGAAAGGTGTTGCGGACTATTTTTGGCGGAGCACAGACGGAAAGCGGAGAGTGGCGGAGACGTATGAATCACTAGCTGCAGGCATGGCTTGGAGAGATTCCCATCCTACACCTGGCGAAAGTTGGGAGACTACGGTGAACCGGCCACGTCGCAAGGATGCCGGACGACTGTATAGTGAAATCCGTTCTCTTCAAGAACCCCACCGGCACCACTCAACTGCTAGATGGCTCGACCAGGGGTGACATTGCGATTCTCGTTTCGAGTAATTTTGGTTCGTTTCGACCACGTTAAACGAATGGGCGAAACAAACCAAAACCACTCGAAACGAGAATCGCAATGTCACCCCAGGTTGAAGCTGACTTGCGTGTGTCGAGACGCGCAACGAATTGGCGACGAGTTGCCCAGGACCGAGTACCATGGAGAGGAATTCTTGATACGGCAAAAACCACCCCGGCTCTCGGCTAAATAAGTAAGTAAGTAAAGAAACATCTACACTCTTTTGAAAAAATTAGTCTTTTGTAAAATCTACTTCACTAAAGACATGTTGAAAGTTTAATGCAAATCATAGAGGGTTTTTATTTATTTTTCTGGCAGATTTCACCTGGAATAGAGGTTTTCCGTCAGATCATACCCCTCCTTTTCTTATTTTTTCTCGAAAGTACTCCCAATACGAGTGACAATGGTGCAAAAATATATTTTTTTCGTTTACTCTAGAATTTACTACGATTTTTTAAATAATGCAAATTGCAAGAATGTTGAGTTTCTTTTCACCAAATCACGAATGTTGAGTTTTAAAAAATTCGTTTCGGCTGCACTGCTTATCAAAACTTCCAGATTTTCTGGCAGCATTGCACAACAGTTTTTGACATATGTGTATCAGCGGTAGAGTGAAAAGGACAAAACGAATGAAAAGCTAATGATTATCTTCTTTTTCATTTCGTTTGTTGCTTGCCACAAGAGTAAAGAGTGGCACAAATGGTTTCGAAGTGGTGAAAATAGAGGACACTGGTACAAAAAGGCATGTAATACATCCGAGAAGTGACGGATTGAAATATACTTATTTTAGTTTTCCATTTCTACAGTAGTTAGAGGTTTAATAAAGAAAGTTTTATATGGGTATCATTTCTAAGAGTTAAAACCGAACATTTAGTGAAAAAAAATTTTTTGACGGAAAACCTCTATTGTTCCTCAGTTACAAACAAGAATACAATAGATAATCATTATCGATACACCAGTTGGTCACCATGACAAGTTATTATACAGAGAATAAGTTATTGCTTGTCCGTCGCATGATTACAAAATGTTGACTTTCAATTTCAACGGACTCAATCCACTAAACAATATTATTAATTTGAAATAATAATATATTTGATATAGTATTTTTATAAAGTAAAATACTCACTGGGTGCATCCGTGTTTGATTCCTCGGGTAGTTGGTTGGCTTCCCAGCTAGGATAGGGGTGTAAAATTGGTGATTCAGTGTCAGTTATGTTCACCCAATTTAAAGAAGCTGCCACTCCTGATTTCCATCTATAAATAAATAGGATAATTTTGAATGCGTGCACTGTTTATTACTTGTGGTATGGTATCCCAGGGTAAGTGGGAATATGGGGTAAGTGGGAACGCAGCACAAAGCTTGCTACAACCTCATTTTCTCCAACTAAGCTTTTACAGAAATCAAAGATACTACAGACTATACAATACAAATATAGACTACAAGGTACACAGTAATAATACGAAAACGATTAAACTTTAATAATGGGTTAATTTGTGTCAGTAATGACTTATTTCTGTTGACAGGATCTTCAGAATCAGAACATCAGTCAGAATGTTTCCAATATATATATATATATATATATATATATATATATATATATATATATATATATATATATATATATATATATATATATATATATATATATATATATATATATATATATATATATATATATATATATATATATATATATATATATATATATATATATATATATATATATATATATATATATATATATATATATATATATATATATATATATATATATATATATATATATATATATATATATATATAGGGTAATTTGCCAATGATCGCACAGCTTAGCCCCTGTGTTTTTAGTTTTAACGATATTTTCTAAACAAATAATTACAAATAGACAGAAACATGAAAATCTGAATCAGATACAAAATATGTTCACATTACATGGCCATTTTCACGAAATAAATAAGCTTTTCGTGAAAAAATATGCGATTTTTTGACAACGCTTGAATGCCCAATCATTGAACACTTCTGAAACCGTATTGTCCTATAGTTGGACACTTATTGTCCAATGCTTGGACTTGCAATATATAGCACCGACCTTAAAGTTAATTTGTTAGCTTACCATTAAGAATGAATACATCAATACTAGGGCTGTCTAACCGGTAGTACCGGTAGTACCGAAACCGGTAATACCGGCCAATTTTTGGATACCGAAATACCGGTTTTGGAAGGGCAAAAAACCGGTATTTCCGGTATTTTCTAATCTGCTTGTTTTTTCCAATTCCTTATTCGAAAAAGGATTAAATTTGATAAAAGATTATAAGACTCTTAGAAACACAACTTGGTATTAATGCCGACGAGATGTGAAATTGTGGGTCAAATAATTATAGCTCTTGAACCCATTTAAGGCACAGTAGAGTAACTTTGCTGTAAAAATGTTTCATTGTGTGAGCCAGACGTCGCGTTTCAATTTATTTTTAAACAACTTGATATTCAAAAGCCACCAAATTATTCGAAGCTCTCAAATAACGAATTTAGGAAACAAGAACAGGGCCCAAAAACGTCACTTACTATAGTAAATAGTTATTCAACAATGAAGTAATGAAGCTTCAGTTTGAACTGAAGTAGCACCGCTTCGTTTCAAAACTGGCTTCAATCAGCGTCATTGAAACGATTTTCACTTCATCATGACGACCGGTTTTCATCATTTTCATTTGTATTTCTCTATCAAATATTTAGAAAAAGGTCTAGACTTTGAATGCAATCCTACAATTTAACGCATATTATGATTAATCTACTCAACATCGACAAATCGTGCCTGACTGTCAATCGTCGTCATTTGACACAGTCAGTAGCTTCAGCTGAAGCTTACTTGAAATGTTCTGTTCAACAAATGAAACAAGTCGCTTCATGTATGAAGCGAAGTTAAGGAAAAGTTAGCTTCATTTATTTGTTTCGACGATACCGGACTCTGATCAGGATACGGGGATTTTTGCGATTTTTGAGCATTCTTGCCATCAAAGGATCTGCCAGAAAAGAATTTGGAATATTTTTAAAGTCTTTTGAGTGATAATTTGATTAAACAAGGAGCTGAAATTTGGATTCCACTATCTTCGAATAGTGATATTGATAACAGAGAAAAGAAGGTATTAGTGAACGATGATGAAGAGGATGACGTTATGCAGGAGTTCCGATTTGGGGATGGAGAAAAAGTTGTTGAGAGGCTGTAGGAGACCGGGGCATTAATTATGTTGGAAGCAACAATACAAGATATTTTGTAAATAATTAAAGGCGGGTTGCCCTACTATGAATTTGAAGAAATGAAAGGAAAATTCCTGATGTTCTAAGAGCCGTTCGCCAGACATCGATGAAAGCGGAAGTTTTTTTAATTGTTGGAAGTGTTAGCTATAAGACTCGTTCTAGTAAGGAAATTAAATCGCTAAGAGTATTATATCTGCTTAAATTCTACTTTGCTAAGCAATAATACTGAAGCTAAAGTTTCAAAATAAAAAGATTTACTGTAAAACTTCGACATTTCTATTGATTTCGAATAATTTGCCAATACCGGTATTTTACCGGTATTACCGGTATTTTCTACGCCAATACCGAAATACCGGTTTTCACCAAAAGCGCCCAATACCGACAGCCCTAATCAATACATATATCGGCACCAACTACTCAAAAGGGCCAGTCTGCAAAATGTAAACAAACCGAGTGAGGGTTTCTTTCCCTAACCTAGTCCAGCAGACAATAACCCTCACTCGGTTTGTTTACATTTTGCAGATTGGCCCTTTTGTAAAGATGGTATTTTAAAAAAGTTGGTATTTTTAAATCTTCATACTTATTTCGCCGCAAAACGTCGATTAAATCGAACAAACATTGCGGTGGCGGCGATTATCTGAAATCAACACAAGTCAGTAATACTGTAAGAAGCTGGAAGGTTAGACGCACTAATCAGGATGGTGAATGGCTTTGGACTTTGGAATGCTCCACGCACAAATCAGACCACCTTACGTACTTTAACACGAATTTTAAATTTAAACGTGAAATTTGTTCTATTGCCTAGGAGACGTGGTGCGTGTCGGTGGAGACAACTGCAGGTCTTTGATATGCATTTGGGCTTGGAGGTTTCCCAAGTAACCAAGAGTCCGAATAATGGTGTCTAACAAGGGTTAAACAGCTTTATGTATATTAATCTATAACTGGCTAAGCAGCGTCACTTTTAAGTAATTAACCGAACTTTCAAGCTGTCTTGGGTTCACTGCATAGAACGCTAAGCAGCTTCGAATTAAACTGTCAGAAACTAAGAAAAAACAAATTTAGCAGCACTTCTATGTTCTATTTTTATACTTCTACCTAACTGCTATATCCGTTGCATTTGCCTGCTGTAGGGTTTGAACCCGGGTGTTCGGCGTTGTAAACCTAAACCGATCCACTGCGTCACCTTTGTCGTATACAAGCGATGTGAATTTTGCCAATGAGTTGTTCTGAAGTGAAAGTTCGTTTTAGAACTTGCAGCAGCTTTATGCAGCGCGAGTTAATTATAAAACATAAAGTTTGGAACCAGGCAATTAACTATAGTAGTGAGATACCGGCAGCATATGCTACACAACACAACACAATAATGAAGAGCATTGCATTCTAATTTATATTTATAATTAGAATTGTGCGAGGATTTAATTTATTCAAGAGAAATAAAAATAATTAATCTCCAATAGTTTCAGCTTCTGCTGGTTTGATCTCCAGAAATATAAACAAAAAAGCAGCACGCAGAACTTGTTAGCAACTAAAGTTACTTCAGAACTTCATGTAGCATCGTAATAGCTTTGAAGTATCCATGAAGTACTGGCAGCACTTCTTAAAGCATTTAGTTCCACGTATACTTGATATACACTATTAATCAGCAAGAAAGTTCCACGGAACTGAATCTGAACTAATTATGAACTTTCGAGTTCGCGTGTCAAGTAATATTCGAACTTTTGGTTGCTTGGGATTCACACTTGGATTTCCAATTCGGAACTCTATCGTCAATATCGTCAGATAGAAACAGATATTCGGAAGCGTAAATGAAGGAGGACTTGACAGAGAGACTTTGAGAAGACGACCGAACGAAATCTGCAGGAAAACACTCAACAGAAGAACAGAAAAAGCACATATAAAGATTACTGACGACGTGGCCCTGCCAACTACACTCAAGTCGCTTTTTACGCGAAGGATCAAAACCGCGTAAAATAAATCCCGAAAGTCGCGCAAAAAAAACCGCGTAAATTCCGAAATTCGCGTTAAAAAACTGCGTAAATTCCAAAATTCGCAAAAAAACCAAAATTTTGCGTTAAAAAAAACTTTGTGGATCTCAACACTGCGCGAAAAAATAGACGTTTTGAGCAAATCCGCGTTAATTCCGAAAATCGTGTAAAAAACCGCGTAAATGCCGAAATTCGCGTAAAAATAGTCGCGTAAAAAAACAAACCGCGTAAAAAGTGACTTCAGTGTATATTCAAATTATTATTGGAACCTCTCCTGGTGATTTGTAGAAACCATGGCAGATGACCATCGACAGTTGAGAAACCAGACTTCATCCCTTTGTTCTGCAGACCTCAAGCCAATCACATGAACACATCAGTAATTAAGTCATCAGTCGCAACCAACTGGAAGGCTCGAATCTCGGCTAGGCGGTGCTTGCTAGTTGCTAGATAGAGTCAGCAGGATCGTTGCACTGGCCCCGTAATTTTCCTGTACTCTAATAGGAACAGCCGGCTGCGAAGTCTGTCGATAAAGAAGGGTAATGTCTAAAGATTGTTTCAACATTTAGGATCATCGAAAATGATTGGCTCCGCTTTTGACGTTTTAATTGGCTGCTAAATTTTTTATCCGTCGAATTATATATATTATCAATTGCAAGGAAAATTGAACCATTCAAAGTGCGATATCGCTCATAAAAGTGCTAGGGTATGTTGCTACATCGTCGTAATTGCCTATTCCCGTCCTATCCAACACAAATTATTCAAAATATCAGCATTTTTATGACACACAATGCAAAACTAGTTATTCTCTAATATTTTAGTTAGTTGTCCATCATACGCGATCAATCAAAGTGAGCTGATATCTATTTAAATGCTTTTCATCATTAAAGAAGTCCTACCAGCCGATTTTCCTACGTTTTTTCGTGCGACGAAGAAGACAATGTCGACTAATCGTTTTAATTTCCGTCATTCATAAATGAAAATAACTCACGCAAGGCATTGTCGTTATTCTATAGCTAGGAAAACGAGGAAAACTTGCCTGACCTGCAGAAATTTTGTAGAATAACATTTGTCATGCCGTAATACACAAATATATGCGCGTTAGCTTCGCAAACATTGTTGTGATTTTTAGTTTGGACGATAAAAAATGTTGATGGACGGATTTTAAAACGGTACGACGTATTTTAGAAAAAAAGTCAGTTGCGTAATTTCAATAATATGCTTTGATAGTCGCTTTTCAGTGATTTCAAAGTTCACGGATCGGAAGGTAAGTATGTTTTAGTCAAATCAGCACAAGAACTTTTGGAGTATTCATTAAATCCATCCAGCAAATGATGAAAATTAGAATGGCTTTACTTATTACGACGGGAATTAGAAAAAGACCCTATTTTAGCTTAAATCGTTTCGGTATTTTCGGCGCACTTTTTCGTTATCTTCCAAGCAATAAGTGCGCCGAAGAGATCGAAACGATTTAAGCTAAAATAGCACTTTTATGAGCGATATCGCACTTTGGATGGTACAATTTTCCTTGCAATTGACAATATATATAGTAACTGTACATTACACGCCATAAAATTTGTTATTTATAGTCATCAGTCTCTCAGTCAGTTCCCTATCATTAAATTGTGTTGGTAAGGCAATCAAAAATATTTTAAAAAGTTTTTGTCCCTCCAGTATTGGCCCACTGAACGGGGGGCGTGGGGCAAAAAACTAAAGAGTATTTTTTAATCGAGCAAAAAAAAAAATGGATTTTAGGCATTTTTTTTAAGTTTAAACGTAAAAACCAAATATATTCTTGCTTTTAATATATTTGTTGTTAATTTCCATGCAAAAATCTACGAAAAAAAGACAAAAACGAAGGATAATTTTGTTGGCCGATTTTCGGAAATTCCGCTGTTGGAATTTCCATTTCTATTTCATGCTAGAAGCGTTAATTCAACTCGTACACTCATTTTTCAAGTTTTTCAGGCTGTAGAGCCCATAAACAATTGATTTTATAAAAAAAATTAACTAATATCCTACAAATTATTTTTTTGCCCCCCGATTTTTCAAATCAATTTCCAAGGGGGGGTGACAAAAACTTTCAAAATGATTTGCAATGGCCTAATACTTCTGAATTACTTTGCTTTACTTTAATAAAAAAGCTGATACATATCACCGGAACAAGATTACCGTGACCTTTCAATTTGTGCAGATAAATCTTTGAAATTTATGCAGAGAGGCAGTTGTCGTGTAAATCATTGTTCTTTACTACCAGTTTATCAAGTCTGTGACACATGAGCGGCAATCACGATTGTCAGGGATGTTTTGTTCTATAAATAAATCTTGTACAGGTTTATCCCAATTAGTAAAACTGGTCAGCACAGTATTATATTGTGTATCTTTCGATTGAAATCCCAGGTGCGGTGGGATTCATCGTCTGTCACGATTACTGTTGTCATATACAGTCCATTATGCAACCAATTGCATATACCAGTTGAATATTCAATTTGAAACGTGTGATTTCAAACCAAGTTTATCGGACACACAAAAAATGCTGCCCTTTTATTTTAAGAGCAAGATTTTTCAACATTTCATTGACACCAGCGTACTCATAATTTTCGCGTCTAAACTGCGTGGAAAGTTATGCCAATATTTTGCCTGAACACCGCCAGAAAGCCTGGAAGTGGCAGAAAGGCGTGGTACATTAATTACGTAACGCAAAAATTATAGTTTTTTGACCCCCTCCCTCCTCTATGTAACAATAAGTAACGCTTGGCATAGCTCCCACTTTAAATTACTAACTAAACCTCCCCCCCTATCAGTGAATGAAAATCGCACAATCCGTTTAATTTTTTTTAGTTTTGCAAACTCAGGAAACGCATCGGTTCTACATTCCTATCAAAACTACTATAATCAGAATGCCAATTCTGAATTCTGATCAAACTGTATGATTCAACACAATCAAGTCTGAGTTCAGAACAAAAATTTTGATCAAAATGGATTTGATCAAGTTGAAATTAATGCTAAAATAGAGTTTCATAGCTGAAACAGCAATTAGGCATCACCCCATGTTGCATGTTGGGCCAAACGGTTTTCATCTGCTTATATTTATTCAGCAAGAAATAATTCCGTATTTTTTCAATTTGATAAATTTGTTACGTAACTCTTCTCAAGACTCCCCCTCCCCCTTAAGTAACAAAAAGTAACGCTAGCTTGTCCTCCCTCCCTCCCCTCTGAGCGTTACGTAATATGTGCACGAAGCCTACAGCAAAAGCAGCTAATTCTAAAACTCGTTCAAAAGTGGTGGTTCTTTTCAAATTTAAATTTGAAATTTGAATTTGAATTTTTAAATAAATTTAAAAAGTAACGACTAGGGTTGTTTGTAGAAGTTTCAAGTTTATACGTAACCCACTCTTCGGAAGGTTTTTATAACCTCTTCAAGACTCAGGCCATGAGTTCTAGTAGTTTTATTACGCTGATTGCTGAAGGCAGCAGTAAATCCGAATATACTTTTCGCTGCTTATCGCAAACCGCCATTAAAGCTTTTCATGAAGCTGTGCATGAAGCTGTAAGCTATAAATCAGTGAAGCTAAATCAGTCTTCTAGATTTGTTAACTTGAAAATGTATTCGTGACTACGAGCTAAAAGAGAGTTTTAGGCCTGTTCGCACTTACACGAAATCGCATGCCGAATTGTCAAAACTTGCGTGAAAACAAAAGCAATATTTCCTTCTATTTTTTCGCGCAAAACCAAACAAATACCTATCAGCAACTTCGTAGTCGCGGGAAGAATATCTAAAGTTTTGCTGCTAGTGCATCCTGATCGATTTGGTTTATTGCGACTATGAAAAAAAAACCGATAGAATAAATAATAAATTTTCAACAGTTTCCGTAGTTGTGTAGCATATGCGCATTGAAAGTTTCGCGAGATATGCACAGTAATAGCGATAGTGAGGATGAAGAATCTTCAAATACACTTCGAAATTTGTACACCTCTAATTGCAGTAATTAAATTTCATGCGAAAACGAATTTCGAAAATCTTTTTCTGAATCTCTACAAATAATCCATGCTGCTTGGATTACACATTTTCATTAATTATTTTGCACACTTACTTGATCGGGGTAACACGGTTTTTACACTACGCCATATTAAACTCAACCGAGTAACAATTTTCAATGCGAGTGTTTTAGTAGAGGGATAGAGGGTCAAGCTAATTTGTTTTGCATTTTGTAGTATTTTTCTTGTACTTTCACATGGGTAATAAATGGCTTGAATGCATTTGCATGTTTAGGAGTTATTGCTATTGAAAATTGTATGATTTTTAAAAGAAAACTTTAATTTAAGTTACTATATTCTAGAAAAGTATGTGAATTGACTGTTTGAAAAACTTTGCCGAACACGTCAAATATGTATAAATACTGTAGAAAGAACTGCGGTAAAAAAATTGATTTTCGTAAAGTCTCCACAAAAATTGTTCCTTAGCTCTACAACTATAATAGCTAGAAGGTTACTTTCTTTGGCAAAGTTCTTTATAATAATCTTTCCAAAAAATTTATATTGTAACATTTGTAACATTGTTTTGTCGTATCTCTTACTGTTCAAAAAATAAATTTTTTATCTTACTTTTAGGGGGATTAATCAAATAATTGTTCATGCCAGATGAAAGAGCTTTTAACGCTGAGAAATTTCTCTGAACATACTTAACCAGTATAATCAACCATTTCGGCTCAATTGAAAAAACGCGTGTTTTGATACCAATGGGACCAATGTGGGACGGTCTAATTTGTAGTTTTCCAATTATTACCTCATTTGATAGATTTAATGCAAGCACTGTTTTGAAATATTGTCCGTCAAGTTTTAAATCAGGCTGTAGCATATGTGCATTTGGAAACAAAATTAAACAAAATCAAAACTGCTACTGTCCTGTTACCACACAGAAATCAAAGACTGTTTAAATTATCAACCTCCCCCCCCTCCCCCTCACGTTGAAAGCATTTTCCCAATTCGGTGTTAAACACGGCTTTGTTTCCCGGTAAGCTTAACATCTGTCTCAGGTCACGGCAATGCAATGCTCAGAGTATGTGTGCCAGGTATTTCGGTAAAATGGACGAAATACGACATGTTCTGGCTGGTTCCAAAGTCGAAATAGCATGTTTCACTGTATCGTGGCTTACTTCGAAAACCAGTAATCGCAGTATAGGCATCACAGGACAGAGCAGTTGCTGTTTTCTATAGAGAACACTTAATTTAATACTGTGCACACAGCGGAATCATTGACTGACACCGAATGCTTAGCATTAGAATTCCGTATATCTGGGGAAAATTTTTGCTGATGGTTGTATACAACCCACCTACAATCGTTAGTAGACTCGGCCTTTCTATCTGAAAAGTTAGACGATTTCGTTGTTCGTTATGAAAACATCTTCATCGTTGGGGATTTCAACACGGATAAGCTTCGTCCAAGTAGCAAGCGCGCACAGTTCGAATCCATGCTTCGAAATTTTTCGCTGACATCGGTTGACGAAGAATCAACATTTTTCCATGGTGGAGGATGCTCTCTACTTGATCTCCTGGTTGCTAACATGCACGAAAAAGTATTACGTTTTGGACAGGTTAGCTTCCCTGGATTATCGCAGCATGATCTTATCTTCGCATCAGTTGACTTTGAAGTTCAGTGCTCTGCTCAAGTGAGTACATACCGCGATTGTGTAAATTTCGATGCGCAAAGGATGCAAAACGAAATACTTTCTATTCCCTGGAATCATTTATACGGCAATGAAAATCCCAATGAATCGATCGAATACTTTAACTACCATGTTAAGGCAGTCCAAGATTTGTGTACGAACACCAATCATCGAAAGTCGAATGAGTGATGGTTTACTGCCAGTGTTGGGCGGTCTCTGCTGGAACGTGATTTAGCGTACAAAGACTTAGAACTGCACCCGAATTGAAACACGATAGACGACAGCGAAATAAGGAACTACGAACACGCGCAACAATGCAGTAGGATTGTTGCAATAGCCCCGTAACTGTCTTGTACTCTAATAGCTGGCTGTGAAGTTTGTCGATAAAGATGGGTCAAATCTTAGAAAGGGTGTTTAACCCCAAGGCTTTGCTTTTAATCATCCAGTTTGCACGCAGTAGGCCGGTTTAAATACCACGCTGAAGCCTAAAAACCAAACTAAACTTAATCTAGATATTAACCGTGCCACCGTCAAAAGATAATTCGAAATTTGTCAGTCTGTCAGACACGGAATTTTGTAAGATATTTTAGAAAACTGGGTAATACCCTTTGTCTTTTTCTATACAGAAACCAAAAAATGCGGTCTCCTCGATTTCTATGTAACTAGCCTAAGTCTGGCTGCACATTCCAAAACACTCGTGGACAGTACTACGGGACGTAAAGCTATTTTGTGGTGTCGGGGACTGTAACGAGGTTACAAAATAAATAAGGTAACAAACCCTATTGTTCAATCCCACACACAACCTTCACTAAAAACCTGTTCGCGTTACCTGCCCTTATCCCCGAAAAAAGGTTAGGGTACCGCGACAGTAAACAAACCCTGCTAATGCCCACCGGATGGAACCTGGCGAAACTAGCCGAAGCTGAATCGTCGGTCCCGTCGTAAAGTCCTGCGCATGACAGGCATATCAGTCTGGGGAATGAGCGATTTTAAAGACAACCACCTAAGAGACGACACGCAAGATTGGAAAGAGCTAGAAGTTAGAAGACGCAAAGTGATACATAAGAAGACGAAAAGTGAAGTAAACTAGTATTCGGAAAAGATACAATAAGTAGAAGTAAAATGGAAAAAACACGGGTTGAAAATATAGGCGCTAAAGCGAGATTAGATTACCTAGTGGAACGAAGCAAAAGACGACCAGCACCCTCCTTCAAACGGAGGTCTTCCCTTAGGGCTTGAGAACGCGACCGTCGTCAGTCGGCCTCAACACGTTTCGACCATGAGTGCGTGATCCGATTCTCCGAGCAACACACCGAGCAAGCAGGCAGTTGCTACCATCCGTGGCCCTATACACCATCGATCGTAGGAACCGATCGCCGAAGAGCCAACCGTTTGCTATACCCACCACATAAGCAATCGTTACTAAAACATTCGATTCACCATTTGTCACCCACCCCGTATCTGGTACGGGCTATCTGTAAGCAGTCTACAAAACCGCTAGTCTATCACAGACACCTGTTCATCGGAACATCAGAGACCTTTCGTCGACAAGAAGCAGCAGGCCGTAAGAAAAACTGAAGAAAACTAACCACTAGATTAAGCCAAACGTGTAAATGAAGATCTGTTAACCCTCGAATTATGTGTCCTCGGAAAGTGTGAGTCCCCGAATGTGCTCCCCCCCCCAGATCGGTTTGCGAGTTAGCCCCCGGTAGGTTAGTGTAGGACGCCTAGGGGACACTGCACTAGCCGATAGTTGCTCTTGCTCCCTGTTGAGTCGGTCGAACGGATTCAACCGATGTTAGGTTCGTCGGCATTTCGTTCGTTAGTTGAGCGTTTGCTGGACCTGCCCTGAGTTATTCTAGCCGGACCGGGATTGTATCGCTAAACACGCTCATTCCCGGAAAGTTAATCCTTGTCTGGCGCTTAAGTGAAGGTTGTCACTGCTCCGTGCCCCAAAACCCATCCCGCCCCGTTACAGGACGTAAAGGTTATAACCAATCGATTATTTCGATTAATCGATTATACAGCGCCGATCAATCGATGTCGATTATTGGCCGCTTAAAAAATAATCGATTATTAACTAATCGATTAACTGAAAAAATCGGACATCACTACATCTGGTGTACGGCAGGGCTCTCCCCTCGGACCGTTTCTGTTCTGCTGTTACATAAACGATCTTCCGACGGTTCTTAACTTTTGTTAATATTTTTTTTTTGAAACGATGGTTCTACAATTGATGAAGGGACGGTAGGGGAAAGAAATGAAAAAAAAATTTTTGAGAAGGTGGGGAAAGAGCGGAAAGGTGAGGAGGAGGAGGATA
Source organism: Sabethes cyaneus (assembly GCF_943734655.1). Classification (NCBI taxonomy): domain Eukaryota; kingdom Metazoa; phylum Arthropoda; class Insecta; order Diptera; family Culicidae; genus Sabethes; species Sabethes cyaneus. Next base: position 137,402,190 of record NC_071355.1, read on the forward strand.
TTGGAAGCTACGTTTAACAAGCAGTCGTTTTGACTCCTACTTTTTGTCCAATGCTGGAGTCAAAACGATTACTTGTTAAGCGCAGCTACCAATACCCTCGCCCCCTCCTCATCTTTCCCCTCCTTCTCTTGGTTACGAAAGTGATTTCGTTGGCTTCGTACCTCTCCAACACATCCTTTGAATATTGACTCGAAGATAGATCCAGCCAGATGTGTTGGTTCGACAGAGAAGGCAGATGCTTCTGTAAACACTCCTTGACGTGGATCTGCCCGTTTATAGTACCGGTAGTCACGAACGGCAGATTCCGTTTGCCACATGATGTATTTCTTGGCCAAATCGTGTATTTCTTTGCAAACTATGTAAGTTTCTGCATCCTTATTTTCTCCGGAACATCAAATTTGTGCTGGGCGGTGAAGTACAGTAGCCCCGGAAGCTGCCGAAAGTCCACCTTGACGTAAGTCTCATCATTAATGATGGGAGAATTGAGGATTTTCCAGGTGTTTGCGCAAAATAATTTCGCGACGTTGCTTTTCGGGTGACGGCATTTTTCCAATTTTCGAAAAACTGATCGCGATAAAAATAGAGTGTAAACAATACACTTTAAAGTACTTCTACTCAAATTTTCAAAGGAAAATACCCAATGGGTAATGTACAACTATACATCGGTCGTCTTGGTCCCTGCAAATAGCATATAACCAGGATGATGAATACGGAACTAGAAAGAATTTCGGAGTGGTCACAGCGAAGTGGGTTTGCAATTAATCCTACCAAAAGTAAAGCGCTGTGTTAAGAAGTCGACGTCGGCGGGAAATTGGATCTGTGTCTCCGGTATCATGTATCAAGATAGACGATAAGATCATTCAGTGGTCGGACAGTATGAACAACCTAGGATATACGTTCCAGAGTGATCTTCAGCGGGACGGCTTAATAGCCCAACAGTGTGGGAAGATTTACGCTGCTCTACGAACACTATACTCCAGTGTTTCTGCTGCGCCAGTCTGCAGCACTTTTTGCTCGGGGGTGTTTTCCACGTTCGCCTCAATGCAAGTTCGTTTGATCGTTTACGTGTGGCATAAGATTGCTGCGTATGTTTTGTGCATGGTTTAACCCGATATGACCATGTAAGCCACCTGCAGAAGAATTTGTTGGGTTCTTCTCTACAAGTTCTCTACGCATATCGATCTAGCATATTCCTGAGAAAACTAATGTCTACGCAAACCCCGGCCATACTGCATCGAAAACTGATAGAATCACACCGTCGTCGCTTGCAAAATTTAGTGATTCCTCTCCTGCAAATAATGCAATGAGCTATGCCAATTCACTGTTCGCGCGAGGTGTTATTCATTGGAATAGTTTACCTTTTTAGCACTAGATACTTGATCATTTTGACTGGTCGTGCAATTTCAATTTGAACTGGTGGTTTTGTAGATCTATGCGGGAAAGGAATGTGTTTCTGACCCCCAGGCCTCGGAAAGCTGTAATGTTGATGCATCGCTGGCCGTTATCATTATACATTGCTTCCCTGCCGATCTGAGCGTTCGTGTCCCCAATGACGATGATATCCCGTGGCGAGCAGCTATCGTATGTTGTCTCCAGCTGGACATACAACGCTTTTTTCTCGTCGTCGGGTCTACCTTCGTGTGGCCAGTGCATGTTTATGATGGTGTAGATGAAGAAGCGGCCTGTTATCCTCAACAAACAAATCCTCTCGCGATCCTGCATTCTGCCCATCACTACGAAGCCCGTTCCCAGCTCGTTGGTTGCTCCACCGTTCTGGTAAAAATGGGCCTTGCCGCCACGGATCCCCCACACCTTCCCGCCTTTGCGACAGATCTCCTGTAGTGCCACAATGTCGAACTTTTGCGGTTTTAACTGAACGAGCAACATCCTGTCGTCATCCACGAAATTTAATAATTTACAGTTCCAGGTAGGAAGCATCGCCTTTGTCCATGCTAAATGTTTCGAGGTGAATTTTCTTGATTTTTCGTAATATTTTAGATATATGTAGGATAATCAACCTATTTTGGACCCCATCTGTAGCTGTACATAATTTTGACACTTACAGCAAAATGAAATGGAAGTGTCCAAATTATGTACAACTGCAGATGAGGTCCAAAACAGGTTGGTTACCCTACCATGAGGAGGTGGAGATAGAAGTTGCTGGATAAGAGGCTAAGGACCACTGTGGGGTCTGTGTTGTACATTATTCAGTCGTTCACCAACCGTTTCTCATCCACCAGCCATTTTGACTGGTTTTGGTATAAATAGGTATATTTAAAATGCTGGTATATCTAGTGTTAGTAAAGTGTTCTTCATCGGAAGCAATTTTTAAGAGTGGCTGCATAAGTTTTTGGAAGCGTAGTTAGATTAGTAAATTTGTCACCAACTTTTCAAAAGGGCCCATCTGCAAAATGTAAACAAACCGAGTGAAGGTTTCTTCTCTTAGGCTACTCCAGTAAAAACTAACCCTCACTCGGTTTGTTTACATTCTGCAGATTGGCCCTTTTGAAAAGTAGGCGCCGAATTAATTTATTAGTGTCTAGATTTAAACGTATATTTATAATTGTAATTACTGTAACAAACCGGAGGTAGTATTTTTAAAAGGTAGAACCTTATACTACTAAAGAATAAACAAGTGAAAATGAAAAAATTCGATCCCTTTTTATCAGTAGCACATCCTTGCCGCAACACAATACATTTTCTTTTCACTTTAGTGTCCAATGAAATGAAAAATTACAGCCGAAGACGACAGCTGTAGTGCAGTTCCCCCACACAGATATCAAATTGGCCTAGGTTTAGTCGTCGGATAGATTCTTCGACCTGTTGGGACGGGGAATTTTTACCTCTATTATAGCTGTATGTCAAAAAAAATCAAATTTCTGACTTTATTAATAAATCAACACAAAAACCTGAGGTTGATCTGATTCTAACTCCGGTAATTTCGACATAGCGCACAGTGCTGAAGTCCTCGATAGTTATCAATCATCGACCGCTCGTCCTTTTCGTGAACCGAAAAAATAAACGCCTGCTCGGGAGGCTGAAGCTAGCCCATCTGAACCGGGAAAGTATGCATGAATATATCAAGACAAATGAGTGTTCAATGCGAGGAACGTTGTTGGAGGCATCCGTAACTTGTACTGTGGTGAGCATTTCGTTACAAAACACTTGAGCATTTTGCTGTAAATAATCTGCGGCCAGCGGCAGCATTATCAGCTATTTCGCCATGTAATTCAACATCAACACCAATCAACTTAGCGCGGT